>NW_023597055.1:16631575-16642381 GCF_011947565.3 Pollicipes pollicipes
CTGACAAATAGGAGGCCGATGTTGTCCTAAAGGTCCCGCCGGCCGCGACCGCTGACAACCGCACGTTTGCAGGCAGCAAGGTCCATTCGCTATATCCGCGAAATATGAACGTGAACATGAACCTGCCAATCCGTTTTCGTAGATTGGTTCGTTGTGCCAGCTTAACCCTCGCCCTATGGGCAATATTTTTACATTCCCTCTACGAGTTTGCTTCAGAGTCCCTCATGAGATTTCCAAATTGAAGACGCTGGAGCCACGCGGAGGACATTACTGCAAAGCTCAAGTCAAATTGCATCAGATAGGCGTGAATAAATAACGATAGAAATACACTTTGCACAGGTTTATGCGGCAGATTAACGATTGAAAGGCCTCGCCAATCATTGCCAGAGCTAAGCGTGCCACGACAGCGCGGAAAACGACATTGCATCGATATTGAAAGCTTGATTTGATGAGGACTAGTGAGTATCGGCAGATGTGACCTGTATTATTTCATCAAAGGAGCGAAAGCTGTTGCAGCATTAGGCCATCCGCCTATACCAAGAACTACACCAGTCGTATTAATGGTAGAAACAGCTTAGAAAAGACCCTCCAAAGCTTTAAGATGTTTTGCATAGAAGATGAGATCGAATGACCTTCAAAGCCCAAAATTATGTTGCAAATGTGTTGCAGATTTTGTTGTGAAATTACGTTAAAAGTGCCAAAGTTTGACCTTGGGTGGTCTGATCCTAGAAAAGCAGCAGAAGCAAAAACAATGCGCTTCAAACTCATAGCGTTCAGGAAAACCGCCTAGAAAAACCCTTCTGAACTGTCTTTGTTGCGAGAAATATACATTATTTGTCACCTGACAGTAAGTTGTCACTTGCATACCCCCGACGGAGTGGTCGAAGTTGATGAGCTGTTGGGTCAAACTTGATATAAAACACAAATGGTGTTAACTCACCTGGCCGAATCTTCCGCGCTGTGCTCAAATCCTTTCAGAAATTATTTCAGAAAACCTTGACACGCCCCCGGGTGGCCGGTTGGATACCCATCGCTCGGGTGGGGGTCAGGTTGACACCTCTGACATCTCAGCAACTAAGTGAGTTAGATACACCAAATTCATATGGTGCGTTGACCTGTGCCTCGCTCGGACCTAGGAACCTCACTTAGGTCAAAGTTTGAGGTTCCTAGGTTATGACCTTCGGGTCAAATAAGGTCAGACCAGTTTAAATTCCAGGCTGGTTTCCAAAGGACCACTTGAACCTAGATAACTACTCCAAGCAAAAGGTTGTATACTCATTTAAGGTCGCTGACCTTTCTTAAACTTTTGAGGGTTATGGTAGCCAAAATCATACAAGACAGCTTTGAGTGCTGCATTTGAATAAGCGACAAAAATTACTCCAGACAATATGTTCCTAAAAACAATACGTTGACCTGAGTCATTTTAGGTCCGTTACCTATTCTGACCTTTAAGAAGCTCATGGAAGGTGTATAATGCGGTTCCTGCTATCAATAAATTTGAAATGGGCACCAGAATCTACCCCATACAGCAAGCCCTTGAGTAATAAAACGGGTTGTTTTTTACCTTGGGCTGACTTTTATACATGACCCGAGGTCAATGTAATTTGTTCATTCAATTGCTGTCTTGTTAAAGAAGCATCTCAGTGGTGTATGGGTTTCTATAACACTCCGTTGTTGGATCAGATTGAACGATTCGCGAAAAATTGCCTTCGCTGAAGCCATGACCTGGCTTTGACCTGCCATAGCTAAATGAGCTTACAAGGTACATCTTAATTTTCGGCGCCAGACGATCCAATATCTAATTTCCACAGCTATGAAAAATTTGACGCGGCTACGCCGCGCCATTCGGAAACCATTCCGGAAAACCTTCGGGGGTCAATTTGACCCGCACCCGAGGGGGTCAAATTGTCAATAGGGACGTTTTAAGGCTCCTTCGAAGGACGAATGTTAAGTTGAATGCAAATCGTGAAGCTAGTGCACTATGAACGCGTATGGTAGTTCTCCATTCATGTACACTGGCATGAACAGCGTTGTGCAGTTTGACTTTGTCAGAACAAGAATATATGTATGTCATGCTTGAACACAGCCTGATGCAGTTCCGAAAGTCTTAACAGGGAAATGGTGCTGACCATATTGCACGTGCCAACTGTTATTTAGGATCACAGGACCGGGGTTTCCACTATACCTCCCATGACGAATATAAGCGAGGTCATTAGTAGCAGTCATAAATTCACTCTGAGCATCCTTGCTGTGATTGCAAGCCTACGCCATATGCTGTGCGTGCAATTATGATGAAGATAGCAGCTGGCAAGGAAGTGGAGGTAGAACATGATACCAATCCAATCGGCGAACAGAAAGAGGATAAGAGGTGACAAGGCTGGCGGCTGGGGTATAAAGATCCCCGCTGATACATAAGGAGATAAACGGAAAGTAAAAGTAGGGCAGTGACGGCTGTGGCAGCGGCGAGTTGACGGTTAAGAAATAATATATATATATATATATATATATATATATATATATACATATATATAATATGACATATGAAGTAATATATAATATAATAAATAATATATAAAATATATAATATGTGAAGCACGAGGCCAATCGAGACCAAACGACTTTGAGGCGGCTGGAGAAGTTATACACTCCCTGTCAAATGTTGATACGCGCACCCGACAACATATCAATACAAACACAAAACAAATCAAACTGCATGCCCACGGATACACACAAACACACACACACACAAACGCACACGCACACACACACACCCACACCCACAAACGCCACCACGCACACCCACACACCCACACACCACACACACACACACACACACACACATGCGCACACACACACACACACCACACACACACACACACACACCACACACACACACACACACATCCACACCCCCCCACACACACCCCACCCCCACACCCCCCACACACACCACTGCTATATTTCCAGCACCAATGTGCGACACCACAGCGAGGTTCGCCGACCACGCTTCCTTCGATACGACAGAGGAGCGGTGCTACCGGCTTCTTTCATTCCTGGATCACTGAGCTCCTGCGGTGTGTTGAGTAATACATGCTGCTTGTGCTGTACGTGCACGGTATGTACTCTGTCGTCCAAAAGTAAGAACCGGTATGCTATTTTTTGGTCATTTTACGCTTGTTATGTCATCTAATACATCCGCTCACGCTGGTTCGATTATTTAAACAATCGGTTGAATTTTTCACAAAATTTAGCCCATCTTTAGCCCATTCTTTTTATTTCAAGTGCATGAAATTCCAACTATTGGCTTAAATATCCGAATGCAGCATGAGAAAGCGAAGCAGATGACGTAAAAAGCGCAAAATGGCCCGCAGCTAATCTATGGGATTTTGCCTTTGGACGGCAGCACAACATACAACACACAACACACAACATGCAACTACTGGGACAGTGCTTCACCAGTGCAGCGCACGCACACCGCAGTGTCAGCGACCGAACTCCAGCAGGTGAGTCAGTTGATTCCGGCTAGCCGATCCTCGTCGCGTGCGCTGACCCTGGGATACGGCTGGAGTCCCCACGTGCCTGTGGTTAGTGCCCATCAGTCACCGACCTCTCCATACAAGCCCCTGCTGACCGCAACGCTCTCGCGTCGCTACCACGGCGAGGGCTTGATGGCATCTGTCAGAAGCCAACCGCACGGCGAAGGCTGGGCGCCTCGTTTCTCCGAGCATGGCAGGACGTGTTAGACTCTAAGCCGAAGGTCCTGCTTTGTTCGGTCCGAGAGGTAGTGAAAGTGGGCCGAGTGATTGCAGTGGAGGACAGGCCGAACTGGCCTCATGTGAACAGTGAAGACGGTCCATTTGGAATGAGCGCATTTTATTCGTCTGAACAGTGAATGCATTCCATTCGTCTTAACAGTGGAAACATTTAATTCGGAATGAACACATTCCGTTCATGTGAACAGTGAACACATTAAATTTGGAGCGTTTCACATTCCATTCCGAGTGACTGCAGTGGAGGACAGGCTGAACTGGCCTCATGTGAACAGTGAAAACATTCCATTTGGAATGAGCGCATTCCATTCGTCTGAACAGTGAGAAAAATTTAATTGGGAATGAGCACGTTCCATTCATCTGAACAGTGAACACATTCCATTTGGAGCGTGCTGGCCCCTGGTCTGCTCAGCACGGCCCAGCTAAGTGGAGGCCTTCGCGTGTAATGATTTCTTTATCTAATCCACTTACTATTTATGGGTTGTGTCCATACCCACCCGCCACGCAATCGTGGTCTGTTGTATCCACCTGATACCCAAACGCTTACATTTTTTTCAGTGTATTGGTTGCAAATTATGGACGAGTTTCAGGAAAGTTTACATCCAGCCCTGCGTTGATATTTACAAAAGTGGCGTGCGTAGACCTGATGGTGATTAAAAGGGATGCAAGAAGCACCATTCTGTAGTATTTCTTGAGGAAGCTGTAGCTGGGAGCGGTGGAGGTGTGTCGGCTCGTGCGTTTGTCTCTGGGCCTGTCGGTCCCGGGTTCGGATCCCGGCCGCACCACTGCCACATGCCGCATGTTACCTAATAAATACATCTCGTTCATAAATGACGCCGGTAGTCACTGAGGCGTTAGGCCCCAATCACAACAGAAGTAGCTGTAGCCGACATGTGTGACCGTCTTGCCCATGCCCGTACCCAAGGCCGGCGCCAGGGATTTTCAGTTGGGGCAGGGCGCTTCCAGGGCGAGTCGCTCCCCCCCCCCCCCTCTCCCCAAGGGAGACCTCCTGCACAGTGTTGTATTTAAAGGGGGAGGTAATGAGAGCCTTTGCCCGTTATCGAACTGTTGCATGTGTAATATCAAAGCAAATAAGTAATGACAGCAAGAAAAAAACAAAATGAGACTTTTTGGTTATTCAGGAAAGGAGCTCGCTGACATAAAACAGAGTCTCCTGTTCCACAAAAGGGCCTCCTAATGCAGAGTGTTCTAATATTCCAGAACGGGATGCTTGCGATTTACGAAGGGGCTTCCAAATCTAGTCAACGGACCTCACTATCCCAAACAAAGTATCCTGGTACGGAACCGCGGTCATCTGATGCTTGAAAGGGATCTGTTGTTCCAGGAATGAGGGCTTCTAAATACCGGGGGTGTCTCCTTACCCAAAACAGGGCCTCCTGTTTTAAAACAAGGGCTTTTCAAACCAGCAAAGCCTCCTGTATTGTACCGAGGAATTTGCGAGCCAGCAAAGGGGTTCTTTGGCTCAGCATTGGGCCTCCTGATATAGATCATCGGTCACCTTATTCGTGAGGGTGACCTGCCGATCCAGATTATGGGTCTCCTGATGCAGCAAAGGGTCTTGTCTCCTGAGTCTAATTGATTACGCACAGCTCAGTTATCGGGTCTTTCTCTTCAATGCCTTGAGTTTGGAAAAGGAGGCACACAGTTTTTTTGTTGGGGGGGGGGGGGGCAAACATGTCATTTCCACCGTGCATACCGGCAGAGGGGAGGGCAGCTTCCCCGCCTGCGCCACGTTTCCACCTCCCGCGTCATCCCTGCCCGGATCCACACCCGTAGTTTTCCGCAAAACCGTGTCCAATGCAGCACGTTACCTAGTCTGGATGACTACTCCGTGCTTGCCTAGTCTTTCAAGTCCCTTACCTTCAAGTTCTCCCGCGTGCTTCACGTTTCTTCGGTCGTATATGTTAAGAATCGCCAGCCATCGGACGTTGGAGTTTTTTCTCAACATTTTCTGGACAACGTCCAAGTTGTTTTTATCAAATGCATTTCGAAAAGAGTATGCGATTCTTTTGCGCCTAGAGTGATTGCGAGCAAGCAGGTGCGGGTACCCTGAACTCGTTAAACAAGTTGATACGCTTAGGCTTCTGATATGCGACCTTTGCTGCGATATAACAATTTCGTCTGCTGCTAAAACATGGAGAAGTAGTTTTTCTTCCGGCACAACGCTATGGCAGAGCCGGCGGACGATGAGACGACGAATGACTTATCAACACCCTGGCGTTTTCCTTGTTTCTTTATCTTATGCGGTACATGAACAAACATGTTCTCATGGACGTTCATTCACTGATTACGACACACTGGCACGTTGGACTCAGTGCCGCTATGGAGCAACCAGCAGAAGGGAATGGCTACTGATGCACGTAAAACCCCTCCATGATATACAGACCAATTGGCTTGCATATCGTGTCATGTGCATGTAACGATTGTATCCTTGCGAGTTTCAAATCACGCGATACAGGTGCATGCCATGCAGCCTATTTGACTTAAGCTGAAGCGCTGAAGGATATGGAAAAAAGAGACCTTTATATCTTTAAATTTTGAACTGAATGCTCTTACATTCCTAGACCATCGATATGTCAAATGGAGTTGTGTGTAGCTAACACTTTTTTCCATACAAGCACACTCTCGTCAGAAAGTGCAAAATGCATGCAATGAAAATGAGAACTTCTCGCTCTAAGTGTGCCTCAAAATTTTTATACCAAGAGCGGACGAAAACACCGTCGTTACTTGACATGTGTGTTGGCCGTTACCGACTGCACTTGCGTGTTGATACACTGTGGTAGTGCAGTAGCCCATGCACTATGGTATTGGATAACTCCACTACTCGCGTTGTGGAGCTATCCACGTATTCAATCGCCACGAAAGGGTGTTTTACGACGGTCTTCCTCATGCGGCAGCCGTCCGCCAGCCGACCAAACACCTGTAACATCATACGCCGGCCGGCCAACCACAGGGCATTTCGCGGGGAGTCCCGGAAGTCTGATGTCTGCAAGTGCTGTTCGGTTTTCAAATAACTCGTGCCTTAGCTTAAAAATGCCTTTATATCCAGGCGGAGCAGCGAATCTAATAAACGACTGAAGGACCGAACCGAGGCGCCGTGGGCCTAGCCTCTCATTTTAGTTTTTGTCTTGTTTTTGTTTTTAGGGGGGGGGGGGCAGAGGGAATGCTTCTAACCTTGCGACTGAAGCGTTCTGGCGAATGCCCGGGTCAACGTTGCGGGGGGGGGGGAGGCAGATGCTCTTAAGTGTTGATGCATAGCGCCGCTCATGTTATGGAGTAAAATGGCCAGCGGAACCGACAAATATCGATCGAACTACAAAATATTTACGTAAGTTGTTCAGAGCATTAGCGAGGAACATTATTCACAAGGGTAAGATAGCAGTATGAGCCTCTTTCCCCGAACAAAAACCTGAGAACGGAGATATAGTTGGCTTGATATGTCGGCAACATGCCTCTGTCGAACTGCTATTTGAACTCAAGCTGTTGACCCCAATAATAACCCTCTTTAGAAACGTAACTCGCTGACTTTATTGACTATTTAGTGACTTTTTGGACTTCTGCTATTGTTTCGATGAAGGCATGTTGCCAAAATATCGACCCAACTATATCTCCATCCCTAGGTTTGTGTCCGAAGAACAAGGCTAACACTACCGTCTTATCGACACGAGATCCAAGAGTGCAAGACTTGGGGTCACGTTGTGCGAGTGCTCTATGGCGACCTATTGATCCAAATACCGATCGTAGAAGACAGGACAATCCTGCTGAGTGATAGGTAATTAGGTCAGCGAGCTACGTTTCTGAAGAAGATTATCATTGGGACCAAGAGCTTGAATTCAAGTTGTGTAACTGACGTACGGTGACCACATGCCATTGATAGATCACGGGGTGACATCGTTATGTAAACAAACCATGGAGACCGCAGGAAGACCGCAGCTTAGCACATGGCTCCAATGCATCAATGTTTGATCACACTCTGACATTACATGCTTAGAGAAGAACTGCAATAGATTACTGACCTGACTTGATATGAACTTACAAAGTGCACGCGATTCTGATGTAAGAGAACACATTGCAGACTTGATGGGGGAAGAACAGGCAGTTTTCTGTTGTTGCCGGGCTAGTCATGGGGATACCTATCTTTCCCACCAGTGGGAGGGGTAATCACCATGCCTTATATGGCAAGTCGTGTCGCCATTCGGGTGGCTTGTTGGCCACCTGCTCCCAACTCCGTCACAAGCCACGTGATCCGACTACGTGGTGTTCAATGGGTCGTAGCAGCTAAAATGCCGTGGTCCCCCTTTTTTTCAAACCCAAGCGCTCCACTAAACCCGCAGCCATGTGGCTGAGCTCCACCCTAGAGGCACACTTTGTTAAAACAGAGGGCTGCAGCCGCTCGTCTTTCTCGTACATACCGTGACACGCAGTCAAGACCAACACAGGATTCGATGGCCCATGTGGCTTTCCTGTCACTCTCACCGGAGAGTTTTCCTGGTCATTGGTCCAAACTCTCAGTCCTGAGCAGTTCCACATGTAACGCATGTAAATGTCACACACACACACACACACACCACACACAACACACACCACACCACCCACACATACACACACCACACACACACACAACACACACACACACACACACCACACACACACCACACACACACCACTACACAGCACACCCCACAACAAGCACACACACACACACACACACCACACACACACACACACACACACACACACACACACACACACACCCACACACACACACACACCACAACTCACAGACACATACACACACACACCACACACACACACACCACACACACCACACACACACACACACACACACACACACACACATGTAAACCACATGTCTAAATATCAGAACTTGGTGATTCCGTGCTACCGCTGTTCTTGCACAGCGTCATTTAAACGTGGATACTGATCCCTCCATTGCGCTCACTTCACACGCCAGCAAATGCAGCATGGCGCCGCACGCAGTGGGTGGTGGTGTGTCCCTGTACATTGACCCAGTCGCCTGGTCCCTGCCTTGGGTTTTTCATGTCTCCCGTCCTGTCTGTGGCATTTCTTGCCCGGCTTCCAGGCGACTGGGTCACCGTGCGGGTAAAATTTCCAGCCAAAGTTGCGACAGGCCCGACCTCTAAAACAATCCTGCCGGATGACGCGATGAGTCAGTCACGGCAGAATCACAAAAAAACCGATAAATCCTGCAGGCCGGCTCTGGCTCGTGGCCTTGCTATTTGGTGCACAAAACAGCCACCAAGCTGGTCTGGCAACGACCGTCCTAAGTCCGTGTTATTGTCGGAGAGTGTAGGGCATGTTTCCATCGCATGCAGTCTTGGATGCCGATACGTGAAAAGTAGCATTATGCCCACTCAAGGGAGTGTTTCGCCTTTGTATGGGGTTCTGAACTGAAGAAGCCATCTTGAAGATAATTCGGTGCATTTCATAGCCCTGCCCTGTGTGAGACCTAAACCCTTCTAGCTTCTGAGTTACACCCCGGTGAGCATGTGCAGACTATTTCAGGGTCACTCAGGCACGCATGACACCATATGAATGTCATTGAAATCCTGCTGTCCCACTGGCCATGCAGCGTTTAAGGCCACGAAGAATATAATCATCGAATAGTTCATATCTAGAGTATGTGAGCGAGTTTCAAGTAAAACGGACGCCAATTGTCTTTCAATCGATGTTGAGCAGGCTGTGCAAGTTTCAGTCACGAGTGACGTTTTTTGATGCATAGTACAAAAATTGTGACATGTGTACTGGCTTTTACAGAAATCAGACTAATATACAAAAAACCTAAAGGGAACGTCTCACAATTGTATAGAGTGTTGGGCTAAAATAGCCATTCTGAAGATTATTCAGTGCAGTTCACAGCCCTGCCCTACTTTAGACCTATACACTTCTAGTTTCTGAGCTATACGCCCGCGAAAATGTGCAGACTGTTTCGTGCAGACTATTTCAAGACCACCCGGGCATATTTCACGCCATAATAAATTCATTCAAATCCTGCCATTGCATTGGCCATGCGACGATCAAGGCCAAGTCACATATAATTTCAAGCCGTTCATAGCTGGTGTTCGTGAGCAAAATTTCCCGATATAACAGCCATCAATTGGCTCTCAATCAATGGTGTGCTAGGTACGATGGCGTAGCCAAACAATGACGTATCGAAGAGCATATTTAGAAATAAATAAATTGTGTGATGTTGGTCCCCGCCGGCTCTTCAAACACGCTCCTAATATAACAAGATGTTGGGAAGGTGCCTCTTAAATTGTAATGAACACGAGTTGGGATAGGATTCTTTACCACGCCGAGTTGGCACTTCCCATGGCATCGTCGTTCCAAAGCTGCAGCAGTCTTTGTCCTAGTCGCAGGAGTCGACGGTTCAAATCCGGCTAAATGATGTTTTTCACTGCTCAATCCGCAATCGGCCCTGCAGATTGCGATGTGTTGTGGTATGGAATACCACATCAGTCTTAAACAAGATAGTACGTGCTGCCATTCCCAAGTGATGAGAAGAGCATCTGCAGCTTTATCGAGGCCATGAAGTGCATAACTGCGTCGCTGAATACAATACCCCACCCAGCTTGGGCTATCTTGATAAACGCATTCAAGGTGTAAGTTACCATCAGACCTGTACACTGTTTGAGGCATTCATCCAGATGGTCCAGCAACGTTCGTGATGTAATCAGCTCAACTCGGAGCACGACGAAAACACCCCACCACAGGCATACGTTCGAGGCAAGCTTTCGTAAACTTCGCAAATCGTGTCAGTTACAAGCCCACGTGGTGGCCCCAATACCATCGGAGGCCCACCCACCCGTGCTGACGTGCATAGCGCGGATGATGGGCCTGCTGACGTGAAGCGTATGCTGGATGAGACGAGTCCGGGCTGATGACCCATGGAGATGTGGCCGGGTCCAAGCCGCTCCTCCCAGCCTGACCCGACTGGTGGCGCTGACAGGCGGACAACCGGCGAACTACACTC
>NW_023597055.1:16643381-16677214 GCF_011947565.3 Pollicipes pollicipes
AGAGAGAGATGTGGGATAGATGAGAGCGGGAGAGGACACAGATTATTTTACCTCTAGGGTGTCATGCCATTGACGTGGTGCGCGACATCTGACGTGCCGGGCACGTTCTGTTCCAGGCCCCGCGCCAGTCGAAGACTGCGATTAATTGAGGATTTTTGTGAGCTTCCACGATCTCAGCTGCAACAGCGGGTCTCAGACTTCATCCAGAGTCGGCGAGTGGGCTTCGGCAGGGTCTCGGCCAGTTTACGGTGAGACGCTTGCCGAACCGCGCACCTGCGATGGGGGGTCGAAGGTTTACGTGAGGGACGTCGCCGACGCACACCTGCAGATGAGTTCCAAGGTTTACGGTGAGACGGATCCGACGACGCAACACCTGCGATGAGGGCCCAGGTTTCTTACGGTAGTGACGTCGCCGACGCACACCTGGCGATGAGGTACCAAGGTTTACGGTGAGACGCCGCCGAACGCGCAACCTGCGATGGTGTCCAAGGTTTACGGTGAGACGCCAGCCGGACGCGCAACCTGCGATGGTGTTCAAGGTTTACGGTGAAGACGCCGCCGAACGCGCACCTGCGATTGGCGTTCAGGTTTACGGTGCGACGCTGCCCGACGACACCTGCGAGGGGTTCGAAGGTTACGGTTGGGGATAGACGCCGCCGACGCGCACCTGCGATGGGGTCCAAGGTTCTACGGTGAGACGCCGCTGACGCGCACCTGCGATGGGGTCAAAAGTTCACGTTGGCGCCGCGTTCTAGCGTTTTGGTGGCATGACCATAAGGCCGTTGTAAAAAAGTCAAACATAATTTTTGAGAGCTGAGCGCGATTCTTGTTGGTTTATGTTGGATTAACTGCATACAAAAGCAGGTATGAAGATCGTCATGAAATAAAATCGATTTAGCCATCAGCTTTTCAGTTGCAAGACTTTCCTACGTTCCATCCCTTGCAGTATTTTTGACAAACATGCCCTGTTTGTTTTTGTCCGTGAAGTAGAAAGCAGCTGAATAATGAAGGAAGTGTTGGATCAGTCTTGAATACCTCGGACAAACACACAAACTCACAGAGCCCTTCTTCAATGTGATTTCGACTGCTTGACAAAGGTGGTACTTACCCATGTTGATAACAAGAACGTCCAGTAAGTTTTGCGTTCTCCAGGGGCTGTTCTCCCAGGTAAACTTCTTTGGCTAGTAGGGGATGCATTTCTTCAATGACTTTTTAACACTCTTAGAAAGCCCAAACACCTGATTGAGGCGTGGGGTGTGTGTAGTTACGTGTCTCGGTAAGGCAGGGCTTTGATAACACATCTTGTAAATATTCAATTCAGCTCTCAATAACCAAATAGGTCTCAACAAGCGAGAAAGCTAGACACAACTATTTTACAGGGTAGGATAACCAGCATGTAAACTCAGTGATGTAAGAATGTGAGGTTCCTAGATCATGACCTCCGAGTAGCAGAAGGGGAAAGAAGATCGAGATTCAGATTGGTGTCCAGGGTGGCCCGTCATCAATCCGCTTTGAAACTAGATAACTGTTCTAAGCAAAAGTTTATTGGTGTTCATTTTAGGCTGGCAGAGTTAGTTAACCTTCAAAAGTTTATGCTGATCAAAAGCCTATGAGATTATTTTGTTTTAGTTTACTTGAATAAGCGGTGAGGGTCATGATATGTGGTATGTACTTAAAAGCAAAATGTTGGTCTTGCTTTATTTAGCTCAGTGACTTACTCTGGCCTTCAAGAAGTCCATGGAAGACGTCTGTTGCAGTCCCTGTTGTCAGTAAATTCGGAATGAGCATCAGAAACTTCCTCATAAAGCAAGCTGTCCAGCAAAACGACAGATCGGTTTTTACCTCTGCCTAATCTTCACGGTTGACCATAAGTCAATTGTATTTGTCGTAATCCTGACCTAAATTGTCTTATTGTCTAAGGGACTATTTTAGAGATGTATGACTTGGTTGCATGTTCCGTTATCGCATCAGATCGAAAGATTCCCTAGAAATTGTCTTCGCTGACAGCCACGGCCTGATTTCACCTGCTATAGGTCAGTGGCCTTACAACGTGCAAGTAATTTGTTATGCCAGCAGATGAGCTACTCAACTGTCTACAGCTGTGCAAAGTTTGGTGCGGCCATATCACGTCGTTCAGAAATTATTCTGGATTATTGTCCTTATTTGTATTATTTAACTACAATTTACCCCTTGTTCCCACCCGAGCGCATGTTAAATTTGATTATTGATTTACGCCCTCATTACATAAAGGAAATGCCCCTCATTTGAAGAAACTGAAGCCGCCATCACCTATAATTTTAAAAAGCTTGCTTATAACTGTTGGCATACTTCTAAGTGGAAAAGATTGTTGTAGACAACATAATTTTTCGATTTAGTTAATATGCTTCCCATCACGTCGTTGTTTGATGGTGTCATCATAGTTTGCACAACATTGATGGAGGGCCAGTTGACGGTCGTTATATTTGGAAATCGTGCTTACGAACGCCAGATATGAACAACTCGAAAAATGTTTTTTTCTTGATCTTTGTCGTCACACGCACAAACAAAGTGGTAGGATTTGAATGACGTTATATGACGTCATGGATGCCCAGGTGACATTGAAATAGTCTCTCGAAGTGGCCTGCATATCTTCGGGAGCGTTTAGCTCAGAAACGAAAAGGGCCTACGTCTTAAGAAGGGCAGGACTGTGAACTGCACGGAATGATCTTCAGAATGTCTATTTCAGGTCAAAACCCGGTGCAAACGTTGAACACTCACTTCAACAACGAAAGGAGGAACGTTGGGCGACATGAGCAAAAGTGGTCAAACCCGTCAAATCGGCAGCTGTAAAACTGGGCAGCTTGATCTTTCTTTCGTCAAGGAATACACCAGGGCTTGTATCCATCGATGCAAGAATAAAAACGTTCAACTTCCCCAAAAGCCATTTGAATTTTTCGCGCTAAGTAATATACATTTGCAGTGGACGCGTCAAAAACCTTCTCATGGAAAGGCACACGGCGTCAGATTAGCTGACATTCCCAGCTGTACCAAAATATTCGGTGTGAAGTTTCTTTACTAGTACAAATGTATTCCCATGGCCGTAAATATTACTGCTCGCCAATGCAGCGCAGCGCGCCCTGCAATGAACGAAAAAAAGCGGAAAAACAGAGGGTACAAGCCCGCAGAGACCGCCGAAATTCGCCGCTTCGTTCGTCATCGCTCTCAATGCCTTGCCGTGTGCGTGTGCTTGGATCTGTCATCGCGTTCAGCTGGAGCTACATCATCGTCGCTCACACTGTGCGCTGTCAACACGCACAAACACAGGGTGATGTCTTTGGCAGGACCTGTACGGCGTCGTGTGTGCCGACTATTCGGACATTGAGATAGACGGGGAGACCAGCATCACCATCGACCCCGAGACGGTAAGCGAGAGAGTGGACGCGGCTTGCGGACGTGGAGCGCTCTTGTGCGTGGGTGTGGATACATTATGCGAGTGCTTGCATAGGTATCAGTGGATTACGTCACGTGGTTGGCTGGAGTTTTGTGCGAGCTTGCATGTGTCCGTAGTGAGGTGAAAAGGCTACAGTTTTATTCAACGGCTTAGCAATGCGGGTTTTTCATGATAGTGTCAGTACCATGTCAATGACAAGATCATGACAATGCCAAAATGTCAGAGACCAGTTGTGAAGATTGTGCCAATGGTCAAAGGTCACCTATTCTCGCGTGCTCTCAAGACATGTCAAGGCCTAGGGCCTGCCGTAGTTCCCCAACACTAGGACAGAGCATTGAACGCCCTTGGAACATACCAGGTCGGTTGATACAAACTGCAAGGTCGAATAAACCGTATCAGACTGAAACAAATGTTCGTGATACCCTCCTCCTCCATCACGTGTGTGCCACTGAATAATCGGCGGAGCGACACGTTTCATATTCGCGGCTGCTCAACGCAGGCAAATTTCGTCAGGTCTTAGTTCCATTTAGAGAGCAAAATATCGCAGTTTTTCACGTTGCGTGATTAAATTTGTTCACTTCACTTCAGCTGCTTTCTGATCTGCCTATGCATATTACAAGCAGTAGATAATAAATCTTGAGACCTCGTGATGTGCAGTATAGAAAGTCTTCGTTGCCGACAGTGGCAAGCCTTACTGTTTTCCCATGCCAACCAACTGGTCATCGTTGTCGCTCTTGATGCCACACCCCCTCCCTCTTCAAGGTATGCATGAGTTATGTAACCCTGCAATCCCAGGTGACTAGACGCCAATGAGGGGTGAAAAAGCGCCTTTTCTGTCTCGGACGAAATTTGGAACAGCCTGAATTGTCACCTGGGTGAAATCTTTCAGCAGCCGTCGCAATATATTTCTAAACGTGATAAACCACAAAAAGACAAACTAAATGGAATGTCGCATAACCATTAAATGTTTTCGTTTCGGGAGTTTATTTAAAATTAGTTCCATTTGCTGGCCATCAAACACCGAATGTTGGTCGAAACTAATCTAAAATAATTATCAGATAAAGCATATTTAACATAACCAGCCTAAAGGCATATGATTTCCTATTCAGTTGGGGGTGGGGGGGGGGGGGGGCGGGGTTGTGCCTCCGAACCGGAGATGCGGGATGATGTGTTTAGCCATCATTGTTTTCGTGTTTGTTTTCGTGACGTCATTGTGCAATCAGCTGAAAGCGCTGGAGACCTCCCCTATCTTCGCACAATCATTGCCGGTGCAGAGCTCGCACTTTCGAACATGATCTCAACTTATTAGAGCAAAACTCGTGCAATAATGGTTTTAACAGACGCAAACGATATTTTCAACACCTCTAGCACCTTCATTTAGCTTTATATGCAATATGATGGCAACCAGAAGTATTTATATCACGCCTGTCCACCGCGCAGTGCGCTAAGTCTGAGGTGCAGCGGGCAATGTGAGAGGCCTATACCAGCGATGCTCGGCCTTTGACCTCAAAGTCGTTGTTTCCTCTCATTAGCAGGAAGCCCCGGATGAATTCCTTGCTTGTGTCGCTCCAACGACCTCGGTTTACATCTGAAGCTACGGCTCAGGTATCCACAAACAGTTCTCTTAGGTCGGCAGGGCTTTTTATCGCTATTTTCTTTAAAAAAGCAACTGACAATTAACTACGGTATCCCAGCCAGTCAGCTTCCCACGACATGAACACAACCAACATCAGCCCGTAGCCTCGCACTGAGCCCGACGCATCACCGCGTGGCGAGCAATCAAGCCAATCTGTCTCTCCAACGGCACGACGCTTTGAAACGCTGCGTAGCAAGCTGATCACGTCGGTCGCAAAAAGCTGCGGCCAGCCACGATTCTTACGACTAGTAATAAACCTATTTATTTGGTATTTTATATTGCTAAGTATGTGAAGCAAATCTTGGCCGAAAAAATTGTGAAAAACACTGATCTGAGGGGCACTGGAAGAGCACTGTATCACCACTGATCTGTGACGTCAGCATTGATATAGTATAGTTTGAAGTATGTTTCTGTTGCCTGCTAAAATCTATCCTGATTAAAGCTACCATGTTTGGCAGCACCTTATAGCTCAACTCGCTCATACAGCGAAACGTCAATGTTTCGACATGTGTTCACGCTGCAGGCGTTAGCGAGTACAGACCGATACTAAGCTACGAGTTTTGTCGAGCTAGGATGATTTGTTCTTATGCGTTTTTGTCTGTTCAAATTTGTTTTCATTTTCGAAAATTTGCTACAAATTAGTTTGCAAAGGCATCAGGTTTAGTCACCGATCATTTCCAGTGGATCAGAAGCTTTTCCCACCCCTGCCGCCAATAGTCATTACACTTATGATAGACACGCATCTTTGCCTATCATCGCTTCAGCAACGCTCCTTGATCCCCAAATGAAACCACTGGACAGCAACTTGCCTCCGACGTTTCTTCGCGTGTCAATAATGGCTGAAATCCATGCTCAGCAGACCAACGGAAGCATCGACAGATCCTTCCCCTGGCCACCAAAGGCATGGCTTTAGTTGTGGCTTTCTACCCTGGAAAGCTGCTATGGTTTAAGACTGAACTTTTAGTTGATTGGCCACATTTTTCCGAGTACATTCGTGAAGACCAGAGATGCCTGAATTGATTTGATGGCTGAATGAATTGACCTGAACTGTCTTGCGGTGCACCGCAGGGCAGAGCGGTGAACGGTGAGCGGTGCCAGGTACGCTCATGACCCGGTGGTAGCGATTCAGCAGCGCTGGCGCTGCAGCTGCAGCGCTGACGACCGATGAAAGCCAGCGGTCCTGACAGCGCCTGTGCAGGCGGACCGACACCTCACGTCGACAGGCCGTCACGTATCGTGGCCTGGCCAAGCCCGGTCCAATGTCATCACGCACGAAAGCAGGGATGGTGCCCGGCTGTGCGCCATTCTTTGTGCCAAGGCTGTGCCAATACCACTGGACGTTGGCGAAAAGAACGCGGGCGATAGCGTGCCGCAGGCAGCACACGCCGTTTGAGTGATGGCTCAAACATCGACCGTGTTCGTACCGACACTGGCGAACGCTGTTTTTTTGGAGGTGCAAGTTTTCTAGGTCGTTTGATGTATTGTGGAATGTGTGCTTGTGGACCTGTCAAGCTCTCTATGTCGTTTCGCTTGTTTTGGATGGATGCATGGGCCATTCCCGGAGCCAAAACATGAGGTGAGGTTACACGCTGTTCTGCTGTGTTAAGTCGGATGCTGCTGTGTGTAAGCACAAAAGGTCCAATCGAAGCTCAGCAATATTTATTTCTTACGAATTGATGAGCACATTTCTTTCCAAACATCGACATGTTCTGGTCCCTTGTGTTTTTCGGTGACAAAAAAGAACACAAAATAATGAAACCGATGCCGATGTTGGATGATTTGTGAAGGTCACTCAGAAAGCCCCTTGGAAGAAAAACAAAACTTTACAAATGGCTGTATTCAGTGATCGCGTCCCCTGAAGCTGTGTTGGGTGACGAGAACTTACGAAAGCTCGGGCGCCAGACACGCTGGTGTCTGACCTTGATCGATCGATCGGGCCCTGTCCCGCCTCCGCCCCTTCCCCCCCTCCCCCCAACACGACACAGCCTCACTACTTTGCCTGTCCGGGCCCCGCAGCAGCGCGTGCGATGCTGTAACGCCTGGTGTTTTGGATTCGTCGGTGTTTTGGAGCCGTCCGCCCAGCGTGCCACCGTTCGCCGCCGTCGAATATGGAGCGAGGCCATCGACGCTCGAGAACCAGCGTCGTTCGCCCATGTTGCTAGCAGCACCGAAGCAGCCGGTTTGTTTAAACTTGCGCCTATGACAGGCAGTGTGTCTAAATAGGCTTGGAAGCAGCAAACTGCGACTCTGTTCCATCGTCTTTGTTCCCTGCAGCGGTCCATGTTAACGCTGGTTCACTGCGTGGCCCACGTTTTTTTTGTACAGATTGTGACATCCAACGCATGCAATGGGAAGGGACGCCTGTCACCGGCAGCAAAATGTACTTATGACTATTAAATATTTTTGTAGATTAGTACGGGGCTGAAGCGAACGATGTCCACATTACGCAACCCAGTCCAAATGTTGTTTTCAAACCAATATTGTTTTACTACGCCAAGGGGGAGCTCGTGGCTCAAGTGGGTCCAGGCTGACTAAAAGAACGATCTCAACGTCAACAAATCAGAAATTGTGCAGCACCAGCAGCGCGGTCCGACCCCTGTCTGGCCATCTCCATTCATCACACATCATGCGATGCGTTGGACTGGCAGGTAAATGAAATGCAGCTACATCATGATTTGTAACTATCGTAAAAGCTGACATTCTCATTGGACCCTGTGAATTGGTTTTGTACCTGATTGATTGTGATTGGTTCCCTGGAGCTCGGCTGAAGCAAACTGATAAACATGAATTATTTCATGATTGTGGGTAAAATGCGTGTAAATATAAAGTGGTGCGTTGCATTGTGCATTCATTGTAGTTGAGGCATGCACTTTGAAAACATTTCGATAAACTACAATATATTTCGCCTTTGTGCAAACAGCTGCGTTGAAAAAAGGGTTCCCACCATTTCCAAAGGAGGAAGCAGGTCTACGTGAGATCTGTGCGGAAAGCCAACGCTATACATTCTACGTGTCCAGTGCCTAGAGCACATCGTTAGCCTGCTACCCAACCGCTGTTCTCTACGCAAGACATGTGGCAGTTGTGTCCACTCCAACACGTGCTAACCCCGCTCCCGCCCCCCCCCCCCCTCCGTGCACCATGCAGGGTGACTGGCAGGTGTGTCCGCCCCAACACGTGCTGACCCCACTCCCCTCCTCCGTGCACCACGCAGGATGACTGGCAGGTGTCTCCGTCCCAACACGTGCTGACTCCACTCCCCTCCTCCGCGCACCACGCAGGATGACTGGCAGCTGTGTCCGCCCCAACACGTGCTGACCCCACTCCCCTCCTCCGCACGCCACGCAGGATGACTGGCAGCTGTGTCCGCCCCAACACGTGCTAACCCCACTCCCCTCCTCCGCACGCCACGCAGGATGACTGGCAGCTGTGTCCGCCCGGACACGTGCTGACTGCGGTGACAGCCACCAACCAGTACATCCTGGATATGGTCAGCATGTCCTGTGGCTTCATCACCACGGAATCCGGCAGCTTCAATGGTGCTTGCACCGACATCATTGTGCCGAATACGGTCGGTTCTGAGTGAGTAGACGGAGGGTTGGGGACGGTAGACAGGGGACCGGAGACGGCGAACAGAGGGCCGGGAAAGGCGGAAGTGGCGAGCCCGGACTCTAGCGCTTGCAGGACGGGGGATTTTCCTTTGCGAGAACTTGCGCTTGATGAACTCTTTTTGCTCTTTCCATGGAAATCTTGTTGCTCCTTCTGCGGCAATTAGCTCCTTTTACGGCACTTCTGTTGCCACTGTCGTGTCGAGTGTTTTTCGTGTTCGGTGTGAAATTTTGGTTTCCTTACCTTGCAAGGACGCGTGTAAAGCTTGTGTTCGCTCCCTTTTTTACTTCCTTTCCAGGGGTATGCGTTCGATAATTTTGTTTCTACTCACTTCACAAAGACGGGTGTATGGCATGCGTTCCATGATCTTGTTTTCACTCACTTTTTCCCGACCCGTCGTAGTCGGGCCGCTATCGTCGGGCCGCCGTAGTCGGGCTGCCGCAGTCTGGCCGCCGCAATCGGGCTGCCGCGGTCGGGTCGCCGCAGTCGGGCCGTCGTCGGGCTGCCGCAGTCGGGCCGTCGTTACACTGCCGGGCGATGGTTCTCCAGTGATGTCACCGCGCGCAGCGTTGCTCTTTCCGCGCACGAGTCAATGCAATTCAAATTGGAAACGGTATCGTTGCTTACCGCCACCGCGGCCGACTCACCAACATTGAGTGATGCGCTGTCGGAGGGTCGAATGAATACAAGCGTGCCGCGTAGTAAGCTGATAGCAGTATGGTGGCGTTTTACCGTCACTGTCGAATGCACGCAGTGGCACTAATTCCCCCGGTATTTATACTATCTATACTATCTATATCTATATTTATACTATTTATACTATTTATACTATACACTATCGGTGTTTTTTCTCGGACGATTTTCAGGGTCTCCACGCTCTGGCAGTTATGGGACATGTTTCCTCTCCCCCCCCCCCCCGCACGGTGTCGCGATTCCTGTGAAAAGGTTGGGAATGATGTGGCGACGCCCTATAAGCGTTCACGCCGAATGAGAGATGCTAAGTGCACTTTCGAGCTTTGTGGCTGTCCATTTTCTACGCTACATGTGGAGGGGCGGGTATCTGATTGAGCGTTTCTTAAGCGTAATATGTGGGAGGTTTTTTGACAGAGTAACGTCACGTTCAGAGGTTAATTTTTCAACTTCTGAGCCTGCATCAACTCTGAGCATTTTAATGTCATGCATCAGTTAATGTTTTTTAGAACGTTTTAAAGCATTACAGCAGTGTCGTGGTCTTCCTTGCTCGACAAACAACACGCTCGTTTTTGTTTCGCAACTCTAGCTTAATTAGTGGCGGCCAAGCGGACGTGATCTTACGAGACATTACCCTTACCACAGCGTTACCAGGAAGGGGGCTGGGAAGGGGGTCACCCAGCGTAATCAATGCGTTATCAGGGAAGCGGGCGGACAAATGACAAAAATGCATGGCCTGTATGGACGGACCCTGCCTGGTTTCGCACTCTGGTAGCCTGAGTGTGAAAAACCAGGGCGTGCACACATGGCAGCCCCGAGGGGCACATGCCCCCTTGCGAAGTTCGTGGCATGAATTAGAATGTATACGTGATCTCCTGTTGATAATTAAAAGTTCCGGTCAGAAGCGTAGAAATGAGAAAAGCCGTTTTTCTCATCTGTATGTTGTCTTCTCTATGGCTGCGATAACATGCGGCGCCGATTTGCAACTCGCAAGATCGGTCACGGGGAGAAATTGAAAATGTGCCCCCGCCCCCCATTGTGAAACACAGTGTTCGCACCTGATCACATATTTAATATGTGTACACTTCCTTTACTATGCTCCACCTTTATATACACATGTACGCATGTAAATATAAAGGTGAAACGGAACTTTGGCACCACCTCACAGAACCCTTTTCAAAGGCATTGTACACTCCCTTTGCGTCATGCGCAGCGCGTAAGACTCTGGGGTTTGTCTAAAAACCCTCGCCACACGCTGAGCGTCGCTCGTCGTTCGCGCGCCACATGAGGCCACAACGCACCATGAACCCCTACGCTGATCTCCGAAGTCCTCGATCAGATCCGCCCGTCTTCTAACAACCGCGCTTGTTGCAGTTTCTCGGCCGTGTGCGCCAACAACCACCCGGTGGCCAACCTGCTGGTGGGCTTCATCTACAATGAGAACCGCACGCCTCGCTGGCGAGGAGTCCGCTGCTGCACTTTCGCGCGACCGGGGCAGTAGGCGGTCCGACCTGCTGCCCTTCCCACGGCTGGAGGAGTCAGAATCCGGTGTAGAGCTGGGGATTGGCGTGCACTTTCGAATTCGAATCTTTGGGAATCTTCGATTGAGATGGAGATTTGAGACGCCACGTACATTTCCTTGGCGTTGGACTTTGCATCGAATTGTCAACATTTTCACGTCAGGTAGTCCACTTCTGAAACGTTTTCCTCCGTGACTCACCGATTGACGCGTTTCCCAATCCACTCAAAATAGATGCAGGGGCGTAGATGTAAAAAATGAAATAACACACCACGGGTGAATAAGATCTGTGATCGACGCGGCAGTGACATACACGAGCTACCATTGCCTTGCTGAAGCACAATTAGAGCTCTTAGTATACCTAATACGCTTTCGCGTCCTTAAATGAGAGATTTCATGGCTGGGCTGTGGTTTCTAGAATTCAAAAGCACAATTCTCATATTTTGAATACTGGTCTGCGGACTTCAAGGACTTGAAATATTCCAATCCATTAGAACCCTTTCGAATCCAAGCTCTCGTTGCGTCTCCCGTTTCTGCTCACGGTCGCTTCAGGCGGGACCCTGCCCCTGTTTCTGCTCTCGGCCGCTTTAGAAGGGACCCTGCCCCTGTTTCTGCTAACGGACGCTTCAGAAAGGACCCTGCCCCTGTTTTTGCTCTCGGCTAGGATGGTATGGTGATGCCCTCTGCTCGTCACGCCGCCGGAATGGTAGAAGTTCCGCCCGCTTTCAGACCCTGCGATGGACGCCATATACTATAAAAGATGTCGTGAAACAGCAGCAACGGGACCAAGCAGAGAATCACACATTGTGGTTTACTCCCGAAGGAAACTAGTCGAATGGAAAAAGGGTGGGGGACCAGGAAGGTCCACCTACTTTTCGTAAAAGTGCAACATTCACTCTATGGTGACCCATGAAAGAATCCGCTTCACGCCGATATTTGGACATGTCAGATGATGGTGCGTTGCTTTGCCCTGTGACCCGCGTAAATGGATTGGAGGGCCCGCCGTGATGGCGTGATGAAAATAGCCTCCTGTGACGCGTGCCTCGCGCCTACGATCTTAACTCATAGCTCTTAACCCAGACTGGGGATGCATGAGCGTATGGATCGGAAACACGGATCGCCCCGTTGTCTTTGTACCGCGTTCACAATGCTTCAAGTCACTGGCCAAACCTATCTGGTCCTCGGCATCAGTATTGCCATCTGGACTCCTCCATTGCAACCACTGACGGCCTGTGGTACGCTTTCTCCCGCAGGACGTTTGTGTTTGCAGCTTTGGTCGTTGCCTTGGTGGCAGTGTGTCACACACAATCCGTCAGCAATTTAGGAAGCTTATTCGAAACAACGTAAGTTGATGAGTGCGATTGCGAGGAATATTATGGACATAGATAAGACAGTAGTAACAGCCTTATGACTCGATTACTCGGAGAAAAACCAGAACCAGATCTCATTCGCTTCGTTTTTATCCGAAGGATAATGTCATTACTGCTGCCTTATATAAACTTCGTTGAATGTTCCATTACCTTGCTGACCAGCTCCACCCAGCTTGGGACGGTGAACACGCGAGCAACCCCATTCAATATTCGTCTTGCGCTACACAATGCTTCGGCATATGACAAATATCCTAAGAACACGCGATGTGTAATATATGCGTCAGTGGACACAGCCGTCCACGCCATGCCGACGAGTGGTTACAGGAAAGCGACTTGGATCCTGATTGTTCAAGGACAAAAACAAGGTGTGAAGCAGCCTGATACATCCCACGACGATAAACAAACGCTTGGCTAGAAGAGCGTAAGTCTGTCGCATGTAGCTGGATATGGGAAAACGACTCATGAAATGCGGCGGAAAGCAAGGTTGAACCAAACCAGCGCATGAGTGCTTGACTTGTCGGCAAGAATGCTTCTCGCGCAGCGGTTCACATTCACAAGCTCCCAGGCAGCGGGAGCTGCCAATCCATTCCTTCTCACTTCACCTGGCTGCTCCAGGTTCCATGCCACATGACGCGCTACAGCCGCCGCGAGATGCTACATTGCTTGGAAGAACAAAACGCTGCAAGTTCCCTGAAATTGCTAAGGACCAAGGTCGAGTACAGCCTGCATGTCTGGAGAGTGCAGACAAGACATCTATGGACATATAATTTGCATGACTGAAAAATGTTTCTGTGCGTTATGTAGGCCGGTCCAGATGCCCTTGCCTGTGGCCCATACTCCGGTCCCAGGAAATGTAGGGTCCCAAGAGTAACAAGCATCGGCTGAGGACGTTCGCAGCGCGGATAGCTTCTTGTGACCACTACAGCTCACCAAAACGCAAAACGCACTTACCGAGAACACAACACGAATATGCATTAGGGGGCTCTGATCGCTGCGCTTTAGGGGCTCTGATCGTTGCTGGAGCTCACTGGGTTCCTACTGGGACCCTCCCGCTGTCCCCGTATCCGTATCCCCGTATCACCAACCCTGTGCACCTACGCGCACGTCAACGTTGTGCACTGTGACGATGAGGTATAGTAGCGTTTGAAGATGTACTCAAAACGTTGTCATGCCTGCTACCATGACTGGATACTGGCAATACGGTTGAATTTTCAATACACAACCCGGCCCTCTGGTAGCGTGTATGATTGTGCACGGCGACTGAATCGCCATTTCTTCTAGCATATGTCGTTGAGAGTCCACCTTGAGTGCACGCTGTAAACCATGATGAATTAGCACGCCGTATCGTACCCACATACCCCTATTGACGCCAGACATGCCATGTTAATGAATGGGGGGGGGGGGGAGGACTGTCGGCACTCCCGGGTCACGCCAGCACCACTCGGCGTCGCTCTTGCAAGGTGAAAGAGGACGGTAACCGCGCGTGTGCCAAACACGATGCTCTGCCGCTCCAAAGACAATGCGGCGTACCTCTGCTTGAACGGTGGACGCACTGACCATGCTCTGAGCTTCTAGACACAACATGAAACCCATGGCGACACGTAGTTCCAATTCATCACCCGAATCACAAAAAGCGCCCAGCAAGGGGATTGCAGCTCACCCCAACCAGCGCCGGCGTTGGTTTCAAACATCGAAAATTTCTAGTGAGATCGGCTTAAACCACATCCCGAGGGCCGCTGGCGTATAAGGCCTGGTCCGACGGAGCATTGGGGGCAAGGTCGGGCGTATGTTCGTTGACCATTCTAGCCGATGCGTTCTTCAGCACCAAATCTCGTCAGCACGCCCATACGCGTGCGGTCACACCGCCGCTCACTCGGCTGCTTCTTCTCAGAGGTCAACGCACGTGACCTCCTCTTTATTCGCTTGTGCTACTGAACTCTAACGACGACGGTCGTGACTGACGGAAGCCGTTGAAGTGGGTGGGACACCCGCATGCGTCATTAGCATTCCGCCACACTAGCCGGCGTCAGCTCGCCCAAGACCCGCCACCAACGGCCTCCAAAGTACAGGGCGAGCAACAGCATTGGCGTACCGGTGGATGGATCACGACTACGAACACGAATGCGCCTCACCCCCTTGTTGCATAATGCAGTCACACACAGCGGCAACACGTGCGTAGGCACCATCTGACACGGATTCAAGCAACGCACCGCCGTCGATCTATATACTTCCTTGAAAGGGTGATCATCCTGTAGTTAGCTGATTCCAAGGGCCGAACACAGTTGAGGCGGGCTTGTTGTATTACGACGACAAATCACAACGGGAGTGTCGAGAGCTATCACATGACGTCATTGGCCGCCCGTGAAGATCTGGGCACTTTGACCCAAGCGGCCGGGGGCATGGCCACAAGACCTCGTCACACGTCCAGTCAATCGGTCAGCTAAACATCACGTAGTCCTTGCCCTCCTCCAGCCTGAGGCTGCCCAGGTTCGCCTCAAACTGACCGCCCGTAAGGTCCATTTTGACACAGATCACGAAGGGCTTCTGAGCCTTGCTAAAGTGCAGGATGGGCACACGAGGCTTCGGGGTGAGATCGCTGTTCTCGTAAACATAAACGCCTTGCTTGATCTTCCGCTCATCTACGTCACAGAAGGCCGCAACCTGCAGTGAAATCGGACGCAGGGTGAGAGAAAACTACCAACACTCGAGGAGCACCGGGGACATTCGTTGCACGATTGTTCCGTGGCCAGCACATACAAACAACATGAGAACTCAGAAGTACGGCTGGGCGACCGTGAAACTAACGCATTACATCCGGCGATCGTGGAAGTCCCGCAATGGTGGCGGATGAGAATGGCACACAGGACCGTGCATGCCCGCTGCCCCCAACCACGTGTACGTGAGTGGCTGGTAGAGTGCGATGCCGTGCTAAACCACGCGGCAATGCTGAATGCCCGCGAGACACGCGCCAAACAACGAATGCCAACTTCAGAGCCGGCCGTACGTTCGCACGCTCAATCAACGTCGAAGTTCGAAGCAATTAGTGCAAAACAACGGCCACAGCAAGAGCGACGGCAGCTGACCAACCCCGCCGGCAGCTGACCAACGCCGAACACGCGGCATTCGCGCCGGACAATCGGCGCTAAGACGGCTCCAGCATGCTTAGCAAGCTTTAAGGCGAGCCCCTACAGCCCAATGGTAGCTGAAAATGAGGCGCCGACGGCGATGATCGGCGATGTCGCCGCCCTGTAAAACAACCGACTCCACAGTCTCGTGACGCTTACAAAGCGAGGCCATCTGACCACGGTTGCCACCGACCTTGTCCCTGTACTCGGCCGGCAGACTGCGGTACAGCTTTCGGCCTTGCTTCCCGCCGTTCCAGATGGTGAAGGCGGGCCAGGAGAGTAGCCAGTGGCGGCAGAGGCGCTCCACGCGCAGCTGCCATATGGTGTCCCTGCCGGACGGCCAGACGCCACGGGGCTGTGACGTCACCTCAGCGCAAGAGCCGCCGGGTCACCGCGCGACTGTGGAGGCCTCCTCAAAGGGGTCCGCTAACGCCTTGTCTAAGGCACGGCTGTGGGGGCCTCCACAGAGCAACGCCTTGTGTAAGACACGCCGATCAAGCTGACGACACGTGGACGGTCGTTTCAACATTTCGCTGTCATCTTAGTGGAAAACAGCCACCAGTGATTGCCTCAGGGGCGGCTTCGGGCACGCATTTCAGAAGGTGGACGTAGGCAACCGCGCGCTCGAAGTGGGATACCACGGTGCTCATCGACTTTGGCTAACAACTGGCGGAAGCTCTGGATCACATCAGCGGCTCCTCCGATCCCCTTTTCGGCCACAGACGAGCCATACCGTGCATGAGGGTGCCCAGGCTCTCACTCATGTATGGAGAAGGTGGCGGCGTCTGGGTGATAACGATACACGAGAACCTCCTCGTCGACCCGCGCCACACCACCACCGCCATCTAGGTGTCGGTAGAAGAAGATCAAGTCCTCGGGCGTGCCGCGGCCAGACTCGTCGAACCCGCCAACGCTGGCAAATGACAGCATGCCATAGAGTGTCTCCATACGAGGTTGGCGAGATGGAACAGCACACATCATCGTTCATCTGACAAATATTTTCACACTGAGATGACGTGCCTGAGTAAGAAACAAGATAGACTGAGTCAACCAGGAGCAAGAGCAACATGTCAAGTGTCTCCTGGTAACAAACGCCCGTATGTCCAGATTAGCCAAGGGGTGGGAGGCGAGGACTGCAAAAACTTCAGCGTTCCATAACGGACATGTGGCACACACATTGGTAACACCAACAGGTTCAGGTGCTACAGCCTTCCACTTACATGGTTTCTCTATGTCAGTTACCAAAGTGCAATATCTATGATCGTGCCCTAGGAAGTGAAGCTTAAACAATGCATTTTATATATATATATATATATATATATATATATATATATATATATATATATATATATCAAGCTGTGTGACAGCTGTTAACATGACGCCCAAAACAGCCCCAGTCTGGACCAGCCTCAATGACGTCCACGCGTGGCGTCACAGCGTCACACACGTGACGCCATGCCGACGTCACACCAGGCCAGGTAACGTCAAACGCCCCCCCCCCCCCCCCCCCCCCCGCCGCTCACCGGTCGTACACCGCGCGGCTGCAGTACCACGTGGGCATGATGACCGTAGGGCCGTGTGACGTCACCACCTGCTGCGTCAGCTGACGGCGGTCGAGCGCGTTGGCCCAGCGGGTGTAGCGCTCCGTGGAGCCGGCCGGATCACGAACGAACCGGCCGCCGATGATCTGAGGGGCAGGACAGTGCTGCCATCTGTGCGTGCGGCGGGCACTCTTGCCGCCACCTCTCCATCGCAAGTCATATGGTGTCAGCTTGCATAATATCGGGCTATCTACGGAAGGAAGTTGTTTGGACCTCCCTCCGCGTCTGGTGTTAGCATGAACATGGTGACACCGTTGACAGTACCCGTGCTATCATGGCATCGCAACGCACAACGCACACGCAACGCCAACGCACCAGGCGAAGACAGAAGTGTGAACAACTGTCTCAGTAGTAATGTTGATGCCTTGTCTGAATCATTCTGGGAGCCCCCAGGCTAGTTACCGGCGGCTCTGAGGTTCTCACCATTATACCACATCAGACATTCCCGAGCAGCGAGGGTTGATGAATGCACAGCGAAAAAGGTAACGCTCTCCACATTTCACTGTTTGGCTCATACCGTTACACTGGTGAGACGGTAAGAGCATTTCGTATGTGGTAACTATACCACGCAAACTTTGGCATATAGAATAAGAAGACGATGAGAACATTCGGATCTTTCGGACGCGCCATCAAATCACAGCGATTGCGTATTACATCGCGTGTTGCACAAGTGATCTTTTTGTATCATGCGTTCAACATTCAACCCTTTGCTGAGTCCTGTCCGGGATGCCCTTGACTTGGATGGGGAAAATGGCGCCGGCTGCGCGTACAAAGAATTCAAAAAGGTATGCCAGATGCAACAGTGTAAAAGTCAAGAGTATCAATAGAAAACAGCCAATCAGCAGTCACCTTGCTCCAGCCTCGTTGCGGGTACGAACTGGTGTCGCAAGCTCCGAGACATCCAGCACTCTGACACACCTTAAACACCAATCAACAGCCACCTTGCTCTAGCCTCGTTCCGTTACGAACTGGTGTCGCAAGCTCCCAGCCATCCAGCACTGACACACCTTAAATAACAACTTAAACACACCTTTGCCCGTCCCGGTGGCTCAGTTGGTTAGAGCGTCTGCATTCCGACCCACTCATCCGTGGCGGGATGGGTTCGAGTCGCTTTAGGGCGCTCGCTATTTGCCCTTGGCAGGTATGGCCTGTGGCCGGTGGCAGCGGTCGCGCTAAAGGTCAGTTGACGTCAGGGGGCAGGACGGACCGTGCCGAGCATTACGGCACGTTAAGCTTTCGCCACTAAATTCTGCCGTTGCCTGGAACTGCGCGATCGGATGGTGGGGGGTCAGGGCTCACAGAACAAGCACTGCTTAGCGTGAGCGCTGATCCCAGAAATCCATCCATTCAAAGGATTCGGACCAAATTTTAAAAAAAAAACAATCAGTGGCCACCTTGCTCTAGTCTCGTTGCGGGTACAAGCTGGTGTCGCAAGTTCCCAGTCATCCAGCAATATGACACACCTTAACTACCAATCAATGGTCACCTTCCTCCAGCCTTGTTGCACCATCCAGCACTCCGACACGCCCCCAACTGGCACGCGCACCCACACACAATATTGCATAGGACGAGCCTGGCCGGTGGGCGGACCAGTGCCATCTACTCACCGCATCCGGACTGCGGAGCGCCGCCAGGTGCTGACAGCGTAGCCGGCACGGCCGCATGACGTCATCCTGTCGGCCAGGCCCGGATTAGCGGAGGGCGCCGGCGGGCGCGCAAGTCACGGCCAACGGCGGCAACACTAGAAATGACTTCACAGCTGACTGCTGTGATTTTGTGTGAGTGGGATTGGAGCGCTGCCAAAAATCCTGCACATTTAAAACTATCTGTGATGGTTAGCATGATGACTTCCCCACCAATGGCTCATTTTCCATTGCATGTGCTGGATATTGCTTTCCACACTCTATGTTATTTACATGTTTGTAAGACAATGATGTGGATCATTTAAACATAATTAATGCATTAATACCCATGTATGTGGTCTGTGTGTGATTGCATGAACTCCTTATTAAAGGATAGGCTTGCTTAATGCAAAGTCACTTATGTGGTCCTTACCATGCTCTTTGATGGTACTTACAGAGTCAAGAAAGCACAAAAAATTCCCAGAGCTTTGAGCAACAGCCTGGTTTTTTGCATAACCCACTGAAAGCAAAATGACAAAATTAGCCTACAAAATAAGGACTAAGTGGTTTGAAACTGAAAACAAACAAAAAATTATATCATGAGGTACAAATCTGCCACAGCCCAAAACACATGAGCAGAGACAAGTGTGTTTCAGCATAGGTAAAGGAAAACTAGACAATGCAATGACACATGTATGCATGCATGCACACATGCAGGCATGTGCACACACACACACACATACAAGCAGCTTCAATATTTCTTTTATGAATATTTAAAGTATGTCAAACCACCTCCATCTTCAAAGTCAAGTGCTTGTCAGCTTCTTTTTATGTATACCTCCCATTGCTGGTGTGCCACTAGAGACCACCAAGGCATAGCCCTTGTCTGTCAGGGAGGCCCTGAACTGCTCCAGGATGGCTTCAGACTGGTCTGTGCAGCCATCAAGATATGCTGAGAGTTCAGCTCTCAGGCTATGGTCTTGGCTGAGCACTGACTGGAGGCATGCAGAGAGCCACTTCTCAGCATTGTGGATGGGCAAAATGATGCTCTGAAAGCACAAAGAAGTTCTTATATAAGGAAATGTATGGAACTGTGACTAAAAAACACAAAAAGCACAACTTTTTACATTTACAAAAAAACCTTTTCATGATTTGATAAGTTTCATATGCGCATAACACTGTTAGCATTAATCAGAAAATGTGCATGACTAGAGCTGCAGTTTATCAAAGCCAAAGAAAATTGCAAGGATACTGGTGAGTAAAAAGACTCATGCTAAAAATATGCCTCTTTTACATCTGATATATTACAACATAAAGCCAATGCAAAGCAGTTAACATGCCTACCACCAGATGAATTATAAATAAAATGGCAGAAAGTTATTCATGTAAGGCATGACATTACACACTTTCGCTAACAAGTATCTGCTTAACCTCAGTCTCACCCACCCAAAAGCCCAACTCTGCAACTAAGTTCTACAACTGCAGGACAGTGAGATACCATGGTTTTGCCTTATGAAGTATAATGATACAACGCCATGGCCACATCGATCAGTCAAAAAAAAAATTCAGTATCACTTACGACATCCATGCTTGAACGTTCTTATGCCACAGCCAGCAGTACCTAATACCATTGCAAATGACTCCAGTGCCAGCCCAGCAAACCCTAATCCGCTACCAAATAATAACTACTGGCAGCAAGGCGATCTCAAGAATTCCGTGGTCTCGTCCGCCTCGATCATGTAAGCGCTGGTGACTGCAGCTCTATTTTGTCGCTATCGCGCTATGATGCATCTTATTTCAAGGTGTATAAATATATATGTTTTCTTGTGTAGATACAAAGGAGAAAATCTAGGATGAAGCGAAATGCAACTTTAACGGAAGAATTGAAATATATTGTGACGGTTTTGATAATCTATTCTAACAGCAAGTGTCATACCATGGAAATTGTAGATATTCTCGGGGTTTACTACTGGTTGGTGGCAAATTTATTCATGCTAAGGTTTTGGCGCGCGTTCTCTTTGGCGCACTCGTATTGCGTAGGACCATTTCGTGTTGTGGGTGGAGGCGTACCGAAGGGGATGAGGAATTAATTTTCTCACATAATAAAAAATATCATCATTGTCTTTGCCGCGCAGTTTGAAATAGGTGCCTCTTACTGGCTCAGTGTGATATTACTGGGGTGTCCGAGTTGTTGGGGATACGTGTTAGGTGAGCGATTCGTCAATTTGTTGCACACATTTGTTAATGATGGTTCGTATGTCACTTACGCGCGAGCATTAGCGCACGGGTGTGATATAGGCGTCTGGCAATGTTATTTACAGTGTTCTATTCAATACCAGTTTCAGGTGTGCATTGAATAGTGAGTGCACTGGTACATCTGTGAACACTTGTAGTTTTTACAGTTGCTGTTTTACCTCTTCATCTTCTTTGTCCTCATTGCAAACTAGTGGACATTCTACCTGATACATATGAATTTATTTAATCTGAAATGTTGAGTAAATGAATTTTAGGATGAATGACTGGCCTTGACCAGCTGTGTGACTCATGTTGATGCATCTTGGAGCCCCCTTGACAGGCCATGACTCAATGACTGCTGGAACTAATGGATGGCTTTTTCAGGTCTCTGCTCAGCATACATTGAGGAAATGTCACAGCGATCAATCACGTGAGCATTCTCCTTTGCTATCTGCAGCTGTGTTCTCTGCGCAAGCTGTGGCAAGATCTCAAATAGTGATGATAAGTTATGAAAATATGTCATTCAGCCCATATGGCTTGCATGGTCACAGCTCTTACACAAGCTATGTATTCTGCTGCAGTACTACATTGCAGATTTCTTGACATTTGATGTGGTTTTCTTTAAAATGGACATTCTTTCAATAGGGATATTCTATGTCTTTGTAGGTTGAATGTGAAAGTGTCATTTATTGTTTGTAGCTGAAATAGTATAATTGAAGCTTATGAGTCATAACTGTGATGAGAGGGGCAAACAGAAGTTTAACAAGTTCTGGGCATTGTCCTCATGGCTGGAAAGGTAAATACTGTGCTGTGTCTGAGAAGTTCTTGATGAAACTTATCATTTTTCAGATCATTTTTCTCTCCAAAGGCCAAGAAACCAGACAATGTTGAGAAAAGCCAGTCTAAAACACCAGAGAAGTAAGTCATTTGGAAAACTATATTGAAGATTAGGCACATGAGTGTGCCATTCTTCATCCAAGACTCTCCTATGGCTGGAAGGGCACTGTGCCAATGCTTGACTGGACATCTTAGGTTACAGAACCTTGCTATCACCTACAGGCTGAGACCTGGGCTTTGGCCACAGCTAGCTCACGCCAGGTGTCTGACCATTTCTGCTGTCTCATTCAGGAAGCAGTGCAAGGATGGAAATTTGTCTGATGAACCAGATGGTGATTCACCCATCAAACAGATCAGGAAACGCAGGCCGATGATTGAAAGCGACTCAGAGGAGGAAAGAAGGTTAGTGTGGAGATAGCCATAGCCTTGACTGAGCCAAAAAGTTTCCAGCTTCTTGCCACACTGACAATGGACCAAGCACATACAGGAGATGCCCTCCAGACCTTTGAAAACCAGTCTGGCCTGAGCCACATGTTCTGTTCACTTTATACATCTGTATCCTCACTCTCACTGTCACCCTCCTGTTTGCACTCACAGCTGTCCAAGAGTGGTGCTAGTATATTCGCCTCATCACTGGTTGAGTTCACCAGCCATGTTATTGTACCTTGTGCTGTTGCTGGGGGGGGGGGGGGGGGAATCTCAGCCTATACCATGTCCTGTCTGTGCTTCCATTGGCATGTTTTGTTTGATGATTCACCTGCCAGGCCCAATGCACAGGAAAAACACATGACATGTTTGATGTTTGTGGAATGTTTGTGGGTGTATCCAACACCACATCCACTGCATGGTATTGGCAACAGTTGTGTGTGTTGATGGCTCTTGTGCTTGTATGCACTGCTTTATTAGTTTGTTAACCATCCATTGTCTAGAGTAATATGCGCTGCCATTATGACATGTGTGTGTGGATCTTGGACTTGTTACATTCAGCTACTGTGATACCATAAGCTTCTCTGCAAAGTGCCACCAGTGGTAAAGCAGCTTATGGACTGTGTTTGGACTCTCCTGCAGTTCAATGAAGAGCGACGGAGATGGCCAAGCCAGGAACGGCTCCCCCAAGAAGCAGGTCAAAACCGAAGCTGCGGCCCCTGTCAAGCAGGAGTCCTCCCCGCCGGTCTCAACCGCAAAAAACGGCAAGGCACCGCTCCGGAAGACAGGTGAGGGCCAGCAATCCTGTATGAATGGAAGACGATATGTCGGTGGGACACAGTCTGTGTGCCAAGGAGGGTTTCTGGCGGCAACTTGGGACCGCGCTGAGAATCGCGTGAGAGCTGGGGGGGAGGGGATATCTCTCACCCGGCGGAGGGGGGGGGGGGGGGGGGGAGGGCTCCGGCCGGGTCTGTGGGCCTTCGTACTAGTTTCAGTTTGAATTGCATGGTCATCACTCATGGAGTTGTTGGTTTGTTCTCTACAATTTGTCGGTGTTCGTCAGTTAATGGTGGACGTTAAGTCAGGGTGGCTCGGGACGCTATCGATATAAGTTGTCGATTTGATCGGTAAAGAAACAGGCGGTTCTCATGTACATACGAGTGTTCATGTTGTTTTCCTCAAGCGTACTAAAAACCCAAGAGTGAACACACCCACTTTCCACATGCAGGACTTCATTAGTTAGCCCCTACTGGGTTGGAATGCTGGCATCCAAATGACACCTCACCGCACATATGTTCGCAGCGAGGAAGAGTGCCGTTGGTAGCGTGTCCACGGAGGCCAAGCAGAAGAGCCTTCTGGGGAAGATGAAGTCCACAAGTCCCAAGACGGCCACTGCTGACCGCGACGAGCAGGCCAAGTCCTCCAGTCCTGAGCCTGACGCCGAGGACGCCGCCTCTTTGTCTCCGAAAGCCTCCCCGAAGGAGACGTCGAAGCCGCTGCCGTCCGACTCGACCGTTTCCTCTAGCCGTCGGCTGAACGGCAAGGACGGTGACGGCGACAGCAAGACTTCGAAGCCCGGTGGCCGGGCGACGAAGGCAAAGGCGGTCGGGAAGGGGAAGGTGGGGGGCAAGGGGAAGACAGAGGTGAAAGGAAAGAGCGAGGCAAAGGGGAGGAAGCGGAAAAGTGACAGTGACGCCGGCACGAGGAACAAGAAGGAGCGGTGTTCTGGTTCGGCTAGCGAGGAGGACGAAGCGGCCGAGGGGGACGGGGCCGGCCCGGAGGCCGAGCAGCCGGCAGAAGTGAAACAGGAAGCGGCAGTGAAGCGTGAAGAGGCTGATGGCGAGGATGCAACAACCAAATCCAAGGGCTCAAAAGGTGAGATGCCTTTACATGCACTGCCTACCGCCGTTTCGGCTATTGTTGCCATGTCTTACGGTCGCTGTCATACCAGCCCTAGAGTGTGGTGCTGATAAACAGGTTAAGATGGCGACAACACATGGCCTTGCATCATGTTTGTGGACAAATTTGTCTCGCCTTTGCATGTATGTGCTGTGTCTGGGAAAAATTTCATCTTCGAAAAGTGGTGTGGGAAAAGGGCAATCGTCGCGTGTCGTTTATCGGTGCCGTCCTTGCGGTTGTTGCTCCCATTTTCGGCGATTTTTCGCCACTTGTGGTGTTATCTTACGACGCCAGGAAATTTTATGATAGCCAACCCGTTGCCTTAGCTGGTTAGAGCGCCTGCCTTCTGACCCGTTTACCCGTGGCGGGGTGTGTTCGCGTCGCTTTAGGTGCTCGCCATTTACGTTTAACACGTGTGGCCTGCGGCCGGTGGCAGCGGCCACGCTAGGGGTCAAGTGACGTCTGAGGGCGGCAAGGACCGTGCCGAGCCATGCGACACGTTATAATATCGGCACCAAGTTCCTGCCGTTTAACTGGAATTGCAGAACCGGATGGTGGGGGTCATTGTTCGCTTGACAAGCAGCAATTAGCATAAGCTCTGATCCCAAAAATCCATCCGTTCAAAAGGTTCGGATTGAACCTTAAAAAGCTCTTCATGTCTGTTGCTTTTTATGTATCTGAATAATGATATCGAATAACCTGGTTTTCTGTGTGGAGGTAACGATTCTTACCCAGCTCCATGTACCTGCCCGACCCTCGTGACGCAGCTGGGAGGCTGCACTCCTGTCCTGACCGTGCCGCGCGTGTCTTCTCATCCCTTCTCTGCTCAGTTGGTAACAGGCCTGAACTGTGCTATTCGTGACCCCGTCGTGCATCTTTCATTTGCTCATGCGGCCCACTTCCAGACGTGAAAAAGGAGAGGCCAATGACTGGAATATTCGGCCTTTCGAACAAGTCAGATTCGAACGGCCAAGCCAAGACCGACGGTAACGAGTACGACCCGTCGAAAAAGAAGTATCACCCGGTGAAAGACGCGATATGGAATGCCGGGCAAAAGTGAGTTGTGGGCTTGAGAGTTATAAATAGCGGCGTTGCGAATACCTCCTCTTTAGATGAACACAACTTGAGTAACGAATGCAAAAATGTAGTCTTTCGCAGTATATCACCACTTCCTAGGACCCATCCAGGCCGTCGCGTTTCCCCAACGTGGAGGAAAAGCCTCCGCTGGCTCGGCGTATCGCGACGTTGAGAAATTGCGAGAACTGGTTATCAGGCTGGGACATCGGTATCCCCACGTTATCACACAGTTCGGATCCTGTGGGTGGCAAGGTTAGCATGTACACGGCATGCTTTTAGAGTGGAGGACCCCGATCTCAATCCGATGCGAGAAAGCGAGTATTTGGTTAAATTCCTGTGAGAGCGGTGAATGTCGTAGGATCAAATGCCGATTTTTGCGGCACGTGAGAGGCAACGGGTTTCCGCATGGCCTCTTGTTGTCCCCTTTGGGTCCCTCAGAGGCTGCTGCCGACTTAGTCAACCTGTCGCCTGCTTTGTCGCGGACGTGCTCGACTCCCCCGCTCCCTCAACGGCCTGCGTCCCGCCGGGCGCTGCCAGCCATCCCGCGGTGACCTCTCCGGACAACCTTCTGCACCGCAGGGCACCGTACCCCCCGCTCACGTCTGGCAGCCGTCACCCCCCGGCCCAGACCACCTGATCCACGTGATGCCGTCCGTCCCTGATCCCGTCGGATTGTAGTCGTCGCTGACCACCGGCGCGGTCGCAGGGCACCGTACCCCCGCTCACATCTGGCAGCCGTCACCCCCGGCCCAGACCACCTGATCCACATGACGCCGTCCGTCCCTGATCCCGTCGGATTGTAGCCGCCGCTGACCACCGGCGCGGTCGCAGGGCACCGTACCTCCCGCTCACATCTGGCAGCCGTCACCCCCGGCCCAGACCACCTGATCCACATGACGCCGTCCGTCCCTGATCCCGTCGGATTGTAGCCGCCGCTGACCACCGGCGCGGTCGCAGGGTGCCGTACCTGGCGCTGGCGCGCACGTTCGAGCTGATCGAGAGCACCAGCGCGCGCCTCAAGATGATCGACATCCTCTGCAACTACCTGCGCTCGGTGGTGGCGCTCAGTCCGGACGACCTGCTTCCCTCCGTATACCTGTGCCTCAACCGGCTGGCGCCCGCTTACCATGGTCAGTGGGCGCTGCCGGCAGCGCTTCGCTGCGGGCCGGGAGCGGGGTTAGATTGGTGCTGCCGCGGCGGCGCTGGTGACGCGGTGGTGTGTTGTAGTCGGTGAAGTGTTTTGTTCAACTGTCGCAATGACTTGGTCTGGCCTTGTTTGTCTAGTGCTGTGTCATCACTTTGGTACCACCGTGGGGTATTTGTGGCAGTTGTTTACGAGCTATTGCTGTAGCACTGCCCCTCTCAACTCTAGTCCAGTCGTAGTCGCAGATGCGTTGCATGGGCCATTCGCACAGCACGCTGTCACAATAGGCTCAGTGGCCAGTTTGTCCTTCACGGCGTCACTGGCATATGGTTACGAAGGGAGGACAACCTGTCCGCTATCTGACGAACTCTGAGCCCTCCACATATTGACCTTTTCTTTGACCCCGCACCCTCACGCGTCGAGCTGGGCTGGACGAACCCTGAACTCTTCACGCTGACCCCCGCCCCCCTCTCCCCTCCCCCTCCCACCAGGCATCGAGCTGGGCTGGGCGCACCCTGAAACTCACCACACTAACCTCTCATGTCCCCCCCCCCCCCCCTGCCTCCCATCAGGCATTGAGCGGGAATGGACGAACCCTGAACCCTCCACATTGACCCCGCCCCCTCCCCCTCCCACCAGGCATCGAGCTCGGCATCGGCGAGGGCGCCATCACCAAGGCGGTGGCGCTGTCCACGGGCCGAACCGTGGACAAGGTGCGCGCCGAGGCGGGCGAGCGCGGCGATCTGGGCCTGGTGGCCGAGGCCAGCAAGACCCGCCAGAGGCTGATGTTCCGGCCGGCGCCGCTCACCGTGGCCGGCGTATTCCGCGCGCTGTGCCAGATCGCCGAGATGACCGGGCACGCGGTGAGGAGAGAGGCCGAGGGCTGAGGAGGGGAGGTCGGGGTGAGGTGGGTTCGCGGGTATGGGTGAGGTCCGGAGGGACAGAATCGTGCATGGGTGACAGTGATGTTGAGCGCAGCTAGTTCGCGTTCAGACTGCATGTCACTACCAGCATGTACGGGCCGGGTACGGGTTTTCCTAGCCATACGTCAATTGTGAACCGAGAGGGCAAACCAGTTTTCGCACATGAAACTTAAAATCTTATATCTCATACAGTTTGCGACCCCAGAATTGTGAGACCTTATGACAGCGATGGCTTGATGATCCGGGAGTGTGGTTTGCTAAAACGGCCGTTGGCGCTACAGGCGATGAACAAGAAGGTGGAGAAGATGCAGTCGTTGATGGTGGCCTGCCGGCACGCCGAGACACGCTTCATCGTCCGCTCCCTGAGTGGCAAGCTCAGGATCGGCCTGGCCGAGCAGTCAGCCCTTCAGGTATCCATGGCAACGCTCGCTTCCCCGACGGGCAGAACCGCGTGAAACCACGGTGACGTGCGCGTTAGCGGGTCAGGTAGCCATGGCAACCAGCGCTTCTCGGTTGGCTTGGCATGGTGACTTTGGTGTATGCCTGCGGCGACAGTCGGCGTCACGTGTTTGCTTACTGCCGCCCGTCTGCTTACTGAGGATGGTGACACGACGGAGATTTGACTGCCGTGGTTGTATGAGCAGCTCATCGGCAAGAAAGGCCGAAACAAACTTTTTTTTGGATGTACGATGACGCCCCTCCATCTGAACAGGCCGAGTGACGGCTGATGAACGCCTCGTCTTTCACCAGACCTGTCTGGTGACTGAGGCCCCCCCCCCTTCCCCCCTCCCACCAGGCGCTGGCCCAGGCGTGCGTGGTGACCCTCCCCTCTCTCCTCCCACCAGGCGCTGGCCCAGGCGTGCGTGATGACCATCCCCTCTCTCCTCCCACCAGGCGCTGGCCCAGGCGTGCGTGATGACCCTCCCCTCTCCTCCCACCAGGTACTGGTCCAGGCGTGCGTGATGACCATCCCCTCCCTCCTCCCACCAGGTACTGGTCCAGGCGTGCGTGATGACCCTCCCCTCCCTCCTCCCACCAGGCGCTGGCCCAGACGTGCGTGATGACCCTCCCCTCTCTCCTCCCACCAGGTACTGGTCCAGGCGTGCGTGATGACCATCCCCTCTCTCCTCCCACCAGGTACTGGCCCAGGCGTGCGTGATGACCATCCCCTCCCTCCTCCCACCAGGCGCTGGTCCAGGCGTGCGTGATGACCCTCCCCTCCCTCCTCCCACCAGGCGCTGGCCCAGACGTGCGTGATGACCCTCCCTTCTCCTCCTCCCACCAGGCACTGGCCAGGCGTGCGTGATGAACCATCCCCTCCCTCCTCCCACCAGGTACTGGTCCAGGCGTGCGTGATGACCCCCCCTCCCTCCTCCCACCAGGCGCTGGCCCAGACGTGCGTGATGACCCTCCCCTCTCTCCTGCCACCAGGTACTGGTCCAGGCGTGCGTGATGACCATCCCCTCCCTCCTCCCACCAGGCACTGGCCCAGGCGTGCGTGATGACCATCCCTTCCCTCCTCCCACCAGGCACTGGCCCAGGCGTGCGTGATGACGCCGCCGGAACAGCCTCGACCAGCCGAGCAGCTGGACGCCACTGCCGGCCTGTCCGCCGAGAAGGCCAAGGCCAAGGTGGAGGAGGCGGCGCTGGTGCTCAAGACCGTCTACTGGTCAGTAGGGGAGGGGGAGCGTGCCTCTCAGTGGTCCTTGGAGGAGGGGAGGTCCAGGACCCCTACGGTAACCATTCCCGCCGCTGCGGAGGGTAGGGTGGTCTGAGTTGATGGGCTGTAATCACGAGGTGACGCCTAGCGACTTTGGAGATGGGGCAGCTGTCCGCATGAACATGGCAGAGCCATGTCGAGTTGACCCGGTCCCATCTCGTGACCATCAGAACCCAGGGGGTCTGGGTCAGCACGGGATTTTGCTCTCCTCCGCGGCTCGGCTTCTCTTGAGGAGCTGACCGCGCCGTTTCTCCGAAACTTGTCGTGAAAAGAGCCTCACTGTCTTCACCTGTGCAGTTGAACCACCCTTCGTGGTGGGAAAGGAGTCGGATAACGCGATTGCGTGCGCGAGGCGACTTGAAAAGCCTGAGGGTGTGATTAAAAGAAGCTGAATAGCCGGTCAGACGCGAGCGCAGCCCCCTGCAGAGCTCGACGCGTGTGGCTGAATGGCCCCGACGCCGAACGCCCTCGGTGCGGCCGGTCACGTGATCTGTGTTGCAGCGAGTGCCCGACCTATGACGAGATCGTGCCGGTGCTGCTGGAGCACGGACTGCAGAAGCTGCCCGAACACTGCCGCATCCGGGCCGGTGTGCCGCTCAAGCCCATGCTGGCCCACCCCACCAAGGGTAGGTAGGGGTTGTGCCGGCCCACCCAGCAGCGGTAGGTAGCATCTTCTAGCAGGGCGCATCTTCCATTGACGTCTTAGAGGTCAGAACAGGTCATTGACCTAAGATGACCTGGGTCGACATTCTGTTTAGGAACATACTGTCTAGCGTAATATTTGTCGCTTATTCAAATGCAAAACTCAGAGCAGTGTTGTATGAATTTGGTCACCATGACCTTCGAAAGGTCAAGCAAGGTCACTGACCTCAAATGGGCTTGCGACCTTTTGCTTAGAAGCAGTTGTCTAAGTTCTGGGGGCACTTTGGAGACCAACCTGGAATTTGACCTTGTTTGACCTTATTTGACCTGAAGTTCATGACCAAGGAAGTTCAAACTGTGGCTTAAGTGAGTTCACGTACAGGTCAGGACACTCCATAAATTTCGTATCTCTAGCTTTCTTAGTTCCCGAGATCTCGGGGGGGGGGGCAAATTGACCCCCACCCTAGCGAAGGGTATCTAGCCGGCCACCCGGGCGCGTGTTAATCGAGTCCTTGGTGGGACTGGAAAGCTTGCTGCGTGGTTGAGTTCTTTGTTTCGTTCGAAAATAACATGCGTTAAGCTTCGATGGAGTTTTGGTTTTGGTTTTGTTGGTTTGCTTTGGGTCAATGATTTCGTTTGGGTTCAGTGGTTTCCCCAGCGGTTTTTTGTGAATCGTTATTCGCGTTGGCAATATTTCGGTTTGCTTATGTTTTGAGGGACATTGACCGAGTCACTGCAACGTGGCGCCACGCTTGCAATGTTTGCAAACCCCACAACAGCGTAAAACATGTTTCGTTTCCCTTCCGACGTGGCGCCCGTGAATCCGTGACCTCTTCAATACCTGGCCGACGCCGCCGCCCCAGGCGTGTCGGAGGTGCTGTCGCGGTTCGAGGGCGCCCAGTTCACCTGCGAGTACAAGTACGACGGCGAGCGCGCGCAAATTCACCTGCTGGAGGACGGCTCGATACACGTCTACAGCCGGAACCAGGAGGACAACACCACCAAGTACCCGGACATCATCGCTCGCTTCAAGGCTTGCCTCACTGGCGATGTCAGGTGAGAGCAGCGTTCACCGATGGCGGAGCTCACTGTGAGAGGAGGGGTGAGAGGCACGGTGGAACGCTGCGACGGATGGGGACCGAACGGTAAGGGACCGCGGAACAGCACTGTGAGAACGGGAAAGGAACGGTTAGCGGCACGGCGAAAATGGAACGGAGTGAGCAGCCCGTGAGCTGGACTGCGAGTGGAACAGTAAATAACGCGGTTTCGAATCTGAGAGTGGAGCCCTGACACGACTGGGGAATGTAACGGGAGCGATTGGGGTTGTTCTCTGAGATGCGCTGAGTGAGATGGTTCGAACTGGGAGCGTGACCAGTGGCAGAGCCGGGACGACACGTCGTTCATTTTGCGACTGTTTGGCGCTTTCTGTATGGACAGGGCTGAAATTGGTTGCTTTTTTTAGTTAAGTCATTGCGCGTACCGAAATCCCGCTTTGTATCAAGGAAGCCTGTGAGTTTGGATGAGAGTGATGCACTCGAAGGCTGATGAACCGAAGGTAAGTGTTTTTCGCCGTGAAAACTGATCGTGCTTGGGTTGAGTTTGCGACGTTTTCACGACCGCGCTCCGTGTGTCCTCCATGTCCGCTGCGGACAAGCACTGTCCGTGTCCGCTGCCGGCAAGCCTCGTCCCGTGTCCGCTGCGAGCGAGCCCTGTCCGTGGCCGCTGCGGACGAGCCCTGTCCAGTGTACGCTGCGGACGAGCCCTGTCCAGTGCACGCTGCGGACGAACCCTGTCCAGTGTACGCTGCGGACGAGCCATGTCCGTGTCCGCCGCGGACGAGCCATCTCCGTATCCGCTGCGGACGAGCCCTGTCCCGTGTCCGCCTCTGACGTGTCCGCGCCGTGTCCGCACAGCTCGTGCATCCTGGACTCGGAGGCGGTGGCGTGGGACACCGAGCAGAAGCAGATCCTGCCGTTCCAGGTGCTCAGCACACGCAAACGCAAGGTGAGACACCTCCATCCCACTCCGCTGAAGTGGCGGCGCGCGCGGTTTGTCGGAGATTGTTTCTGTGGTTGTGCACGTGATAACATAGGCCGGCAAGACCAGCCAGATTATCGGAGCGTACGCTGGAGCATATCCGGATTGGCGATTCTTGTTGGCAACGGAGTGGCAATACCAGCAGGACCCAGATTACTGTTTTTTGCTCCGTTTTGTCTGGAGTTTATAGCTGGCTTGGCTACAATCTGGTCGTTGGCTGAAAAGTCTATGGTCCATCGTTCTGCGTAACACTGCATTAGGCGGTGTGACTTGCCACCCCGATTCGTCCAAATCGCACCCACGGCGTTGTGTTGTACTACATCGTTTCCTGAACCGGCCGAGCGGCACACAGCGGTGGCCGGAGTGACCAAAGTTTCGCGATGTGACCGCCAGGACGCCGGCTCGTCGGAGATCAAGGTGCAGGTGTGCGTGTTCGCGTTCGACTTACTGTTCCTCAACGGGGAGTCCCTCGTCACCCAGTCGTTCGAGCACAGGAGAGAGAGGCTACGCAACAGCTTCAAGGTCATTTCACTCCCGTGGTGTACGGGCTACAAGTGCCTCCGGATAGTCCGGACTGCATGTGCGAATATTGGAAACCATGAAGTAGTGCTATAATCTAACGAGTGTTGTGGGCGTTTTGGGTTCCCTTCACAGGCCAGTATCGGTCTGTTAATTTGCCTATGTATGTTTATCTACTGATGGCTTCTCGGTGGAGCCAAATACCTCTGTTATGTTTTGTCCGTCCGATTCTGGGCAGGGAGTGGTGTGCATTTTTGACATTATGGAGTCGCCTGTCGCGGGTTTGGCCGCTTTCTTCATAACCCCGTCCCAGAGTGCGCCCAGACCACCGTAAAATACAGGTGTCTGGCAGAAGCGACGATTGTTTTCGCCGCGAAAGGGTATTGACATGTAACCTTTTCAAGAAGTGTCAAATATTTACTCTCTTTGGGATGAATGGTATTTGTTCTCTAACTGATATGTCCTTGTATGTCTATGGAGCTTGGTGTGGACAAAATCCAATGTGTGCGTTTCCGTTTTGTAGGGGCAGTACTGATACGATGCGATCCAGGGCATCTATTGCGCCAGCAGCTTTCTATGGCATACTGATGAAATGTCCTCACATCAGAGCAGTATTGTTTTAGCATGCAAGCCGAGAGGATGACCATTTCTTCATGCTCCAGGAGGTGGAGGGTCAATTCACGTTTGCCAAGAGCATGGACTCAACCAATGTGGAAGACATAGCTGAGTTTTTGGATGAGTCTGTGAAAGGTGAGTTGTCATGTCCTTTCCAATGTTTTCGTGTGTTCTGCGGTGTTGCGTTCTCCTTGGACAAAGTGAATGAGCAGTTCTTAGTCATCAGTGTTACAGCGATCAGAAAAACGCAGTTGTTGGCATGCATGGAACCAGCGGAATGTGTTCAGCGCGTGTGCACCGATCGTTTGTTAGGTTAACTTTGCACGTGGTTTGACCGTATAACTGCCTATCAGCTGACCGCGCGCTGCTGAACCGGTGGCGTATCCACGGAACTTGTAAACTATCGAGGGTCGAGAACTTGTGACCGCGCGCTGCTGGGCCGGTGGCGTATCCACGGAACTTGTAAATTGTCGAGGGTCGAGAACTTGTGACCGCGCGCTGCTGAACCGGTGGCGTATCCACGGAACTTGCAAACTATCGAAGGTGGAGGTCCTGTGACCGCGTCCGTTCACATCTGACATCACGTCATCATGACGTCAGAGACTTCACCTCGTCTCGCATCGGCAGGCAACTGCGAGGGCCTGATGGTCAAGACGCTGGACAGAGACGCCACGTACGAGATCGCCAAACGGTCGCGCAACTGGCTCAAGCTCAAGAAGGACTATCTGGACGGCGTGGGCGACACGATCGGTAGGCGGAGGGAGGCTGGGGCTCCTGGGAGAGGGACCCTGGGAGACCGGGGCTCGCGGCTCTTGGAAACTCGTGTCCGGTTTCATGCCGGTCGCCCAACGTTCCAAAATTCGTCCAGTAGGATGAGCAGGGGGTAAATATGAATGCATGCTACCAGAATCCTGGCTCTCTGGCAGCCCCGCACGCAGTTCGTCGACGTTAATCCGTTGCCCTGTGACCCCGACCCAGATATTTGACCTACCCAGCTAATTTGTCAGTCCTGAGGCGCGCAGATACTGGTTGACGGCCGCCCGGTCCGATGCTGATTGGTCTGTTCTGAGCAAGGGAAGGGACCACAGGCAGTGAGCCCAAAGCCGGGTTGTTAAAGCATGAAAAACATCGACATCCCCACCACCTAAGTGGCCGAATAT
>NW_023597055.1:16678214-16730776 GCF_011947565.3 Pollicipes pollicipes
TGTTATTTGTTCATTTAATTGTTGTCTTTTAAAGAAGCATCTCAGTGGTGTATGGGTTTCTATAACACTCCGTGTTGGATCAGATTGAACGATTCGCGAAAAAAAAATTGCCTTCGCTGAAGCCATGACCTGGCTTTGACCTGACCATAGCTAATGAGCTTACAAGGTACATCTTAATTTTCGGCGCCAGACGATCCAATATCTAATTTCCACAGCTATGCAAAATTTGACGCGGCTACGCCGCGCCATTCGGAAACCATTCCGGAAACCTTCGGGGGTCAATTTGACCCGCACCCGAGGGGGGTCAAATTGTCAATAGGACGTCTTAAGGCTCCTTCGAAGGACGAAGGTTAAGATTGAATGCAAATCGTGAAGCTAGTGCACTATGAGCGCGTATGGTAGTTTACATTCATGTACACTGGCATGAACAGCGTTGTGCAGTTTGACTTTGTCAGAACAAGAATATATGTATGTCATGACTTGAACACAGCCTGATGCAGTTCCGAAAGTCTTAACAGGGAAAATAGGTGCTGACCATATTGCACGTGCCAACCTGTTATTTAGGATCACAGGACCGGGGTTTCCACTATACCTCCCATGACGAACAGAAACGAGATCATTAGTAGCAGTAAATTCACTCTGAGCATCCTTGCTGTGATTGCAAGCTACGCCATATGCTGTACGTGCGATTATGATGAATAGCAGCTGGCAAGGAAGTGGAGGTAGAACATGATACCAATCCAATCGGCGAAAGAAGAAGGATAAGAGGTGACAAGGCTGGCGGCTGGGGTATAAAGATCCCCGCTGATACAAAGGAGATAAACGGAAAGTAAAAGTAGGGCAGTGACGGCTGTGGCAGCGGCGAGTTGACGGTTAAGAAATAATATATATATATATATATATATATATATATATATATATATATGACATATTAAGTAATATATATTAATAATATATAATAAATATATAATATGTGAAGCACGAGGCCAATCGAGACCAAACGACTTTGAGGCGGCTGGAGAAGTTATACACTCCCTGTCAAATGTTGATACGCGCACCCGACAACATATCAATACAAACACAAAACAAATCAAACTGCATGCCCACGGATACACACAAACACACACACACACAAACGCACACGCACACACACCCACACCCACACCCACACCCACCCCACACCCAACACACCCACCCCCCCCCCACACACACACACACCCACACACCCACACACGCACACACACACACACACACATACACACACACCCATACCCACACCCACATCCACCCCCCCCCCCACACCACACCCCACCCCTGCACCCCCCCACACACACCACTGCTATATTTCCAGCACCAATGTGCGACACCACAGCGAGGTTCGCCGACCACGCTTCCTTCGATACGACAGAGGAGCGGTGCTACCGGCTTCTTTCATTCCTGGATCACTGAGCTCCTGCGGTGTGTTGAGTAATACATGCTGCTTGTGCTGTACGTGCACGGTATGTACTCTGTCGTCCAAAAGTAAGAACCGGTATGCTATTTTTTGGTCATTTTACGCTTGTTATGTCATCTAATACATCCGCTCACGCTGGTTTCGATTATTTAAACAATCGGTTGAATTTTTCACAAAATTTAGCCCATCTTTAGCCCATTCTTTTTATTTCAAGTGCATGAAATTCCAACTATTGGCTTAAATATCCGAATGCAGCATGAGAAAGCGAAGCAGATGACGTAAAAAGCGCAAAATGGCCCGCAGCTAATCTATGGGATTTTTGCCTTTGGACGGCAGCACAACATACAACACACAACACAACATGCAACTACTGGGACAGTGCTTCACCAGTGCAGCGCACGCACACCGCAGTGTCAGCGACCCGAACTCCAGCAGGTGAGTCAGTTGATTCCGGCTAGCCGATCCTCGTCGCGTGCGCTGACCTGGGATACGGCTGGAGTCCCACGTGCCTGTGGTTAGTGCCCATCAGTCACCGACCTCTCCATACAAGCCCCTGCTGACCGCAACGCTCTCGCGTCGCTACCACGGCGAGGGCTTGATGGCATCTGTCAGAAGCCAACCGCACGGCGAAGGCTGGGCGCCTCGTTTCTCCGAGCATGGCAGGACGTGTTAGACTCTAAGCCGAAGGTCCTGCTTTGTTCGGTCCGAGAGGTAGTGAAAGTGGGCCGAGTGATTGCAGTGGAGGACAGGCCGAACTGGCCTTATGTGAACAGTGTAGACGTTCCATTTGGAATGAGCGCATTTCATTGGTCTGAACAGTGAACGCATTCCATTCGTCTTAACAGTGAAAACATTTAATTCGGAATGAACACATTCCATTCATGTGAACAGTGAACACATTACATTTGGAGCGTTTCACATTCCATTCCGAGTGACTGCAGTGAAGGACAGGATGAACTGGCCTCATGTGAACGGTGAAAACATTCCATTTGGAATGAGCGCATTCCATTCGTCTGAACAGTGAGCAAATTTAATTGGGAATGAGCACGTTCCATTCATCTAAACAGTGAACACATTCCATTTGGAGCGTGCTGGTCCCTGGTCTGCTCAGCACGGCCCAGCTAAGTGGAGGCCTTCGCGTGTAATGATTTCTTTATCTAATCCACTTACTATTTATGGGTTGTGTCCATACCCACCCGCCACCCAATCGTGGTCTGTTGTATCCACCTGATACCCAAACGCTTACATTTTTTTCAGTTTATTGGTTGCAAATTATGGACGAGTTTCAGGAAAGTTTACATCCAGCCCTGCGTTGATATTTACAAAAGTTGCGTGCGTAGACCTGATGGTGATTAAAAGGGATGCAAGAAGCACCATTCTGTAGTATTTCTTGAGGAAGCTGTAGCTGGGAGCGGTGGAGGTGTGTCGGCTCGTGCGTTTGTCTCTGGGCCTGTCGGTCCCGGGTTCGGATCCCGGCCGCACCACTGCCACATGCCGCATGTTACCTGATAAAGACATCCCGTTCATAAATGGCACCGGTAGTCACTGAGGCGTTAGGCCCCAATCAGAACAGAAGTAGCTGTAGCCGACATGTGTGACCGTCTTACCCATGCCCGTACCCAAGGACGGCGCCAGGGGTTTTCAGTTGGGGCAGGGCGCTTCCAGGGCGAGCCGCTGCCCCCCCCCCTCTCCCCAAAGGAGGCCTCCTGCACAGTGTCGTATTTAAAGGGGGAGGTAATGAGAGCATTTGCCCGTTATCGAACTGTTGCATGTGTAATATCAAAGCAAATAAGTATCGACAGCAAGAAAAAAACAAAATGAGGCTTTTTGGTTATTCAGGAAAGGAGCTCGCTGACCTAAAACAGAGTCCCCTGTTCCACAAAAGGGCCTCCTAATGCAGAGTGTCATATTCCAGGGATGCTTGCGATTTACGAAGGGGCTTCCAAATCTAGTCAACGGACCTCACTATCCCAAACAGAGTATCCTGATAAGGAACCGCGGTCATCTGATGCTGGAAAGGGATCTGTTGTTCCAGGAATGAGGGCTTCTGAATACCGAGGGTGCCTCCTTACCCAAAACAGGGCCTCCTGTTTTAAAACAAGGGCTTTTCAAACCAGCAAAGCCTCCTGTTTTATAACGAGGAATTTGCGAGCCAGCAAAGGTGTTCTTTGGCTCAGCGTTGGGCCTCCTGATATAGATCATCGGTCACCTTATTCGTGAGGGTGACCTCCCGATTCAGATTGTGGGTCTCCTGATGAAGCAAAAGGTCTTGTCTCCTGAGCCTAATTGATTACGCACAGCTCAGTTATCGGGTCTTTCTCTTCAATGCCTTGAGTTTGGAAAAGGAGGCACACGTTTTTTTTTGGGGGGGGGGGGGAAAACCATGTCGTTTCCACCGTGCATACCGGCAGAGGGGAGGGCAGCTTCCCCGCCTGCGCCACGTTTCCACCTCCCGCGTCACCCCTGCCCGGATCCATACCCGTAGTTTTCCGCAAAACCGTGTCCAATGCAGCACGTTACCTAGTCTGGATGACTACTCCGTGCTTACCTAGTCTTTCAAGTCCCTTACCTTCAAGTTATCCCGTGTGCTTCACGATTCTTCGGTCGTATATGTTAAGAATCGCCAGCCATGGGACGTTGGAGTTTCTTCTGAACATATTCTGGACGAAGTCCAAGTTGTTTTTATCAAATGCATTTCGAAAAGAGTGTACGGTTCTTTTGCGCTTAGAGTGATTGCGAGCAAGCAGGTGCGGGTACCCTGAACTCGTTAAACAAGTTATACCGCTTAGGTTCTAATATGCGACCTTGCTGCAATATGCAAAGTTCGTCTGGCTGCTAAAACATGGAGGAGTATTTTTCTTCCGGCACAACGCTATGGCAGAGCCGGCGGACGACGAGACGACGAATGACTTATCAGCACCCTGGCGTTTTCCTTGTTTCTTTATCTTATGCGGTACATGAACAAGCATGTTCTCATGGACGTTCATTCACTGATTACAGCACACTGGCACGTTGGACCCAGTGCCGCTATGGAGCAACCAGCGGAAGGGAATGCCTACCGATGCACGTAAAACCCCTCCATGATATACAGACCAATTGGCTTGCATATCGTGTCATGTGCATGTAACGATTGTATCCTTGCGAATTTCAAATCACGCGATACAGGTGCATGCCATGCAGCCTATTTGACTTAAGCTGAAGCGCTGAAGGATATGGAAAAAAGAGACCTTTATATCTTTAAATTTTGAACTGAATGCTCTTACATTCCTAGACCATCGATATGTCAAATGGAGTTGTGTGTAGCTAACACTTTTTCCATACAAGAACACTCTCGTCAGAAAGTGCAAAATGCATGCAATGAAAATGAGAACTTCTCGCTCTAAGTGTGCCTCAAAATTTTTATACCAAGAGCGGACGAAAACACCCTCGTTACTTGACATGTGTGTTGGCCGTTACCGACTGCACTTGCGTGTTGATACACTATGGCAGTGCATTAGCTCATGCACTATGGTATTGGATAACTCCACTACTCGCGTGGTGGAGCTATCCACGTATTCAATCGCCACGAAAGGGTGTTTTACGACGGTCTTCCTCATGCGGCAGCCGTCCGCCAGCCGACCAAACACCTGTAACATCATACGCCGGCCGGCCAACCACAGGGCATTTCGCGGGGAGTCCCGGAAGTCTGATGTCTGCAGTGCTGTTCGGTTTTCAAATAACTCATGCCTTAGCTTAAAAATGCCTTTGTATCCAGGCGGAGCACCGAATCTAATAAACGACTGAAGGACCGAACCGAGGTGCCGTGGGCCTAACCCCTGCTCTTAGATTTGTCTTGTTTTTGTTTTTAGGGGGAGAGTAGAAGGAATGCTTCTAACCTTGCATCTGAAGCGTTCTGGCGAATGCCCGGGTCAACGTTGCGGGGGGGGGGGGAGGCAGATGCTCTTAAGTGCAGATGCATAGCGCCGCTCATGTTATGGAGTAAAATGGCAAGCGGAACCGACAAATATCGATCGAACTACAAAATATTTACGTAAGTTGTTCAGAGCATTAGCGAGGAACATTATTCACAAGGGTAAGATAGCAGTATGAGCCTCTTTCCCCGAACAAAAACCTGAGAACGGAGATATAGTTGGCTTGATATGTCGGCAACATGCCTCTGTCGAACTGCTATTTGAACTCAAGCTGTTGACCCCAATAATAACCCTCTTTAGAAACGTAACTCGCTGACTTTATTGACTATTTAGTGACTTTTTGGACTTCTGCTATTGTTTCGATAAAGGCATGTTGCCAAAATATCGACCCAACTATATCTCCATCCCCAGGTCTTTGTCCGAGGAATAAGGCTAACACTACCGTCTTATCGACACGAGATCCAAGAGTGCAAGACTTGGGGTCACGTTGTGCGAGTGGTCTATGGCGACCTATTGATCCAAATACCGATCGTAGAAGACATGACAATCCTGCTGAGTGATAGGTAATTAGGTCAGCGAGCTACGTTTCTGAAGAAGATTATCATTGGGACCAAGAGCTTGAATTCAAGATGTGTAACTGACGTACGGTGACCACATGCCATTGATAGATCACGGGGTGACATCGTTATGTAAACAAACCATGGAGACCGCAGGAAGACCGCAGCTTAACACATGGCTCCAGTGCATCAATGTTTAATCACACTCTGACATAACATGCTTAGAGAAGAACTGCAATAGATTACTGACCTGACTTGATATGAACTTACAAAGTACACGCGATTCTGATGTAAGAGAACACATTGCAGACTTGATGAGGCAAGGACAAGCAGTTTTCTGTTGCTGCCGGGCTAGTCATGGGGATACCTACCTTTCCCACCAGTGGGAGGGGTAATCGCCATGCCTTATATGGCAAGTCGTGTCGCCATTCGTGTGGCTTGTTGACCACCTGCTCCCAACTCCGTCACAAGCCACGTGATCCGACTACGTGGTGTTCAATGGGTCGTAGCAGCTAAAATGCCGTGGTCCCCCTTTTTCAAACCCAAGCGCTCCACTAAACCCGCAGCCATGTGGCTGAGCTCCACCCTAGAGGCACACTCTGTTGAAACAGAGGGCTGCAGCCGCTCGTCTTTCTCGTACATACCGTGACACGCAGTCAAGACCAACACAGGATTCGATGGCCCATGTGGCTTTCATATCACTCTCACCAGAGAGTTTCCTGGTCATTGGTCCAAACTCTCAGTCCTGAGCAGTTCCACATGTAACGCATGTAAATGTCACACACACACACACACACACACACACACACACACACACACACACACACACACACACACACACACACACACACACACACACACACACACACACACACACACACACACACACTCACCCACACACACTCACACACACACACAGACACACACACACACACACACACACACACACACACACACACACACACACACACACACACACACACACACACACACACACACACACACACTCACAGACACATACACACACACACACACACCACACACACACACACACACACACACACACACACACACACACACACACACACACATGTAAACCACATGTCTAAATATCAGAACTTGGTGATTCCGTGCTACCGGCTGTTCTTGCACCAGCGTCATTTAAACGTGGATACTGACCCTCCATTGCGCTACTTCACACGCCAGCAAATGCAGCATGGCGCCGCACGCAGTGGGTGGTGGTGTGTCCCTGTACATTGACCCAGTCGCCTGGTCCCTGCCTTGGGTTTTTCATGTCTCCCGTCCTGTCTGTGGCATTTCTTGCCCCGCTTCCAGGCGACTGGGTCACGGTGCGGGTAAAATTTCCAGCCAAAGTTGCGACAGGCCCGACCTCTAAAACAATCCTGCCGGATGACGCGATGAGTCAGTCCCGGCAGAATCACAAAAAAACGGATAAATCCTGCAGGCCGGCTCTGGCTCGTGGCCTTGCTATCTGGTGCACAAAACAGCCACCAAGCTGGTCTGGCAACGACCGTCCTAAGTCCGTGTTATTGTCGGAGAGTGTAGGGCATGTTTCCATCGCATGCAGTCTTGGATGCCGATACGTGAAAAGTAGCATTATGCCCACTCAAGGGAGTGTTTCACCTTTGTATGGGGTTCTGAACTGAAGAAGCCATCTTGAAGATAAGTCGGTGCATTTCATAGCCCTGCCCTGCGTGAGACCTAAGCCCTTCTAGCTTCTGAGCTACACCCCGGTGAGCATGTGCAGACTATTTCAGGGTCATTCAGGCACGCATGACGCCATATGAATGTCATTGAAATCCTGCTGTCCCACTGGCCATGCAGCGTTTAAGGCCAAGAAGAATATAATCATCCAATAGTTCATATCTAGAGTATGTGAGCGAGTTTCAAGTAAAACGGACGCCAATTGGCTTTCAATCGATGTTGAGCAGGCTGTGCAAGTTTCAGTCACGAGTGACGTTTTTTGATGCATAGTACAAAAATTGTGACATGTGTACTGGCTTTTACAGAAATCAGACTAATATACAAAAAACCTAAAGGGAACGTCTCACAATTGTATAGAGTGTTGGGCTAAAATAGCCATTCTGAAGATTATTCAGTGCAGTTCACAGCCCTGCCCTACTTTAGACCTATACACGTCTAGCTTCTGAGCTATACGCCCTCGAAAATGTGCAGACTGTTCCGTGCAGACTATTTCAAGACCACCCGGGCATATTTCACGCCATAATAAATTCATTCAAATCCTGCCATTGCATTGGCCATGCGACGATCAAGGCCAAGTCACATATAATTTCAAGCCGTTCATAGCTGGTGTTCGTGAGCAAAATTTCCCGATATAAGAGCCATCAATTGGCTCTCAATCAATGGTGTGCTAGGTACGATGGCGTAGCCAAACAATGACGTATCGAAGAGCATATTTAGAAATAAATAAATTGTGTGATGTTGGTCCCCGCCGGCTCTTCAAACACGCTCCTAATATAACAAGATGTTGGGAAGGTGCCTCTTAAATTGTAATGAACACGAGTTGGGATAGGATTCTTTACCACGCCGAGTTGGCACTTCCCATGGCATCGTCGTTCCAAAGCTGCAGCAGTCCTTTGTCCTAGTCGCGGAGTCGACGGTTCAAATCCGGCTAAATGATGTTTTTCACTGCTCATCCGCAATCGGCCCTGCAGATTGCGATTGTTGTGGTATGGAATACCACATCCGTCTTAAACAAGATAGTACGTGCTGCCATTTCCCAGCTGATGAGAAGAGATCTTGCAGCTTTATCGAGGCCATTAAGTGCATAACTGCGTCGCTGAATTACAATACCACCACCAGCTTGGGTATCTTGATAACGCATTCAAGGTGTAAGTTACCATCAGACCTGTTACACTGTTTGAGGCATTCATCCAGATGGTCCAGCAACGTTCGTGATGTAATCAGCTCACTCGGAGCACGACGAAAACACCCACACAGGCATACGTTCGAGGCAAGCTTTCGTAAACTTCGCAAATCGTGTCAGTTACAAGCCCACGTGGTGACCCAATACCATCGGAGGCCCACCCACCCGTGCTGCGTGCATAGCGCGGATGGATGGGCCTGCGGTGAGACGCGTCCGGCTGATGACACTGTGATATTTGGCCGGGTCCAAGCCGCTCCTCCCAGCCTGACCCGACTGGTGGCGCTGACAGGCGGACAACCGGCGAACTACACTCGACGCGCCTCGCCGGAATCGATCCGGCGGCGGCGCGGCTTCGGCCGGCGGCGGTGTCGGCGCGACTTTGATCGTCAGTGTCGTCGGACGTCAGTTTGACACTGCGCGGTCTCGCCACGAGGGTAAGAGTCCGAAACGTGGCGCTGCGCAGGGCCCAGGGACGCCGCCTCGTGCTGCCTGTGTCGAGGTTCACTGCTGCCATACAGCAGCCAGCGGCGGTAAGCTGCGACAGGTGAACTGTTGCGATGCGCTGCCATCCTACAGGCGACTGATGCCAAAATTTCGGCAGTGTGGGCCCCGCCCGCTGAGGACAACACTCTGGGTGATGTGTCAGTGAGCCAACGCGACCACAGCGAGGTCGGCGTCTCGCAGGACTCTATTCAAACGTCAATCAGGCGGCTCGGCAGGCCGTGCAGCGGATCGACGCCGTTGCCTAGCAACGAGCCATACCACGCGACCGGCGTTCGTTTACGGCGTCGTGGAGACGTCCAGGCAGTGGCCGTGCGCGCGGTTAGCCCCGCTGGCCGTCAGGATCCAGAGCCGGTGAGCGGGTCTCGAGCGAAGCTCCCCTCCCCACCGTCTGAAGGCACGTGACCGCTCGCGGCCCGGTCGGAGTGTCCCCGTAAACCCCGCACGTTCCGTTGTTGCCTCAGCTGTCACCGAAGACCCGCTGTCACCTCAGCTGTCATCGAAGCCACGCTGTCATCTCAGCTGTCACCGAAGCCACGCTGTTACCTCGGCCGTCACTGAAGCCTAGCCTTCACTTTAGCTTTCACCGAAGCCACGCTGTCACCTCAGCTGTCACCGAAGCCACGCTGTTACCTCAGCCGTCACCGAAGCCCAGCCGTCACCTCAGCTGTCACCGAAGCCTTCTGTCACCTCACGTCTGTTCCGACAGCGTCGCAGAGGATCTGGCCCTCAGCTGCGCGTCGTCGCCTGACTCAACAGCCTCGTCCCAGAGCAGCCGCAAGCTCACGCGCGGCCGCCGCTTGTCCGACCACCTGCGGGCGCCGACCGACCACGACCGGCCGACCGGCCGACCGACCAAACGACCGACCGACCGACCGCGGCGATCATGGTGCGCGTTTGTGTGGTCGGCTGCGGCACACTGGGCCTGAAGGTGGCCGGCGCGCTCTGCTACTTCGGCCACACGGTGCGCGCCTGGGACCGCGACCGCGCGCTCCTCGACTCGGCGCACGAGCGGCTGAAGCTGGACCGAGGCCAGCTGCGGCGCGACGGCCTGCTGCTGCAGCCGACGTTCGCCGGCCGGCTGACGCTCTTCGCGCGGCTGGAGGAGGCCGTCGCCGAGGCGCGCTTCGTCTTCGAGTGCGTGGTGGAGGACGCGGCTGTGAAGCGGCAGGTGTTCGCGCGGCTGTCGGCCGCCGCCGCCGGCGACGCCGTGCTCGCCTCGTGCACGCTGCACGTGCCGGTGGCGACGCTGGCCGAGCGCGTGGAGCGGCCGGAGCGCGTGATCGGCGTGCGGTTCCTCTACCCCGTCTACTACGTGCCGGAAGTGGAGGTCACGCTAGGGCGTGACCACGAGCAGGAGCACGCTGGACAGCCGTGACCGAGTTCCTCACGCACATGGGCATGACGCCGTTCCTGCGCTGTGGCTCGGAGCCGGTGATCCTCACCGAGGAGCAGCGCGAGCAGCGGCGTCACTGGCGGCGGCGCCGGCTCGCCGCCGTCATCGGCGTCGGCAGCACCGAGCGCCAGTACGCGCCCGAGCTGGCCTTCATCGGCAACCTGGTGCCGGCGGCGGAGGTGGCGGCCGGCCGCGGCGCCGGTCACGACTGCGCCGTCTGCATGGACGCGGCGCGCGACTGCGTCATGTCGCCCTGTCACCACCTCTGCACGTGCTGCCGGTGCGCGCGCATGCTGCGCAGCCGTCGCGACGGCTGTCCCATCTGCCGGCAGCCGATCCAGGACTTCATCCGCGTGTACATGTCGTGAGGCGGCCGCCGGAGCCGGGGCGGACGGTGCACCGCGCGAGGCGACAGGTTCTGGGCTCGGTGGTGTCTGGAAACTGGAGGAACTGCATCGCGGTGGTGGATAGCCGTGCCTGAACGGTCGTGGCAGCGTGTTTGCCGAGATACAGCCCAACTTGCGAAGCGAAGCTGTCGAAGACACTCGCGGTGGCAGCAAGTGACGTCTATGCCGTAAGCGCGCCTCTTGAAAAGAAGACTGACGTTGCCACCAAGTAACGCCTAATCAAATTTCGGGACCATTCAGGAACGGCTATAGCCTGCATTGAAGCTTGATGCAGCACTGTATCGCTTCATTTCAGACACCAGTGCTCGAGTGGAAAATGAAAAGAAAAGCGAGATTATAAACAACTATAGGACTTCGATAAAAATATTGAACGATAAGAAAGTAGGAAGGATCTCTCTCTCTCTCTCTCTCTCTCTCTCTCTCTCTCTCTCTCTCTCTCTCTCTCTCTCTCTCTCTCTCGTTCTCTCTCTTCTCCCTTCCTCTCTCCGATGGAGAGCTACGCCCATAAGCGACACCTTCCAAAAAAGACTGGGAGACTTGGGCACAAATTTGAGTTTTTCAGCTTGTCTCTTCATACCTCGCCGACAGCCCATGCAACAATTGTAGGAACCCATTGAAAATCGAAGACCTTCAGTTTAGACAACCATGTTAGTAGCCCCGCCACCCCAGCTCATTCCAGCAGTTCCCGCTCGTGATAACAGGGTCATCAAATCCGTCCCAAGCGGGCTGTGGTCACACTGCGACCATGACTCAGAGTTGTTGTTAGATAATGACGCATGCCACGCTACTTCTCGCCAATCGCAGCACAGTCCAACGCGACTTGTGGAGAGTGTGATGCCACCGAGGTATGCAGGCGTCGCTATGGCTGGTGATGGTTGTTGAGGTCTGTCACCTCGTAGATGGTGCGGCGAATTCTGAACGGTTGCCAGCCGACATCACAGAGAAGATCGCTGAAACGTGATCTAGTATGTGCGCGTGTTGCCAGGCGATCGATTTTGAGATGCGAGCGCTCCAGTCTCATGTCGACTAGCGTGAAATGGAACCGAAGATATTACAGTAGTCAACGCTGTCCGGATAGACTACTGTGATGTATGCAAGACGTGATGCGATGGGCCAAGGATATATCTTGTCGATCGTATTCAACGTCAGCGTGGCAAATACCTTGTCACAGTATGTAGGGAACCTAGTGACTTGTCGATTTTGCTTAATAATTCACTAATACGACCATGAAGCGGCATGTTTAATGAAAACGTTACGCCCGAGTGCTCGTGGCTTTTCATGACATTATTGACAGGCCACAAACCCAGTCGGCGCAATGAAATAACAGCGATAACAAACATCACGTGTATTTCAAAGAACCATGTCCGAAAACCAACACGCGACGGCGGCCATCGCGTCATTCATTTCACACCAGTCAGGCGTCAATTAAAACGAATTACAAAACGACTTCAACACGCGCAGAAGCATCGCTTGTACACCGCTTGTAGCCCGAGCCCGTGCGGCCGGCCGGTCCCAGGGCCGACTGCAGCACGTCCGAGAGACCCTGCACGGCTGCGTCCCAGTGTCCGGCCACAGCAGGCCCGCCTATCGGGGCTGAGTGCCTGCGACGGCGGTGCTCACGCGGCCCGGCTAGACGAGGCGACTCAGGTACCGGACCGGGCGACGTCACCCTGGCAGGCGCCGCCTCTGTCACAGCACCGCAGCGCAGGCCAGGAGACATCCCCCGCACGCGCCGCCTCTGTCACGGCATCGCAGCGCAGGCCCGTCACATTGCCGTGACACAGCTCTAGGCACACTCCCGTGACGCTACGCCGTCACGGCCGCGTCACGGTGTGCTGGCGGGGCTTCGTCACCTCCGTGACGGGCGGGGAGCCGCCACACGGTTGTTGGTCGCGGCAGTCTCGTGGAAGGAGACCAACCTCTCCCGCCGGACTTCGCCGCGGCCTAGTAGAACTCCTCTTCGTCAGCCGCCTTGCTGGACGTCTGGTTTTTCACCTGTGAAAGCCGCGTAATAGTTGGAACATGGCGACGCGCGACTGTACGCGTGTCACGAGGTCTTCCGGCACAAAGTACACGGCATATGATTGTGTGCAGTTTGCAGTTCAAATTCATATCACAAATGCAATGGCACCATACTTTGCGCGCTCCCGCGCGTTAAGTGCTAACCCCGACATGGGTTGAACGCGCAACCTTCTGAGCTGGAATCAGACGCGCTACCTGGAGACGCGCTGCCTGAAGACGCGCTACCTGGAGACGCGCTACCTGGAGACGCACTACCTGGATTCAGATACGCTACCTACAGTCAGACACGCTACCTGGAATCAGACGCGCTGCCTGGAGTTGGACGCACTACCGCTGCGCCGTGGACCCGATCCTTGACGTTAGTCTGAGCATTTCGTCTAACACAGATCGTCTGCCGGGATCTTTACTTAGGGTGTGAGAGCCACCAACGTACACCAGACGTGACAATACTAAACTCACAGGTGTGTCTACGAGGCTGTGGGCTGAGGATATGTCCCCTACAGCTTTCAGAAAGTGAGGTTTTGCGCCCTCCAATTTTGCCCGTAGCATGCTCGTTTTTCACGCTTTCCCATTCTAAATATCATTGTCAGGACAGGTTGACCCTTCCAGATTCCAGTATTTCGCAATCCCGACCTCAGTTTCTCCTCACAACCTCCTAGACGTAGCTACACCCATGCTAAGCCCGACCCTGGCACCACCCCACACGAGTGACAGCCGCCACCGGTCCAAAGCTGGTAGCACCCGGCGCACTGCCTATCCGAGCGCCGGCGCCCGCTTCGACGCCTTCAACATCGCCGGCTCCGCACCTTCAGTACCGAACGTCCGTATCTGGCACCGATCCCATGCCCGCCATCGCCAGCCCAGGCTCATCCGTTCCCGGCGGGCGGGGATAACACGGGCGGGCAGCCTGCCGTACCTGGTCCTGGCTGTTGTACATGTCGGCGATCTGCTGCGCGGAGGTGGCCTGCTCTGGCGTCTTGTCGTCGCGCACGCGCAGAAAGCGCGGGAAGCGCAGCGAAATGCCGCGCTCCGGGTCAACGATGCCCAGCGCGGCCTTGTGCACGGGTGAGATGGAGAGGTCGGCGCACTTGATCTCCCACACCTGTCGACCAGGCAGAAGTCATTGACCCGGGCGAGTCCACGACACGGGAGGGGGGGGGGGGGGGCAGCATCTACCAGCCGGGTTTCCAAAGCTGGTGTCGACGATCCCGAGATTGTTTCGATGTCTTGCGAAAAAGCGACTGTGGTTCTTGTGTACGCTCTTGTAAGAGATCGCACTGGGGGCCAGAACTCGAAGCTTGGGACAACTGCGTTAAGGACCAGAGCTCGAAGCTTGGGACACTGCGTTGGGAACCAGAGCCTGAAGCTAGGGACAACTGCGTCTCCCAATGCCCAAGACGAACATCACAATTAAGAACTGAGGCAAACGTCCAACATCTGACTCCAACGCTCCCCACTTTCGCGACACAGAACGCATGCGGCCGACCCATCCCGTTGCTGCGGCCTTCTTATCCCCAACGAAACGAAACTTCAGCCACCGCATGAGCGGGCGTCCAAGCCTGCGCCGCGCGTAAGCCAGCCAGCAACGGTGCGAACCTGAGCGGCGTCGAACCAGTGGTCGGGCTCGATTGAGTACCGGTAGTAAGACTTGGGAGCGTCGATCTTGTGGTCCTTGAAGAAGGCAGAGTGCTTCTGGAGGTCCTCCTCCGAGAACCCGGTGCCGATCTGAGGACAGGCCGATGACGTCGACAACGGAGATGGGACCGCTTCAAGGTAAAGGGCTTTAAAGAGGACAGCAAACCGGGACGTAAAACAATAACCGCGCACGCCACTGGCAAATTACGCGTTGTAAAATACTCACTGTTGAAAGCAAAAACTTGTAAAACTTGTTAAATATTCCCCGTAACACAGCATACTACTTCCACGCCAGCTCGCTTCCATTCCGACACGGACATCCACCCATGCCGGTGGCCGGTGCCTGCTGCCGTACCTTGCAGATGCTCTGAAACTCCTCGTTGTCGGGGTCGTAGCAGGCGAGCAGGAAGCCCCCGTAGCCGCCCGTTCGCTTGCCTTTGCCGAGGAAGCCGCCGAGCACCACCACGTCTGCCGCGTACACGAGGCCGGGGGTCAGGGCCAAGGTCACCAGGGTCTGAGCCGGCCGGGATAGGGTCAGTCGGGGCCAGGGTCTGTCAGGATCAGGATCGGAGTCAGCCAGGGTTGGTCAGGTCAGGGTCGGTCAGCGTCAGGGTCTGTCAGGATCAGGATCGGAGTTAGCCAGGGCCGGTCAGGGTCAGGGTAGGTCAGGGTCAGGGTAGGTCAGGGTCAGGGTCGGTCAGGGTCAGGGTCGGTCAGGGTCAGGCTCGGTCAGCGTCAGGGTCGGTCATGGTTGTGATTGGTCATGATCAAGGTCAGCCAAGGTCGAATCGGCCAAGGTCAGGTCAGCCAGGGTCGGTCCGGGTCAGGGTCGAGCGCGATCGGACTGGGCGGCGTCGAAGGCCTCGGACCCAGAACTGGACATAGTGAGCACTGCTACAGCGGCAAGGCTCGTTACCGATAACGTTAGACAACATCACATATCGATTGCACAACAGGCGTAGATGGCGCAGACAGCCGACACCGCGTCCTAACCTTGGAAAACGGCAAGGACGGGGGCGAGAACACTGCCGCAAACATGCTATCGAAGGCCATACGACGGAATGAAGGAATGCTGCACCCAAAATTAACTCCGGTGAACCTGTAATTATAATTAACTGAAGCGACTGTGATGCGCGCGACAGGAGTATTAAACAGCCTCCGAGCGTCCACATAGCCAAGCCATTACAGGCACAATGCCAAAGTTGGGATGATGCTAACGTAGGCTCCTCTGCGCTGCCCGCCCAGCTGTGGGGAAGCCTCTCACTGGCTGCTCATTCTCCGGTGACGATGACAACACGGCAGCCTGCGGCACGACATCCCCCTGTTTCTGACAGCAGGACCCGCTGTAACGGCGCCACGTGCGCGGCCAACATTACCGAGTGGGTCGCCGCTAGGTGGCGAGAACGAGCGCTGCGGCGTGCGGTACTTATAGATGGTGTTGTTTGATAACGATATGCGAGTGTCTAGCTGTTGGCAGTGTTTATGGTGGATAATGCTAAGGTGTTCAACGTATCAATTGGCTGATTGCTTAGAACGTAAAGCTTGTCTGCTGACAACAGAACGCAATTCATCCTCGGGGGAGAGGTGGCGGTAGTGTAGTGGTTAACGGTCTGCGTTAACCACTGCACGTCTGGGAGGACCAGAGGTACGGGGTTCGGTTCCCCGCGGTGCCCGCCCTTCCTGCCTAGGGATGAGAGGCAGGCGGCGTCATATAGTCATCAGCAGCTGAGTGCGTCGTAAAGCCCCAATGACATGACATGACGTCGTCCTCGGGGAAGGTCACCGCCGTCCGTTGGTTGTCTGCGCAGGCTGCTGAGACGTGATGTTGTAATATACCGCGTAGCCTGACAACGGCACTCGACTGTTCGTGATACGTCGCTCCCTAAGGAAGCATTTCCCGTCTGTCAGTTCCGCGTCGGCATCACGTTGACGCCGACACCGACGTTTCCGACCGGATCAGCACAGCCGCCGCGGGAGTGCCGGCCGCTCGGCCCCACCGACCGGCTGACAGCCGTGATCCTGAGATACCACCTCACGTGCCGGTGTCTGAGCAGGGGTTTGGATCACCAGCCGAGGACAATTGTCAGGGCATCTGCTGCCACCCTTCCCTATCGTCGCAGAAGATGGTGACAAGCGCAACGCTGCTGCCACTGGATAACTAGCGCCGGCGCCTGGCGATTGTCTCCCATCGCACTGAGAAAATCGTGTGTCCCACGCGGTCAAAGCATGCAAACTGTCCGTGCGCTCTTGCTTCCCAGCAGCGCGACACCGGCTTCGAACTAGCGAAAGCGGGTGATCCTTGCTTTGTCATTGCGCCACCGTGCGCCATGACGTCACCTTCAACAAGGTTGTTACGGGCCATGCGTCTCGGTCGCCTTCTGGCATCGTGCCGTAGGGACCCCCCTCAGCAGCGTATCCCACCCGAAACTCCACCTGGTCCACCATCCGGCCTGCTGTCTTTGCAGAACATGACGCGCGCGGCAAGTGTGCGCACACGAAACACGCCGAGTTTCTTGTGATTTACGAACGTTCAAAAAGTCGGCATGCTTCGACGACGATTGGGGCTGTCCCACGCGCAGAAGGTCGAGATCCCATTGCACCCGCGCGGCATACTCTGATGCTCTACGGGTCACACGTCGGAATCGGCGGCCACCGCCACGTTGTGACCACTTCTTGTGAATTCCGGCACGCCGGGAAGGTCCGGCGCCATCTTGCGCCACTGTTCAACTCACATTTCGCATTTCTTCATTGTGTGGAGCGCTGCGACGCGCGTTACGATCGGGTGTGTCTAAGCGTGTTCAAATTGAGGTATGGGTTTTGTGGCATTGTGGAAGTGGGAGGGGCTCCCTAGCCTGCCTGTGGATAGGCGACAGTAAGAAAAACACGCACGTGACGCCCGCGTGCCCAATTGAATGCCGCATCAAAGCGATGCCGACATACAGGCAACTGCTAGCGTCGCGACCAACAGAAGACCGCAGCGTTCCAATATTCGGCCACTTAGGTGGTGGGGATGTCGATGTTTTCATGCTTTAACAACCCGGCTTTGGGCTCACTGCCTGTGGTCCCTTCCCTTGCTCAGAATCGGCCAATCAGCATCGGACCGGGCGGCCGTCAACCAGTATCTGCGCGCCTCAGGATTGACAAATTAGCTGAGTAGATCAAATATCTCGGTCGGGGTCACAGGGCAACGGATTAACGTCGACGAATTGCGTGCGTGGCTGCCGGAGAGCCGGGATTCTGGTAGCATGCATTCATATTGACTCCCTGCTCATCCTACTGGACGAATTTTGGAACGCTGGGCGACCGGCATGAAACCGGACACGAGTTTCCCAGAGCCACGAGCGCCGGTCTCCCCGGGTCCCTCTCCCAGGAGCCCCGGTCTCCCTCCGCCTACCGATCGTGTCGCCCACACCGTCCAGATAGTCCTTCTTGAGCTTGAGCCAGTTGCGCGACCGTTTGGCGATCTCGTACGTGGCGTCTCTGTCCAGCGTCTTGACCATCAGGCCCTCGCAGTTGCCTGCCGATGCGAGGCGAGGTGAAGTCTCTGACGTCATGATAACGTGATGTCGGATGTGAACGGACGCGGTCACAGGATCTCCACCTTCGATAGTTTGCAAGTTCCGTGGATACGCCACCGGTTCAGCAGCGCGCGGTCACAAGTTCTCGACCCTCGACAATTTACAAGTTCCGTGGATACGCCACCGGCCCAGCAGCGCGCGGTCACAAGTTCTCGACCCTCGATAGTTTACAAGTTCCGTGGATACGCCACCGGTTCAGCAGCGCGCGGTCAGCTGATAGGCAGTTATGCGGTCAAACCACGTGCAAAGTTAACCTAACAAACGATCGGTGCACACGCGCTGAACACATTCCGCTGGTTCCATGCATGCCAACAACTGCGTTTTTTCTGATCGCTGTAACATTGATGACTAAGAACTGCTCATTCACTTTGTCCAAGGAGAACGCAACACCGCAGAACACACGAAAACATCGGAAAGGACATGACAACTCACCTTTCACAGACTCATCCAAAAACTCAGCTATGTCTTCCACATTGGTTGAGTCCATGCTCTTGGCAAACGTGAATTGACCCTCCACCTCCTGGAGCATGAAGAAATGGTCATCCTCTCGGCTTACATGCTAAGACAATACTGCTCTGATGTGAGGACATTTCATCAGTATGCCATAGAAAGCTGCTGGCGCAATAGATGCCCTGGATCGCATCGTATCAGTACTGCCCCTACAAAACGGAAACGCACACATTGGATTTTGTCCACACCAAGCTCCATAGACATACAAGGACATATCAGTTAGAGAACAAATACCATTCATCCGAAAGAGAGTAAATATTTGACACTTCTTGAAAAGGTTACATGTCAATACCCTTTCGCGGCGAAAACAATCGTCGCTTCTGCCAGACACCTGTATTTTACGGTGGTCTGGGCGCACTCTGGGACGGGGTTATGAAGAAAGCGGCCAAACCCGCGACAGGCGACTCCATAATGTCAAAAATGCACACCACTCCCTGCCCAGAATCGGACGGACAAAACATAACAGAGGTATTTGGCTCCACCGAGAAGCCATCAGTAGATAAACATACATAGGCAAATTAACAGACCGATACTGGCCTGTGAAGGGAACCCAAAACGCCCACAACACTCGTTAGATTATAGCACTACTTCATGGTTTCCAATATTCGCACATGCAGTCCGGACTATCCGGAGGCACTTGTAGCCCGTACACCACGGGAGTGAAATGACCTTGAAGCTGTTGCGTAGCCTCTCTCTCCTGTGCTCGAACGACTGGGTGACGAGGGACTCCCCGTTGAGGAACAGTAAGTCGAACGCGAACACGCACACCTGCACCTTGATCTCCGACGAGCCGGCGTCCTGGCGGTCACATCGCGAAACTTTGGTCACTCCGGCCACCGCCGTGTGCCGCTCGGCCGGTTCAGGAAACGATGTAGTACAACACAACGCCGTGGGTGCGATTTGGACGAATCGGGGTGGCAAGTCACACCGCCTAATGCAGTGTTACGCAGAACGATGGACCATAGACTTTTCAGCCAACGACCAGATTGTAGCCAAGCCAGCTATAAACTCCAGACAAAACGGAGCAAAAAACAGTAATCTGGGTCCTGCTGGTATTGCCACTCCGTTGCCAACAAGAATCGCCAATCCGGATATGCTCCAGCGTACGCTCCGATAATCTGGCTGGTCTTGCCGGCCTATGTTATCACGTGCACAACCACAGAAACAATCTACGACAAACCGTGCGCGCCGCCACTTCAGCGGAGCGGGATGGAGGTGTCTCACCTTGCGTTTGCGTGTGCTGAGCACCTGGAACGGCAGGATCTGCTTCTGCTCGGTGTCCCACGCCACCGCCTCCGAGTCCAGGATGCACGAGCTGTGCGGACACGGCGCGGACACGTCAGAGGCGGACACGGACAGGGCTCGTCCGCAGCGGATACGGACAGGGCTCGTCCGCGGCGGACACGGACATGGCTCGTCCGCAGCGGACACGGACAGGGTTTGCCCGCAGCGGACACTGGACAGGGCTCGTCCGCAGCGTACACTGGACAGGGCTCGTCCGCAGCGGCCACGGACAGGGCTCGCTCGCAGCGGACACGGGACGAGGCTTGCCGGCAGCGGACACGGGCAGTGCTTGTCCGCAGCGGACATGGAGGACACACGGAGCGCGGTCGTGAAAACGTCGCAAACTCAACCCAAGCACGAGCAGTTTTCACGGCGAAAAACACTTACCTTTGGTTCATCAGCCTTCGAGTGCATCACTCTCATCCAAACTCACAGGCTTGCTTGATACAAAGCGGGATTTCGGTACGCGCAACGACTTAACTGAAAAAAAGCAACCAATTTCAGCCCTGTCCATACAGAAAGCGCCAAACAGTCGCAAAATGAGCGACGTGTCGTCCCGGCTCTACCACTGGTCACGCTCCCAGTTCGAACCATCTCACTCAGCGCATCTCAGAGAACAGCCCCAATCGCTCCCGTTACATTCCCCAGTCGTGTCAGGGCTCCACTCTCAGATTCGAAACCGCGTTATTTGCTGTTCCACTCGCAGTCCAGCTCACGGGCTGCTCACTCCGTTCCATTTTCGCCGCGCCGCCAACCGTTCCTTTCCCGTTCTCAGTGCTGTTCCGCGGTCCCCTACCGTTTGGTCCCCATCCGTCGCAGCGTCCCACCGTGCCTCTCACCCCTCCTATCACAGTGAGCTCCGCCATCGGTGAACGCTGCTCTCACCTGACATCGCCAGTGAGGCAAGCCTTGAAGCGAGAAATGATGTCCGGGTACTTGGTGGTGTTGTCCTCCTGGTTCCGGCTGTAGACATGTATCGAGCCGTCCTCCAGCAGGTGAATTTGCGCGCGCTCGCCGTCGTACTTGTACTCGCAGGTGAACTGGGCGCCCTCGAACCGCGACAGCACCTCCGACACGCCTGGGGCGGCGGCGTCGGTCAGGTATTGAAGAGGTCACGGATTCACGGGCGCCACGTCGGAAGGGAAACGAAACATGTTTTACGCTGTTGTCGTGGGGTTTGCAAACATTGCAAGCGTGGCGCCACGTTGCAGTGACTCGGTCAATGTCCCTCAAAACATAAGCAAACCGAAATATTGCCAACGCGAATAACGATTCACAAAAAACCGCTGGGGAAACCACTGAACCCAAACGAAATCATTGACCCAAAGCAAACCAACACCACCAAAACCAAAACTCCATCGAAGCTTAACGCATTTTATATTGAACGAAACAAAGAACTCAACCACGCAGCAAGCTTTCCAGTCCCACCAAGGACTCGATTAACACGCGCCCGGGTGGCCGGCTAGATACCCTTCGCTAGGGTGGGGGTCAATTTGACCCCCCCCCCTGAGATCTCGAGAACTAAGAAAGCTAGAGATACGAAATTTATGGAGTGTCCTGACCTGTACGTGAACTCACTTAAGCCACAGTTTGAGCTTCCTTGGTCATGAACTTCAGGTCAAATAAGGTCAAACAAGGTCAAATTCCAGGTTGGTCTCCAAAGTGCCCCCAGAACTTAGACAACTGCTTCTAAGCAAAAGGTCGCAAGCCCATTTGAGGTCAGTGACCTTGTTTGACCTTTCGAAGGTCATGGTGACCAAATTCATCCAACACTGCTCTGAGCTTTGCATTGAATAAGCGACAAACATTACGCTAGACAGTATGTTCCTAAAACAAAATGTCGACCCAGGTCGTCTTAGGTCAATGACCTGTTCTGACCTCTAAGACGTCAATGGAAGATGCGCCCTGCTAGAAGATGCTACCTACCCCTGCTGGGTGGGCCAGCACAACCCCTACCTACCCTTGGTGGGGTGGGCCAGCATGGGCTTGAGCGGCACACCGGCCCGGATGCGGCAGTGTTCGGGCAGCTTCTGCAGTCCGTGCTCCAGCAGCACCGGCACGATCTCGTCATAGGTCGGGCACTCGCTGCAACACGGGTCACGTGACCGGCCGCACTGAGGGCGTTCGGTGTCGGGGCCATTCAGCCACACGCGTCGAGCTCTGTAGGGGGCTGCGCTCGCGTCTGACCGGCTGTTCAGCTTCTTTTAATCACACCCTCAGGCTTTTCAAGCCGCCTCGCGCACGCAATCGCGTTATCCGACTCCTTTCCTACCACGAAGGGTGGTTCAACTGCACAGGTGAAGACAGTGAGGCTCTTTTCACGACAAGTTTCGGAGAAACGGCGCGGTCAACTCCTCAAGAGCAGCCGAGCCGCGGAGGAGAGCAAAATCCCGTGCTGACCCAGACCCCCTGGGTTCTGATGGTCACGAGATGGGGCCCGGTCAACTCGACATGGCTCTGCTATGTTCATGCGAACAGCTGCCCCATCTCCAAAGTCGCTAGGCGTCACCTCGTGAACACAGCCCATCAACTCAGACCACCCTACCCTCACACAGCGGCGGGAATGTTACCGTTGGGGTCCTGGACCTATAACCTCCCCCAAGGAACCATGAGGCAGGCACGCTCCCCCGCGCCCTACTGACCAGTAGACGGTTCTTGAGCACCAGCGCCGCCTACTCCACCTTGGCCTTGGCCTTCTCGGCGGCTGACAGGCCCGGCCAGTGGCGTCCAAGCTGCTCGGCTGGTCGAGGCTGTTCCGGCTGCGTCTATCACGCACGCCTGGGCCAGTGCCTGGTGGGAGGAGGGAGGGGATGGTCATCAAGCACGCCTGGGGCCAGTGCCTGGTGGGAGGAGGGAGGGGATGTCATCACTCACGCCTGGACCATTACCGGGGTGGCAGGAGAAGGGGAGGGTCAATCACGCAACGTCTGGGCCACTCCTTGTGGGAGGAGGAGGGGGGGTCACTCACGCACGCCTGGACCAGTACCGGTTGGAGGAGGGGGAGGAGGAGGGGAGGTCATCACGCACGCCTGGGCCAGCCTGGTGGGAGGAGAGGGGAGGGTCATCACGCACGTGGGCCAGCGCCTGGTGGGAGGAGGGAGAGGGGGTCATCACGCACGCCTGGGCCAGTACCTGGTGGGAGGAGGAGGGGATGGTCATCACGCACGCCTGGACCAGTACCTGGTGGGAGAGAGAGGGGAGGGTCATCACGCACGCTGGGCCAGCGCCTGGTGGGAGGAGGGAGGGGAGGGTCATCACGCACGCCTGGACCAGTACCTGGTGGGAGGAGGGAGGGGTGGTCATCACGCACGCCTGGACCAGTACCTGGTGGGAGGAGAGGGGGGGTCATCACGCACGCCTGGGCCAGCGCCTGGTGGGAGGAGAGAGGGGATGGTCATCACGCACGCCTGGGCCAGCGCCTGGTGGGAGGAGGGAGGGGAGGGTCATCACGCACGCCTGGGCCAGCGCCTGGTGGGAGGGGGGAAGGGGGGGGGGCCTCAGTCACCACACAGGTCTGGTGAAAGACGAGGCGTTCATCAGCCGTCACTCGGCCTGTTCACATGGAGGGGCGTCATCGTACATCCAAAAGAAAGCTTGTTTCGGCCTTTTTTGCCGATGGGCTGCTCATACAACCACGGCAGTTAAATCTCCGTCGTGTCACCATCCTCAGTAAGCAGACGGGCGGCAGTAAGCACACACGTGACGCCGACTGTCACCGCAAGCATACACCAAGGCACGTCACCGTGCCAAGCCAACCGAGAAGCGCTGGTTGCCATGGGTACCTGACCCGCTAACGCGCACGTCACCGTGGTTTCACGCGGTTCTGCCCGTCGGGGAAGCGAGCGTTGCCATGGATACCTGAAGGGCTGACTGCTCGGCCAGGCCGATCCTGAGCTTGCCACTCAGGGAGCGGACGATGAAGCGTGTCTCGGCGTGCCGGCAGGCCACCATCAACGACTGCATCTTCTCCACCTTCTTGTTCATCGCCTGTAGCACCAACGGCCGTTTTAGCGAACCACACTCCCGGATCATCAAGTCATCGCTGTCATAAGGTCTCACAATTCTGGGGTCGCAAACTGTATGAGATGTAAGATCCTAAGTTTCATGTGCGAAAACTGGTTTGTCCTCTCAGTTCACAATTGACGTATGGCTAAGAAAACACGTACCCGGCCAGTACATGCTGGTAGTGACATGCAGTCTGAACGCGAACTAGCTGCGCTCAACATCACTGTCACCCATGCACGATTCTGTCCCTCCGGACCTCACCCATACCCGCGAACCCACCTCACCCCGACCTCCCCCTCCTCAGCCCTCGGCCTCTCTCCTCACCGCGTGCCCGGTCATCTCGGCGATCTGGCACAGCGCGCGGAACACGCCGGCCACGGTGAGCGGCGCCGGCCGGAACATCAGCCTCTGGCGGGTCTTGCTGGCCTCGGCCACCAGGCCCAGATCGCCGCGCTCGCCCGCCTCGGCGCGCACCTTGTCCACGGTTCGGCCCGTGGACAGCGCCACCGCCTTCGTGATGGCGCCCTCGCCGATGCCGAGCTCGATGCCTGGTGGGAGGGGGAGGGGCGGGGTCAATGTGGAGGGTTCAGAGTTCGTCCATTCCCGCTCAATGCCTGATGGGAGGCAGGGGGGGGGGGGGGGGACATGAGAGGTTAGTGTGGTGAGTTCAGGGTGCGCCCAGCCCAGCTCGATGCCTGGTGGGAGGGGGAGGGGAGAGGGGGGCGGGGGTCAGCGTGAAGAGTTCAGGGTTCGTCCAGCCCAGCTCGACGCGTGAGGGTGCGGGGTCAAGGAAAAGGTCAATATGTGGAGGGCTCGGAGTTCGTCAGATAGCGGACAGGTTGCCCTCCCTTTGTGACCATATGCCAGTGACGCCGTGAAGGACAAACTGGCCACTGAGCCTATTGTGACAGCGTGCTGTGCGAATGGCCCATGCAACGCATCTGCGACTACGACTGGACTAGAGTTGAGAGGGGCAGTGCTACAGCAATAGCTCGTAAACAACTGCCACAAATACCCCACGGTGGTACCAAAGTGATGACACAACACTAGACAAACAAGGCCAGACCAAGCCATTGCGACAGTCAAACATAACACTTCACCGACTACAACACACCACCGCGTCACCAGCGCCGCCGCGGCAGCACCAATCTAACCCCGCTCGCGGCCCGCAGCGAAGCGCTGCCGGCAGCGCCCACTGACCATGGTAAGCGGGCGCCAGCCGGTTGAGGCACAGATACACGGAGGGCAGCAGGTCGTCTGGACTGAGCGCCACCACCGAGCGCAGGTAGTTGCAGAGGATGTCGATCATCTTGAGGCGCGCGCTGGTACTCTCGATCAGCTCGAACGTGCGCGCCAGCGCCAGGTACGGCACCCTGCGACCGCGCCGGTGGTCAGCGGCGACTACAATCCGACGGGATCAGGGACGGACGGCATCACGTGGATCAGGTGGTCTGGGCCGGGGGTGACGGCTGCCAGATGTGAGCGGGGGGTACGGTGCCCTGCGGTGCAGAAGGTTGTCCGGAGAGGTCACCGCGGGATGGCTGGCAGCGCCCGGCGGGACGCAGGCCGTTGAGGGAGCGGGGGAGTCGAGCACGTCCGCGACAAAGCAGGCGACAGGTTGACTAAGTCAGCAGCAGCCTCTGAGGGACCCAAAGGGGACAACAAGAGGCCATGCGGAAACCCGTTGCCTCTCACGTGCCGCAAAAATCGGCATTTGATCCTACGACATTCACCGCTCTCACAGAAATTTAACCAAATACTCGCTTTCTCGCATCGCATTGAGACCGGGGTCCTCCACTCTAAAAGCATGCCGTGTACATGCTAACCTTGCCACCCACAGGATCCGAACTGTGTGATAACGTGGGGATACCGATGTCCCAGCCTGATAACCACAGTTCTCGTAATTTCTCAACGTCACGATACGCCGAGCCAGCGGAGGCTTTTCCTCCACGTTGGGGAAACGCGACGGCTTGGATGGGTCCTAGGAAGTGGTGATGTACTGCGAAAGACTACATTTTTGCATCCGTTACTCAAGTTGTGTTCATCTAAAGAGGAGGTATTCGCAACGCCGCTATTTATAACTCTCAAGCCCACAACTCACTTTTGCCCGGCATTCCATATCGCGTCTTTCACCGGGTGATACTTCTTTTTCGACGGGTCGTACTCGTTACCGTCGGTCTTGGCTTGGCCGTTCGAATCTGACTTGTTCGAAAGGCCGAATATTCCAGTCATTGGCCCCTCCTTTTTCACGTCTGGAAAAGTGGGCCGCATGAGTAAATGCAAGATGCACGACAGGGTCACGAATAGCACAGTTCAGGCCTGTTACCAACTGAGCAGTGAAGGGATGAGAAGACACGCGCGGCACGGTCAGGACAGGAGTGCGGCCTCCCAGCTGCGTCACGAGGGTCGGGCAGGTACATGGAGCTGGGTAAGAATCGTTACCTCCACGCAGAAAACCAGGTTATTCGATATCATTATTCAGATACATAAAAAGCAACAGACATGAGGAGCTTTTTAAGGTTCAATCCGGACCTTTTGAACGGATGGATTTTTGGGATCACAGCTTATGCCAATTGCTGCTTGTTAAGCGAACAATGACCCCCACCATCCGGTTCTGCAATTCCAGTTAAACGGCAGGAACTTGGTGCCGATATTTTAACGTGTCGCATGGCTCGGCACGGTCCTTGCTGCCCTCAGACGTCACTAGAACCCTAGCCTGGCCGCTGCCACCGGCCGCAGGCCATACGTGTTAAACGTAAATGGCGAGCACCTAAAGCGACTCGAACACACCCCGCCACGGGTGAACGGGTCAGAAGGCAGGCGCTCTAACCAGCTAAGGCAACGGGTTGGCTATCATAAAATTTCCTGACGTCGTAAGATAACACCACAAGTGGTGAAAAATCGCCGAAAATGGGAGCAATAACCGCCAGGACGGCACCGATAAACGACACGCGACGATTGCCCTTTTCCCACACCATTTTTCGAAGATGAAATTTTTCCCAGACACAGCACATACATGCAAAGGCGAGACAAATTTGTCCACAAACATGATGCAAGGCCATGCGTTGTCGCCATCTTAACCTGTTTATCAGCACCACACTCTAGGGCTGGTATGACAGCGACCGTAAGACATGGCAACAATAGCCGAAACGGCGGTAAGCAGTGCATGTAAAGGCATCTCACCTTTTGAGCCCTTGGATTTGGTTGTTGCATCCTCGTCATCAGCCTCTTCACGCTTCACTGCCGCTTCCTGTTTCACTTCTGCCGGCTGCTCGGCCTCCGGGCCGGCCCCGTCCCCCTCGGCCGCTTCGTCCTCCTCGCTAGCCGAACCGGAACACCGCTCCTTCTTGTTCCTCGTGCCGGCGTCACTGTCACTTTTCCGCTTCCTCCCCTTTGCCTCGCTCTTTCCTTTCACCTCTGTCTTCCCCTTGCCCCCCGCCTTCCCCTTCCCGACCGCCTTTGCCTTCGTCGCCCGGCCACCGGGCTTCGAAGTCTTGCTGTCGCCGTCACCGTCCTTGTCATTCAGCCGACGGCTAGAGGAAACGGTCGAGTCGGACGGCAGCGGCTTCGACGTCTCCTTCGGGGAGGCTTTCGGAGACAAAGAGGCGGCGTCCTCGGCGTCAGGCTCAGGACTGGAGGACTTGGCCTGCTCGTCGCGGTCAGCAGTGGCCGTCTTGGGACTTGTGGACTTCATCTTCCCCAGAAGGCTCTTCTGCTTGGCCTCCGTGGACACGCTACCAACGGCACTCTTCCTCGCTGCGAACATATGTGCGGTGAGGTGTCATTTGGATGCCAGCATTCCAACCCAGTAGGGGCTAACTAATGAAGTCCTGCATGTGGAAAGTGGGTGTGTTCACTCTTGGGTTTTTAGTATGCTTGAGGAAGACAACATGGACAGCCGTATGTACATGAGAACCGCCTGTTTCTTTACCGATCAAATCGACAACTTATATCGATAGCGTCCCGAGCCACCCTGACTTAACGTCCACCGTTAACTGACGAACACCGACAAATTGTAGAGAACAAACCAACAACTCCATGAGTGATGACCATACAATTCAAACTGAAACTAGTACGAAGGCCCACAGACCCGGCCGGAGCCCTCCCCCCCCCCCCCCCCCCCCTCCGCCGGGTAAGAGATATCCCCTCCCCCTCAGCTCTCACGCGATTCTCAGCGCGGTCCCAAGTTGCCGCCAGAAACCCTCCTTGGCACACAGACTGTGTCCCATCAACATATCGTCTTCCATTCATACAGGATTGCTGGCCCTCACCGGTCTTCCGGAGCGGTGCCTTGCCGTTTTTCGCGGCGGAGACCGGCGGGGAGGACTCCTGCTTGACAGGGGCCGCAGCTTCGGTTTTGACCTGCTTCTTGGGGGAGCCGTTCCTGGCTTGGCCATCTCCGTCGCTCTTCATTGGACTGCAGGAGAGTCCAAACACAGTCCATAAGCTACTTTACCATTGGTGGCACTTTGCAGAGAAGCTTATGGTATCACAGTAGCTGAATGTAACAAGTCCAAGATCCACACACACATGTCATAATGGCAGCACATACTACTCTAGACAATGGATGGTTAACAAACTAATAAAGCAGTGCATACAAGCACAAGAGCCATCAACACACACAACTGTTGCCAATACCATGCAGTGGAGGTGGTGTTGGATACACCCACAAACATTCCACAAACATACATGTCATGTGTTTTTCCTGTGCATTGAGCCTGGCAGGTGAATCATCAAACAAAACATGCCAATGGAAGCATAGACAGGACATGGTATAGCCTGAGATTCCCCCCCCCCCCCCCCCCCAGCAACAGCACAAGGTACAATAACATGGCTGGTGAACTCAACCAGTGATGAGGCCAATATACTAGCACCACTCTTGGACAGCTGTGAGTGCAAACAGAAGGGTGACAGTGAGAGTGAGGATACAGATGTATAAAGTGAACAGAACATGTGGCTCAGGCCAGACTGGTTTTCAAAGGTCTGGGGGGCATCTCCTGTATGTGCTTGGTCCATTGTCAGTGTGGCAAGAAGCTGGAAACTTTTTGGCTCAGTCAAGGCTACAGCTATCTCCACACTAACCTTCTTTCCCCCTCTGAGTCGCTTTCAATCATCGGCCTGCGTTTCCTGATCTGTTTGATGGGTGAATCACCATCTGGTTCATCAGACAAATTTCCATCCTTGCACTGCTTCCTGAATGAGACAGCAGAAATGGTCAGACACCTGGCATGAGCTAGCTGTGGCCAAAGCCCAGGTCTCAGCCTGTAGGTGATAGCAAGGTTCTGTAACCTAAGATGTCCAGTCAAGCATCGGCACAGTGCCCTTCCAGCCATAGGAGAGTCTTGGATGAAGAACGGCACACTCATGTGCCTAATCTTCAATATGGTTTTCCAAGTGACTTACTTCTCTGGTGTTTTAGACTGGCTTTTCTCAACATTGTCTGGTTTCTTGGCCTTTGGAGAGAAGAATGATCTGAAAAGTGATAAGTTTCATCAAGAACTTCTCAGACACAGCACAGTATTTACCTTTCCAGCCATGAGGACAATGCCCAGAACTTGTTAAACTTCTGTTTGCCCCTCTCATCACAGTTATGACTCATAAGCTTGAATTATACTATTTCAGCTACAAACACTTGCCACATAAATGACACTTTCACATTCAACCTACAAAGACATAGAATATCCCTATTGAAAGAATGTCCATTTTAAAGAAAACCACATCAAATGTCAAGAAATCTGCAATGTAGTACTGCAGCAGAATACATAGCTTGTATAAGAGCTGTGACCATGCAAGCCATGTGGGCTGAATGACATATTTTCATAACTTATCATCAACATTTGAGATCTTGCCACAGCTTGCGCAGAGAACACAGCTGCAGATAGCAAAGGAGAATGCTCACGTGATTGATCGCTGTGACATTTCCTGAATGTATGCTGAGCAGAGACCTGAAAAAGCCATCCATTAGTTCCAGCAGTCATTGAGTCATGGCCTGTCATGGGGGCTCCAAGATGCATCAACATGAGTCACACAGCTGGTCAAGGCCAGTCATTCATCCTAAAATTCATTTACTCCACATTTCAGATTAAATAAATTCATATGTATCAGGTATAATGTCCACTAGTTTGCAATGAGGACAAAGAAGATGAAGAGGTAAAACAGCAACTGTAAAAACTACAAGTGTTCACAGATGTACCAGTGCACTCACCATTCAATGCACACCTGAAACTGGTATTGAATAGAACACTGTAGATCACATTGCCAGACGCCTATATCACACCCGTGCGCTGATGCTCGCGCGTAAGTGACATACGAACCATCATTAACAAATGTGTGCACCAAATTGACGAATCGCTCACCTAACACGTATCCCCAACAACTCGGACACCCCAGCAATATCACACTGAGCCAGCAAGAGGCACCTATTTCAAACTGCGCGGCAAAGACAATGATGATATTTTTTATTATGTGAGAAAATTAATTCCTCATCCCCTTTGGTACGCCTCCACCCACAACACGAAATGGTCCTACGCAACACGAGTGCGCCAAAGAGAACGCGCGCCAAAACCTTAGCATGAATAAATTTGCCACCAACCAGTGGTAAACCCCGAGAATATCTACAATTTCTATGGTATGACACTTGTTGTTAGAATAGATTATCAAAACCGTCACAATATATTTCAATTCTTCCGTTTAAGTTACATTTCGCTTCATCCTAGATTTTCTCCTTTGTATCTACACAAGAACATGTATATATTTATACACCTTGAAATAAGATGCATCATAGCGCGATAGCGACAAAATAGAGCTGCAGTCACCAGTGCTTACATGATCGAGGCGGACGAGACCACGGAATTCTTGAGATCGCCTTGCTGCCAGTAGTTATTATTTGGTAGCGGATTAGGGTTTACTGGGCTGGCACTGTAGTCATTTGCAATGGTATTAGGTACTGCTGGCTGTGGCATAAGAACATTCAAGCATGGATGTCGTAAGTGATACTGATTTTTTTTTTACTGATCGATGTGGCCACGGCGTTGTATCATTATACTTCATAAGGCAAAACCATGGTATCTCACTGTCCTGCAGTTGTAGAACTTAGTTGCAGAGTTGGGCTTTTGGGTGGGTGAGACTGAGGTTAAGCAGATACTTGTTAGCGAAAGTGTGTAATGTCATGCCTTACATGAATAACTTTCTGCCATTTCATTTATAATTCATCTGGTGGTAGCCATGTTAACTGCTTTGCATTGGCTTTATGTTGTAATATATCAGATGTAAAAAAGGCATATTTTTAGCATGAGTCTTTTTACTCACCAGTATCCTTGCAATTTTCTTTGGCTTTGATAGACTGTGGCTCTAGTCATGCACATTTTCTGATTAATGCTAACAGTGTTATGCGCATATGAAACTTATCAAATCATGAAAAGGTTTTTTGTAAATGTAAAAAGTTGTGCTTTTTGTGTTTTTTAGTCACAGTTCCATACATTTCCTTATGTAAGAACTTCTTTGTGCTTTCAGAGCATCATTTTGCCCATCCACAATGCTGAGAAGTGGCTCTCTGCATGCCTCCAGTCAGTGCTCAGCCAAGACCATAGCCTGAGAGCTGAACTCTCAGCATATCTTGATGGCTGCACAGACCAGTCTGAAGCCATCCTGGAGCAGTTCAGGGCCTCCCTGACAGACAAGGGCTATGCCTTGGTGGTCTCTAGTGGCACACCAGCAATGGGAGGTATACATAAAAAGAAGCTGACAAGCACTTGACTTTGAAGATGGAGGTGGTTTGACATACTTTAAATATTCATAAAGAAATATTGAAGCTGCTTGTATGTGTGTGTGTGTGTGCACATGCCTGCATGTGTGCATGCGTGCATACATGTGTCATTGCATTGTCTAGTTTTCCTTTACCTACACTGAAACACACTTGTCTCTGCTCATGTGTTTTGGGCTGTGGCAGATTTGTACCTCATGATATAATTTTTTTTTGTTTTCAGTTTCAAACCACTTAGTCTTTATTTTGTAGACTAATTTTGTCACTTTGCTTTCAGTGGGTTATGCAAAAAACCAGGCTGTTGCTCAAAGCTCTGGGAATTTTTTGTGCTTTCTTGACTCTGTAAGTACCATCAAAGAGCATGGTAAGGACCACATAAGTGACTTTGCATTAAGCAAGCCTATCCTTTAATAAGGAGTTCATGCAATCACACACAGACCACATACATGGGTATTAATGCATTAATTATGTTTAAATGATCCACATCATTGTCTTACAAACATGTAAATAACATAGAGTGTGGAAAGCAATATCCAGCACATGCAATGGAAAATGAGCCATTGGTGGGGAAGTCATCATGCTAACCATCACAGATAGTTTTAAATGTGCAGGATTTTTGGCAGCACTCCAATCCCACTCACACAAAATCACAGCAGTCAGCTGTGAAGTCATTGGTAGTGTTAGCGCCGTTGGCCGTGACTTGCGCGCCCGCCGGCGCCCTCCGCTAATCCGGGCCTGGCCGACAGGATGACGTCATGCGGCCGTGCCGGGTACGCTGTCAGCACCTGGCGGCGCTCCGCAGTCCGGATGCGGTGAGTAGATGGCGCTGGTCTGCCCACCGGCCAGGCTCGTCCTATGCAATATTGTGTGTGGGTGCGCGTGCCAGTTGGGGGCGTGTCGGAGTGCTGGATGGTGCAACAAGGCTGGAGGAAGGTGACCATTGATTGGTAGTTAAGGTGTGTCATATTGCTGGATGACTGGGAACTTGCGACACCAGCTTGTACCCGCAACGAGACTAGAGCAAGGTGGCCGCTGATTGTTTTTTTTTTAAATTTGGTCCGAATCCTTTGAATGGATGGATTTCTGGGATCAGCGCTCACGCTAAGCAGTGCTTGTTGTGTGAGCCGTGACCCCCACCATCCGATCGCGCAGTTCCAGGCAACGGCAGAATTTAGTGGCGAAAGCTTAACGTGCCGTAATGCTCGGCACGGTCCGTCCTGCCCCCTGACGTCAACTGACCTTTAGCGCGACCGCTGCCACCGGCCACAGGCCATACCTGCCAAGGGCAAATAGCGAGCGCCCTAAAGCGACTCGAACCCATCCCGCCACGGATGAGTGGGTCGGAATGCAGACGCTCTAACCAACTGAGCCACCGGGACGGGCAAAGGTGTGTTTAAAGTTGTTATTTAAGGTGTGTCAGTGCTGGATGTCTCGGAGCTTGTGACACCAGTTCGTACCCGCAACGAGGCTGGAGCAAGGTGACTGCTGATTGGCTGTTTTCTATTGATACTCTTGACTTTTACACTGTGGCATCTGGCATACCTTTTTGAATTCTTTGTACGCGCAGCCGGCGCCATTTTCCCCATCCAAGTCAAGGGCATCCCGGACAGGACTCAGCAAAGGGTTGAATGTGAACGCATGATACACAAAGATCACTTGTGCAACACGCGATGTAATACGCAATCGCTGTGATTTGATGGCGCGTCCGAAAGATCCGAATGTTCTCATCGTCTTCTTATTCTATATGCCAAAGTTTGCATGATATAGTTACCGCATACGAAATGCTCTTACCGTCTCACCAGTGTAACGGTATGAGCCAAACAGTGAAATGTGGAGAACGTTACCTTTTTCGCTGTGCATTCATCAACCCTCGCTGCTCGGGAATGTCTGATGTGGTATAATGGTGAGAACCTCAGAGCCGCCGGTAACTAGCCTGGGGGCTCCCAGAATGATTCAGACAAGGTATCAACATTACTACTGAGACAGTTGTTCACACTTCTGTCTTCGCCTGGTGCGTTGGCGTTGCGTGTGCGTTGTGCGTTGCGATGCCATGATAGCACGGGTACTGTCAACGGTGTCACCATGTTCATGCTAACACCAGACGCGGAGGGAGGTCCAAACAACTTCCTTCCGTAGATAGCCCGATATTATGCAAGCTGACACCATATGACTTGCGATGGAGAGGTGGCGGCAAGAGTGCCCGCCGCACGCACAGATGGCAGCACTGTCCTGCCCCTCAGATCATCGGCGGCCGGTTCGTTCGTGATCCGGCCGGCTCCACGGAGCGCTACACCCGCTGGGCCAACGCGCTCGACCGCCGTCAGCTGACGCAGCAGGTGGTGACGTCACACGGCCCTACGGTCATCATGCCCACGTGGTACTGCAGCCGCGCGGTGTACGACCGGTGAGCGGCATGGGGGGGGGGGGGGGGGGGCGGTTTGACGTTACCTGGCCTGGTGTGACGTCGGCATGGCGTCACGTGTGTGACGCTGTGACGCCACGTGTGGACGTCATTGAGGCTGGTCCAGACTGGGGCTGTTTTGGGCGCCATTTTAACAGCTGTCACACAGCTTGATATATATATATATATATATATATATATATATATATATATATATATATATATATGATAAAATCATGTTTAAGCTTCACTTCCCTAGGGACACGATCATAGATATTCACTTTGGTAACTGACCATAGAGAAACCATGTAAGTGGAAGGCTGTAGCACCTGAACCTGTGGTGTTACCAATGTGTGTGCCACATGTCCGTTGATGGAACGCTGAAAGTTTTTGCAGTCCTCGCCTCCCACCCCTTGGCTAATCTGGACATACGGGCGTTTGTTACCAGGAGACACTTGACATGTTGCTCTTGCTCCTGGTTGACTCAGTCTATCTTGTTCTTACTCAGGCACGTCATCTCAGTGTGAAAATATTTGTCAGATGAAACGATGATGTGTGCTGTTCCATCTCGCCAACCTCGTATGGAGACACTCTATGGCATGCTGTCATTTGCCAGCGTTGGCGGGTTCGACGAGTCTGGCCGCGGCACGCCCGAGGACTTGATCTTCTTCTACCGACACCTAGATGGCGGTGGTGGTGGGTGGCGCGGGTCGACGAGGAGGTTCTCGTGTATCGTTATCACCCAGACGCCGCCACCTTCTCCATACATGAGTGAGAGCCTGGGCACCCTCATGCACGGTATGGCTCGTCTGTGGCCGAAAGGGGATCGGAGGAGCCGCTGATGTGATCCAGAGCTTCCGCCAGTTGTTAGCCAAAGTCGATGAGCACCGTGGTATCCCACTTCGAGCGCGCGGTTGCCTACGTCCACCTTCTGAAATGCGTGCCCGAAGCCGCCCCTGAGGACAATCACTGGTGGCTGTTTTCCACTAAGATGGCAGCGAAATGTTGAAACGACCGTCCACGTGTCGTCAGCTTGATCGGCGTGTCTTACACAAGGCGTTGCTCTGTGGAGGCCCCCACAGCCGTGCCTTAGACAAGGCGTTAGCGGACCCCTTTGAGGAGGCCTCCACACTCGCGTGGTGACCCGGCGGCTCTTGCGCTGAGGTGACGTCACAGCCCCGTGGCGTCTGGCCGTCCGGCAGGGACACCATATGGCAGCTGCGCGTGGAGCGCCTCTGCCGCCACTGGCTACTCTCCTGGCCCGCCTTCACCATCTGGAACGGTGGGAAGCAAGGCCGAAAGCTGTACCGCAGTCTGCCGGCCGAGTACAGGGACAAGGTCGGTGGCAACCGTGGTCAGATGGCCTCGCTTTGTAAGCGTCACGAGACTGTGGAGTCGGTTGTTTTACAGGGCGGCGACATCGCCGATCATCGCCGTCGGCGCCTCATTTTCAGCTGCAATTGGGCTGTGGGGGCTCGCCTTAAAGCTTGCTAAGCGTGCTGGAGCCGTCTTAGCGCCGATTGTCCGGCGCGAATGCCGCGTGTTCGGCGTTGGTCAGCTGCCGGCGGGGTTGGTCAGCTGCCGTCGCTCTTGCTGTGGCCGTTGTTTTGCACTGATTGTTTCGAACTTCGACGTCGATTGGGCGTGCGAGCGTACGGCGAGCTCTGAAGTGTGCATTCGTTGTTTGGCGCGTGTCTCGCGGACATTCAGCATTGCCGCGTGGCTTAGGACGCCACCGCGCTCTACCAGTCACTGGCGTATATGTTGTTTGATGGAGCGGGCATGCGCGTTCACGTGTGCCATTCTCATCCGCCTCCTTTGCGGAATTGCGGGACTCCGACGATAGGGGGATACAAACATCTGTTTCACGGTCGTCTGTGCATACTTCCTCCTCATGTTGTTCATAGTCCAATGTTATATGGTTCATAGTTTGAGTCGCCATGTTGTTTATATGTGTTGGCCACGGAACAATCCTGCAACGAATGTCTCCGGTGCTCCTCGAATATTAGTAGTTTCCTCTCACGCTGCGTCCGCTTTCACTGCAGGTTGCGGCCTTCTGTGACGTGGATGATCGGAAGATCAAGCAAGGCGTTTATGTTTACGAGAACAGCGATCTCACCCCGAAGCCTCGTGTGCCCATCCTGCACTTCAGCAAGGCTCAGAAGCCCTTCGTGATCTGCGTCAAAATGGACCTTACGGGCGGCCAGTTTGAGGCGAACCTGGGTAGCCTCAGGCTGGAGGAGGGCAAGGACTACGTGATGTTTAGCTGACCGATTGACTGGACGTGTGACGAGGTCTTGTGGCCATGCCTCCGGCCGCTTGGGTCAAAGTGCCCAGATCTTCACGGGCGGCCAATGACGTCATGTGATAGCTCTCGACACTCCCGTTGTGATTTGTCGTCGTAACACAACAAGCCCGCCTCAGCTGTGTTCGGCCCTTGGAATCAGCTAACTACAGGATGATCACCCTTTCAAGGAAGTATATAGATCGATGGCGGTGCGTTGCTTGAATCCGTGTCAGATGGTGCCTACGCACGTGTTGCCGCTATGTGTGACTGCATTATGCAACAAGGGGGTGAGGCGCGTTCGTGTTCGTAGTCGTGATCCATCCACCGGTACGCCAATGCTGTTGCTCGCCCTGTACTTTGGAGGCCGTTGGTGGCGGGTCTTGGGCGAGCTGACGCCGGCTAGCGTGGCGGAATGCTAACGACGCATGCGGGTGTCCCACCCACTTCAACGGCTTCCGTCAGTCACGACCGTCGTCGTTAGAGTTCAGTAGCACAAGCGAATAAAGAGGAGTCACGTGCTCTGACCTCTGAGAAGGAGCAGCCGAGTGAGCGGCGATGTGACTGCACGCGTATGGGCGTGCTGACGAGATTTGGTGCTGAAGAACGCATCGGCTAGAATGGTCAACGAACATACGCCCGACCTTGCCCCCAATGCTCCGTCGGACCAGGCCTTAAACGCCAGCGGCCCTCGGGATGTGGTTTAAGCCGATCTCACTAGAAATTTTCGATGCTTGAAACCAACGCCGGCGCTGGTTGGGGTGAGCTGCAATCCCCTTGCTGGGCGCTTTTTGTGATTCGGGTGATGAATTGGAACTACGTGTCGCCATGGGTTTCATGTTGTGTCTAGAAGCTCAGAGCATGGTCAGTGCGTCCACCGTTCAAGCAGAGGTACGCCGCATTGTCTTTGGAGCGGCAGAGCATCGTGTTTGGCACACGCGCGGTTACCGTCCTTTTTCACCTTGCAAGAGCGACGCCGAGTGGTGCTGGCGTGACCCGGGAGTGCCGACAGTCCTCCCCCCCCCCCCATTCATTAACATGGCATGTCAAGCGTCAATAGGGGTATGTGGGTACGATACGGCGTGCTAATTCATCATGGTTTACAGCGTGCACTCAAGGTGGACTCTCAACGACATATGCTAGAAGAAATGGCGATTCAGTCGCCGTGCACAATCATACACGCTACCAGAGGGCCGGGTTGTGTATTGAAAATTCAACCGTATTGCCAGTATCCAGTCATGGTAGCAGGCATGACAACGTTTTGAGTACATCTTCAAACGCTACCATACCTCATCGTCACAGTGCACGACGTTGACGTGCGCGTAGGTGCACAGGGTTGGTGATACGGGGATACGGATACGGGGACAGCGAGAGGGTCCCAGTAGGAACCCAGTGAGCTCCAGCAACGATCAGAGCCCCTAAAGCGCAGCGATCAGAGCCCCCTAATGCAAATTCGTGTTGTGTTCTCGGGAAGTGCGTTTTGCGTTTTGGTGAGCTGTAGTGGTCACAAGAAGCTATCCGCGCTGCGAACGTCCTCAGCCGATGCTTGTTACTCTTGGGACCCTACATTTCCTGGGACCGGAGTATGGGCCACAGGCAAGGGCATCTGGACCGGCCTACATAACGCACAGAAACATTTTTCAGTCATGCAAATTATATGTCCATAGATGTCTTGTCTGCACTCTCCAGACATGCAGGCTGTGCTCGACCTTGGTCCTTAGCAATTTCAGGGAACTTGCAGCGTTTTGTTCTTCCAAGCAGTGTAGCATCTCGCGGCGGCTGTAGCGCGTCATGTCGCATGGAACCTGGAGTAGCCAGGTGAAGTGAGAAGGAATGGATTGGCAGCTCCCGCTGCCTGGGAGCTTGTGAATGTGAACCGCTGCGCGAGAAGCATTCTTGCCGACAAGTCAAGCACTCATGCGCTGGTTTGGTTCAACCTTGCTCTCCGCCGCATTTCATGAGTCGTTTTCCCATATCCAGCTACATGCGACAGACTTACGCTCTTCTAGCCAAGCGTTTGTTTATCGTCGTGGGATGTATCAGGCTGCTTCACATCTTGTTTTTGTCCTTGAACAATCAGGATCCAAGTCGCTTTCCCGTAACCACTCGTCGGCATGGCGTGGACGGCTGTGTCCACCGACGCATATATTACACATCGCGTGTTCTTAGGATATTTGTCATATGCCGAAGCATTGTGTAGCGCAAGACGAATATTGAATGGGGTTGCTCGCGTGTTCACCGTCCCAAGCTGGGTGGAGCTGGTCAGCAAGGTAATGGAGCATTCAACGAAGTTTATATAAGGTAGCAGTAATGACATTATCCTTCGGATAAAAACGAAGCGAATGAGATCTGGTTCTGGTTTTTCTCCGAGTAATCAAGTCATAAGGCTGTTACTACTATCTTATCCATGTCCATAATATTCCTCGCAATCGCACTCAACTTACGTTGTTTCGAATAAGCTTCCTAAATTGCTGACGGATTGTGTGTGACACACTGCCACCAAGGCAACGACCAAAGCTGCAAACACAAACGTCCTGCGGGAGAAAGCGTACCACAAGCCGTCAGTGGTTGCAATGGAGGAGTCCAGATGGCAATACTGATGCCGAGGACCAGATAGGTTTGGCCAGTGACTTGAAGCATTGTGAATGCGGTACAAAGACAACGGGGCGATCCCTGTTTCCGATCCACAAGCTTGTGCATCCCCAGGCTGGGTTAAGAGCTATGAGTTAGGATCGCAGGCGCGAGGCACGCGTCACAGGAGGCTATTTTCATCACGCCATCACGGCGGGCCCTCCAATCCATTTACGTGGGTCACAGGGCAAAGCAACGCACCATCATCTGACATGTCCAAATATCGGCGTGAAGCGGATTTTTTCATGGGTCACCATAGAGTGAATGTTGCACTTTTACGAAAAGTAGGTGGACCTTCCTGGTCCCCCACCCTTTTTCCATTCGACTAGTTTCCTTCGGGAGTAAACCACAATGTGTGATTCTCTGCTTGGTCCCGTTACTGCTGTTTCACGACATCTTTTATAGTATATGGCGTCCATCGCAGGGTCTGAAAGCGGGCGGAACTTCTACCATTCCGGCGGCGTGACGAGCAGAGGGCATCACCATACCATCCTAGCCGAGAGCAAAAACAGGGGCAGGGTCCTTTCTGAAGCGTCCGTTAGCAGAAACAGGGGCAGGGTCCCTTCTAAAGCGGCCGAGAGCAGAAACAGGGGCAGGGTCCCGCCTGAAGCGACCGTGAGCAGAAACGGGAGACGCAACGAGAGCTTAGGATTTGGATTCGAAAGGGTTCTAATGGATTGGAATATTTCAAGTCCTTGAAGTCCGCAGACCAGTATTCAAAATATGAGAATTGTGCTTTTTAATTCTAGAAACCACAGCCCAGCCATGAAATCTCTTATTTAAGGATGCGAAAGCGTATTAGGTACATTAAGAGCTCTAATTGTGCTTCAGCAAGGCAATGGTAGCTCGTGTATGTCACTGCCGCGTCTATCACAGATCTTATTCACCCGTGGTGTGTTATATCATTTTTTACATCTACGCCCCTGCATTTATTTTGAGTGGATTGGGAAACGCGTCAATCGGTGAGTCACGGAGGAAAACGTTTCAGAAGTGGACTACCTGACGTGAAAATGTTGACAATTCGATGCAAAGTCCAACGCCAAGGAAATGTACGTGGTGTCTCAAATCTCCATCTCAATCGAAGATTCCCAAAGATTCGAATTCGAAAGTGCACGCCAATCCCCAGCTCTAGACCGGACTCTGACTCCTCCAGCCGTGGGAAGGGCAGCAGAACGGACCGCCTACTGCCCCGGACGCGCGAAAGTGCAGCAGCGGACTCCTCGCCAGCGAGGCGTGCGGTTCTCATTGTAGATGAAGCCCACCAGCAGGTTGGCCACCGGGTGGTTGTTGGCGCACACGGCCGAGAAACTGCAACAAGCGCGGTTGTTAGATGACGGGCGGATCTGATCGAGGACTTCGGAGATCAGCGTAGGGGTTCATGGTGCGTTGTGGCCTCATGTGGCGCGCGAACGACGAGCGACGCTCAGCGTGTGGCGAGGGTTTTTAGACAAACCCCAGAGTCTTACGCGCTGCGCATGACGCAAAGGGAGTGTACAATGCCTTTGAAAAGGGTTCTGTGAGGTGGTGCCAAAGTTCCGTTTCACCTTTATATTTACATGCGTACATGTGTATATAAAGGTGGAGCATAGTAAAGGAAGTGTATACATATTAAATATGTGATCAGGTGCGAACACTGTGTTTCACAATGGGGGGCGGGGGCACATTTCCAATTTCTCCCCGTGACCGATCTTGCGAGTTGTAAAGCGGCACCGCATGTTATCGCAGCCATAGAGAAGACAACATACAGATGAGAAAAACGGCTTTTCTCATTTCTACGCTTCTGACCGGAATTTTTAATTATCAACAGGAGATCACGTATACATTCTAATTCATGCCACGAACTTCGCAAGGGGGCATGTGCCCCTCGGGGCTGCCATGTGTGCACGCCCAGGTTTTTCACACTCAGGCTACCAGAGTGCGAAACCAGGCAGGGTCCGTCCATACAGGCCATGCATTTTTGTCATTTGTCCGCCCGCTTCCCTGATAACGCATTGATTACGCTGGGTGACCCCCTTCCCAGCCCCCTTCCTGGTAACGCTGTGGTAAGGGTAATGTCTCGTAAGATCACGTCCGCTTGGCCGCCACTAATTAAGCTAGAGTTGCGAAACAAAAACGAGCGTGTTGTTTGTCGAGCAAGGAAGACCACGACACTGCTGTAATGCTTTAAAACGTTCTAAAAAACATTAACTGATGCATGACATTGAAAATGCTCAGAGTTGATGCAGGCTCAGAAGTTGAAAAATTAACCTCTGAACGTGACGTTACTCTGTCAAAAAACCTCCCACATATTACGCTTAAGAAACGCTCAATCAGATACCCGCCCCTCCACATGTAGCGTAGAAAATGGACAGCCACAAAGCTCGAAAGTGCACTTAGCATCTCTCATTCGGCGTGAACGCTTATAGGGCGTCGCCACGTCATTCCCAACCTTTTCACAGGAATCGCGACACCGTGCGGGGGGGGGGGGAGAGGAAACATGTCCCATAACTGCCAGAGCGTGGAGACCCTGAAAATCGCCCGAGAAAAAATACCGATAGTATATAGCATAAATAGCATAAATAGTATAAATATAGATATAGATAGTATAGATAGTATAAATACCGGGGGAATTAGTGCCACTGCGTGCATTCGACAGTGACGGTAAAACGCCACTATACTGCATCAGCTTACTACGCAGCACGCTTGTCGTATTCATTCGACCCTCCGACAGCGCATCACTCAATGTTGGTGGGCCGGCCGCGGTGGCGGTGTGCAGCGATACCGTTTCCAATTTGAATTGCATTGACTCGTGCGCGGAAAGAGCAACGCTGCGCGCGGTGACATCGCTGGAGAACCATCGCCCGGCAGTGTAACGACGGCCCGACTGCGGCAGCCCGACGACGGCCCGACTGCGGCGACCCGACCGCGGCAGCCCGATTGCGGCGGCCAGACTGCGGCAGCCCGACTACGGCGGCCCGACGATAGCGGCCCGACTACGACGGGTCGGGAAAAATGTTTACATTTGCGCGCGAAGACCGCAACTGTTTTCATTCGATAACGCTAGTATAGGGCTATCATCTGCCAGTACAACACACTCCGGTTAGGGAGTCTTTTTTATTTAGTCGCCCCTCCGAAACCATATCACGCAATGCCGGAGAGCCAACTGCAGCGACGACTTGCAAAGATGCGACTTCCAATAAAAATTTTTAAAAGGCAGCCTCGACTCGATGTTTGAAAATTATCGAACAAGTGCTTCACGCGCGTCCTTGTAAAGTGAGTGAAAACAAGATCATGGAACGCATGCCATACACCCGTCTTTGCGAAGTGAGTAGAAACAAAATTATCGAACGCATACCCCTGGAAAGGAAGTAAAAAAAGTGAGCGAACACAAGCTTTACACCCGTCCTTGCAAGGTAAGGAAACCAAAATTTCACACCGAACACGAAAGACGCTCGACGCGACAGTGGCAACAGAAGTGCCGTAAAGGGAGCTAATTGCCGCAGAAGGAGCAACAAGATTTCCATGGAAAGAGCAAAAAGAGTTCATCAAGCGCAAGTTCTCGCAAAGGAAACTCCCCCGTCCTGCAAGCGCTAGAGTCCGGGCTCGCCTCTTCCGCCTTTCCCGGCCCTCTGTTCGCCGTCTCCGGTCCCCTGTCTACCGTCCCCAACCCTCCGTCTACTCACTCAGAACCGACCGTATTCGGCACAATGATGTCGGTGCAAGCACCATTGAAGCTGCCGGATTCCGTGGTGATGAAGCCACATGACATGCTGACCATATCCAGGATGTACTGGTTGGTGGCTGTCACCGCAGTCAGCACGTGTCCGGGCGGACACAGCTGCCAGTCATCCTGCGTGGCGTGCGGAGGAGGGGAGTGGGGTCAGCACGTGTTGGGGCGGACACAGCTGCCAGTCATCCTGCGTGGCGTGCGGAGGAGGGGAGTGGGGTCAGCACGTGTTGGGGCGGACACACCTGCCAGTCATCCTGCGTGGTGCACGGAGGAGGGGAGTGGGGTCAGCACGTGTTGGGGCGGACACACCTGCCAGTCACCCTGCATGGTGCACGGAGGGGGGGGGGGGGGGAGCGGGGTTAGCACGTGTTGGAGTGGACACAACTGCCACATGTCTTGCGTAGAGAACAGCGGTTAGGTAGCAGGCTAACGATGTGCTCTGGGCACTGGACACGTAGAATGTATAGCGTTGGCTTACCGCACAGATCTCACGTAGACCTGCTTCCTCCTTTGGAAATGGTGGGAACCCTTTTTCAACGCAGCTGTTTGCACAAAGGCGAAATATATTGCAGTTTATCGAAATGGTTTCAAAGTGTATGCCTCAACTACAATGAATGCACAATGCAATGCACCACTATATATTTACACGCATTTTACCCACAATCATGAAATAATTCATGTTTATCAGTTTGCTTCAGCCGAGCTCCAGGGAACCAATCACAATCAATCAGGTACAAAACCAATTCACAGGGTCCAATGAGAATGTCAGCTTTTACGATAGTTACAAATCATGATGTAGCTGCATTTCATTTACCTGCCAGTCCAACGCATTGCATGATGTGTGATGAATGGAGCTGGCCAGACAGGGGTCGGACCGCGCTGCTGGTGCTGCACAATTTCTGATTTGTTGACGTTGAGATCGTTCTTTTAGTCAGCCTGGACCCACTTGAGCCACGAGCTCCCCCTTGGCGTAGTAAAACAATATTGGTTTGAAAACAACATTTGGACTGGGTTGCGTAACGTGGACATCGTTCGCTTCAGCCCCGTACTAATCTACAAAAATATTTAATAGTCATAAGTACATTTTGCTGCCGGTGACAGGCGTCCCTTCCCATTGCATGCGTTGGATGTCACAATCTGTACAAAAAAAGCGTTGGCCACGCAGTGAACCAGCGTTAACATGGACCGCTGCAGAGAACAAAGACGATGGAACAGAGTCGCAGTTTGCTGCTTCCAAGCCTATCTAGACACACTGCCTGTCATAGGCGCAAGTTTAAACAAACCGGCTGCTTCGGTGCTGCTAGCAACATGGGCGAACGACGCTGGTTCTCGAGCGTCGATGGCCTCGCTCCATATTCGACGGCGGCGAACGGTGGCACGCTGGGCGGACGGCTCCAAAACACCGACGAATCCAAAACACCAGGCGTTACAGCATCGCACGCGCTGCTGCGGGGCCCCGACAGGCAAAGTAGTGAGGCTGTGTCGTGTTGGGGGGAGGGGGGGGGGGAAGGGGCGGAGGCGGGACAGGGCCCGATCGATCGATCAAGGTCAGACACCAGCGTGTCTGGCGCCCGAGCTTTCGTAAGTCCTCGTCACCCAACACAGCTTCAGGGGACGCGATCACTGAATACAGCCATTTGTAAAGTTTTGTTTTTCTTCCAAGGGGCTTTCTGAGTGACCTTCGCAAATCATCCAACATCGGCATCGGTTTCATTATTTTGTGTTCTTTTTTGTCACCGAAAAACACAAGGGACCAGAACATGTCGATGTTTGGAAAGAAATGCGCTCATCAATTCGTAAGAAATAAATATTGCTGAGCTTCGATTGGACCCTTTGTGCTTACGCACAGCAGCATCCGACTTAACACAGCAGAACATCGTGTAACCTCACCTTATGTTTTGGTTCCGGGAATGGCCCATGCATCCATCCAAAACAAGCGAAACGACATAGAGAGCTTGACAGGTCCACAAGCACACATTCCACAATACATCAAACGACCTAGAAAACTTGCACCTCTAAAAAAACAGCGTTCGCCAGTGTCGGTACGAACACGGTCGATGTTTGAGCCATCACTCAAAAGGCGTGTGCTGCCTGCGGCACGCTATCGCCCGCGTTCTTTTCGCCAACGTCCAGTGGTATTGGCGCAGCCTTGGCACAAAGAATGGCGCACAGCCGGGCACCATCCCTGCTTTCGTGCGTGATGACATTGGACCGGGCTTGGCCAGGCCACGATACGTGACGGCCTGTCGACGTGAGGTGTCGGTCCGCCTGCACAGGCGCTGTCAGGACCGCTGGCTTTCATCGGTCGTCAGCGCTGCAGCTGCAGCGCCAGCGCTGCTGAATCGCTACCACCGGGTCATGAGCGTCCCTGGCACCGCTCACCGTTCACCGCTCTGCCCTGCGGTGCACCGCAAGGCAGTTCAGGTCAATTCATTCAGCCATCAAATCAATTCAGGCATCTCTGGTCTTCACGAATGCACTCGGAAAAATGTGGCCAATCAACTAAAAGTTCAGTCTTAAACCATAGCAGCTTTCCAGGGTAGAAAGCCACAACTAAAGCCATGCCTTTGTTGGCCAGGGGAAGGATCTGTCGATGCTTCCGTTGGTCTGCTGAGCATGGATTTCAGCCATTATTGACACGCGAAGAAACTTCGGAGGCAAGTTGCTGTCCAGTGGTTTCATTTGGGGATCAAGGAGCGTTGCTGAAGCGATGATAGGCAAAGATGCGTGTCTATCATAAGTGTAATGACTATTGGCGGCAGGGGTGGGAAAAGCTTCTGATCCACTGGAAATGATCGGTGACTAAACCTGATGCCTTTGCAAACTAATTTGTAGCAAATTTCCGAAAATGAAAACAAATTTGAACAGACAAGAACGCATAAGAACAAATCATCCTAGCTCGACAAAACTCGCAGCTTAGTATCGGTCTGTACTCGCTAACGCCTGCAGCGTGAACACATGTCGAAACGTTGACGTTTCGCTGTATGAGCGAGTTGAGCTATAAGGTGCTGCCAAACATGGTAGCTTTAATCAGGATAGATTTTAGCAGGCAACAGAAACATACTTCAAACTATACTATATCAATGCTGACGTCACAGATCAGTGGTGATACAGTGCTTTTCCAGTGCCCCTCAGATCAGTGTTTTTCACAATTTTTTCGGCCAAGATTTGCTTCACATACTTAGCAATATAAAATACCAAATAAATAGGCTTATTACTAGTCGTAAGAATCGTGGCTGGCCGCAGCCTTTTGCGACCGACGTGATCAGCTTGCTACGCAGCGTTTCAAAGCGTCGTGCCGTTGGAGAGACAGATTGGCTTGATTGCTCGCCACGCGGTGATGCGTCGGGCTCAGTGCGAGACTACGGGCTGATGTTGGCTGTGTTCATGTCGTGGGAAGCTGACTGGCTAGGATACCGTAGTTAATTGTCAGTTGTTTTTTTTAAAGAAAATAGCGATAAAAAGCCCTGCCGACCTAAGAGAACTGTTTGTGGATACCTGAGCCGTAGCTTCAGATGTAAACCGAGGTCGTTGGAGCGACACAAGTAAGGAATTCATCCGGGGCTTCCTGCTAATGAGAGGAAACAACGACTTTGAGGTCAGAGGCCGAGCATCGCTGGTATAGGCCTCTCACATTGCCCGCTGCACCTCAGACTTAGCGCACTGCGCGGTGGACAGGCGTGATATGAATACTTCTGGTTGTCATCATATTGCATATAAAGCTAAATGAAGGTGCTAGAGGTGTTGAAAATATCGTTTGCGTCTGTTAAAACCATTATTGCACGAGTTTTGCTCTAATAAGTTGAGATCATGTTCGAAAGTGCGAGCTCTGCACCGGCAATGATTGTGCGAAGATAGGGGAGGTCTCCAGCGCTTTCAGCTGATTGCACAATGACGTCACGAAAACAAACACGAAAACAATGATGGCTAAACACATCATCCCGCATCTCCGGTTCGGAGGCACAATCCCGCCCCCCCCCCCCCCCCCACCCCCAACTGAATAGGAAATCATATGCCTTTAGGCTGGTTATGTTAAATATGCTTTTATCTGATAATTATTTTAGATTAGCTTCGACCAACATTCGGTGTTTGATGGCCAGCAAATGGAACTAATTTTAAATAAACTCCCGAAACGAAAACATTTAATGGTTATGCGACATTCCATTTAGTTTGTCTTTTTGTGGTTTATCACGTTTAGAAATATATTGCGACGGCTGCTGAAAGATTTCACCCAGGTGACAATTCAGGCTGTTCCAAATTTCGTCAGAGACAGAAAAGGCGCTTTTTCACCCCTCATTGGCGTCTAGTCACCTGGGATTGCAGGGTTACATAACTCATGCATACCTTGAAGAGGGAGGGGGTGTGGCATCAAGAGCGACAACGATGACCGGTTGGTTGGCATGGGAAAACAGTAAGGCTTGCCACTGTCGGCAACGAAGACTTTCTATACTGCACATCACGAGGTCTTAAGATTTATTATCTGCTGCTTGTAATATGCATAGGCAGATCAGAAAGCAGCTGAAGTGAAGTAAGCAAATTTAATCACGCAACGTGAAAAACTGCGATATTTTGCTCTCTAAATGGAACTAAGACCTGGCGAAATTTGCCTGCGTTGAGCAGCTGCAAATATGAAACGTGTGGCTCCGCCGATTATTCAGTGGCACACACGTGATGGAGGAGGAGGGTATCACGAACATTTGTTTCAGTCTGATACGGTTTATTCGACCTTGCAGTTTGTATCAACCGACCTGGTATGTTCCAAGGGCGTTCAATGCTCTGTCCTAGTGTTAGGGAACTACGGCAGGCCCTAGGCCTTGACATGTCTTGAGAGCACGCGAGAATAGGTGACCTTTGACCATTGGCACAATCTTCACAACTGGCCTCTGACATTTTGGCATTGTCATGATCTTGTCATTGACATGATACTGACACTACCATGAAAAACCCACATTGCTAAGCCGTTGAATAAAACTATAGCCTTTTCACCTCACTACGAACACATGCAAGCTCGCACAAAACTCCAGCCAACCACGTGACGTAATCCACTGATACCTATGCAAGCACTCGCATAATGTATCCACACCCACACACAAGAGCGCTCCACGTCCGCAAGCCGCGTCCACTCTCTCGCTTACCGTCTCGGGGTCGATGGCGATGCTGGTCTCCCCGTCTATCTCAATGTCCGAATAGTCGGCACACACGACGCCGTACAGGTCCTGCCAAAGACATCACCCTGTGTTTGTGCGTGTTGACAGCGCACAGTGTGAGCGACGATGATGTAGCTCCAGCTGAACGCGATGACAGATCCAAGCACACGCACACGGCAAGGCATTGAGAGCGATGACGAACGAAGCGGCGAATTTCGGCGTTCCCTGCGGGCTTGTACCCTCTGTTTTTCCGCTTTTTTTTCGTTCATTGCAGGGCGCGCTGCGCTGCATTGGCGAGCAGTAATATTTACGGCCATGGGAATACATTTGTACTAGTAAAGAAACTTCACACCGAATATTTTGGTACAGCTGGGAATGTCAGCTAATCTGACGCCGTGTGCCATTCCATGAGAAGGTTTTTGACGCGTCCACTGCAAATGTATATTACTTAGCGCGAAAAATTCAAATGGCTTTTGGGGAAGTTGAACGTTTTTATTCTTGCATCGATGCATACAAGCCCTGGTGTATTCCTTGACGAAAGAAAGATCAAGCTGCCCAGTTTTACAGCTGCCGATTTGATGGGTTTGGCCACTTTTGCTCATGTCGCCCAACGTTCCTCCTTTCGTTGTTGAAGTGAGTGTTCAACGTTTGCACCGGGTTTTGACCTGAAATAGACATTCTGAAGATCATTCCGTGCAGTTCACAGTCCTGCCCTTCTTAAGACGTAGGCCCTTTTCGTTTCTGAGCTAAACGCTCCCGAAGATGTGCAGGCCACTTCGAGAGACTATTTCAATGTCACCTGGGCATCCATGACGTCATATAACGTCATTCAAATCCTACCACTTTGTTTGTGCGTGTGACGATAAAGGTCAAGAAAAAAACATTTTTCGAGTTGTTCATATCTGGCGTTCGTAATCACGATTTCCAGATATAACGACCGTCAATTGGCCCTCCATCAATGTTGTGCAAAGCATGATGACACCATCAAACAACGACGTGATGGGAAGAATATCAACTAAATCGAAAAATCATGTTGTCTACAACAATCTTTTCCACTTAGAAGTATGCCAACAGTTAAAAGGAAGCTTTTTAAAATTATAGGTGATGGCGGCTTCAGTTTCTTCAAATGAGGGGCATTTCCTTTATGTAATGAGGGCGTAAATCAATAATCAAATTTAACATGCGCTCGGGTGGGAACAAGGGGTAAATTGTAGTTAAATAATACAAATAAGGACAATAATCCAGAATAATTTCTGAGCGACGTGATATGGCCGCACCAAACTTTGCATAGCTGTAGACAGTTGAGTAGCTCATCTGCTGGCATAACAAATCACTTGCACGTTGTAAGGCCACTGACCTATAGCAGGTGAAATCAGGCCGTGGCTGTCAGCGAAGACAATTTCTAGGGAATCTTTCGATCTGATGCGATAACGGAACATGCAACCAAGTCATACATCTCTAAAATAGTCCCTTAGACAATAAGACAATTTAGGTCAGGATTGCGACAAATACAATTGACCTATGGTCAACTGTGAAGATTAGGCAGAGGTAAAAACCAATCTGTCGTTTTGCTGGACAGCTTGCTTTATGAGGAAGTTTCTGATGCTCATTCCGAATTTACTGACAACAGGGACTGCAACAGACGTCTTCCATGGACTTCTTGAAGGCCAGAGTAAGTCACTGAGCTAAATAAAGCAAGACCAACATTTTGCTTTTAAGTACATACCACATATCATGATCCTCACCGCTTATTCAAGTAAACTCAAACAAAATAATCTCATAGGCTTTTGATCAGCATAAACTTTTGAAGGTTAACTAACTCTGCCAGCCTAAAATGAACACCAATAAACTTTTGCTTAGAACAGTTATCTAGTTTCAAAGCGGATTGATGACGGAGCCACCCTGGACACCAATCTGAATCTCGACCTTCTTTCCCCTTCTGCTACTCGGAGGTCATGATCTAGGAACCTCACATTCTTACATCACTGAGTTTACATGCTGGTTATCCTACCCTGTAAAATAGTTGTGTCTAGCTTTCTCGCTTGTTGAGACCTATTTGGTTATTGAGAGCTGAATTGAATATTTACAAGATGTGTTATCAAAGCCTGCCTTACCGAGACACGTAACTACACACACCCCACGCCTCAATCAGGTGTTTGGCTTTCTAAGAGTGTTAAAAAGTCATTGAAGAAATGCATCCCCTACTAGCCAAAGAAGTTTACCTGGGAGAACAGCCCCTGGAGAACGCAAAACTTACTGGACGTTCTTGTTATCAACATGGGTAAAGTACCACCTTTGTCAAGCAGTCGAAATCACATTGAAAAGGGCTCTGTGAGTTTGTGTTTTGTCCGAGGTATTCAAGACTGATCCAACACTTCTTCATTATTCAGCTGCTTTCTACTTCACGGACAAAAACAAACAGGGCATGTTTTGTCAAAATACTGCAAGGGATGAACGTAGGAAAGTCTTGCAACTGAAAAGCTGATGGCTAAATCGATTTTATTTCATGACGATCTTCATACCTGCTTTTGTATGCAGTTAATCCAACATAAAACAACAAGAATCGCGCTCAGCTCTCAAAAATTATGTTTGACTTTTTTACAACGGCCTTATGGTCATGCCACCAAAACGCTAGAACGCGGCGCCAACGTAAACTTTTGACCCCATCGCAGGTGCGCGTCAGCGGCGTCTCACCGTAAACCTTGGACACCATCGCAGGTGCGCGTCGGCGGCGTCTCACCGTAAACCTTCGACCCCATCGCAGGTGTCGTCGGCAGCGTCTCACCGTAAACCTTGAACACCATCGCAGGTGCGCGTCGGCGGCGTCTCACCGTAAACCTTGAACACCATCGCAGGTGCGCGTCGGCGGCGTCTCACCGTAAACCTTGAACACCATCGCAGGTGCGCGTCGGCGGCGTCTCACCGTAAACCTTGGACACCATCGCAGGTGCGCGTCGGCGGCGTCTCACCGTAAACCTTGGACCTCATCGCAGGTGTGCGTCGGCGACGTCTCACCGTAAACTTTGGACCTCATCGCAGGTGTGCGTCGGCGACGTCTCACCGTAAACCTTCGACCCCATCGCAGGTGTCGTCGGCAGCGTCTCACCGTAAACCGCTGAGACCCTGCGAGCCCAATCCCGACTCTGGATGAAGTCTGACCGCTGTTGCAGCTGATCGTGAAGCTCACAAAATCCTCAATTATCCAGTCTTCGACTGCGCGGGCTGGAACAGAACGTGCCGCACGTCAGATGTCGCGCACCACGTCATGGCATGACACCCTAGATGTAAATAATCTGTGTCCTCTCCCGCTCTCTCTATCCCACATCTCTCTCTCTCTCTCTCTCTCTCTCTCTCTCTCTCTCTCTCTCTCTCTCTCTCTCTCTCGCTTCTCTCTCTCTCTCCTCTCTCTCTCTCTCTCTCTCCTCTCTCTATTCTCTCTCTTCTCTCTCTCTCTCTCTTCTCTCTCTCTTCTTTCTCTCTCTCTCTCTCTCTCTCTCCTTCTCTCTCTGTCTCACACTCTCTCTCTCTCCTCGTCTCTCTTTATACATACATTTCTCTCCCTTTCTTCTCCCACACTTCTCCCACTTTCTTTTGATCTCTTCCGGATCCTCCGTCTATCTTTTTTTACGCCACTTTACAAATTAGCAGAATTTTGTTTGCCTATAGCTCCGACCACGGATAGTAAGTCGTATTCGCAAACCTCACCCACGCAGAAGAGTACAGTAGTTGGCCATCAGTGATTTTGCTGTATTTGCTATGACGATGAAACATTAGCGACGCGTTGAATGGGGTGCTCCACATTTGTAAGGGACTTAGAACTGAAATATCCATATTGAAGACCTTTCGGTGTTGTCAACAATTCTGTCCTTTTGGGACCTAGGCCCCTCTAGTTTCTGAGCCACCGGGCCGCGCAAATGGGGAAAGGTATATCGGTATTTCAAAGTCAAAGTCGCCTTGGCATTTATGACGTCATAATAACATCATTCATATCCTGCCATTCCATAAGCCATGCAGCGATCAAGGTTACGAAGAACGCCATTTTCTAGGCGTTCATGTCTGGCGTTGGTAAGGGCGATTTCCGGATGAAACGGCCGTCAATTGGCTCTCAATCAATGTTGTGCAAGTTACGATGACATCAAACCATGATCAGCATATTTACTAAACAGAGCATTGTTCTGTCTAGAGCAGTATTTTCCACTTAAAATGATACTCAAAGTTATAAGTGAGCCTGTTTCATCATATCTAACGCTTGTTTCAATATCTTCAAAAGTGAAATACTCCCTAAGTAACAAATGCAATACTGAAGTAAGGGATACACCTGCATTGTCATGTATATGGTGCCTTAATTGCGCTTTTCGATCCAAACTTGAATTCAGTTATGGAATCATGATCCCTTCTCCTCCTCAAAATCATCATCCTTAGTCATGTGAAATAAGTGGGTTGCTATCGTCTACACTACCC
>NW_023597055.1:16731776-16843587 GCF_011947565.3 Pollicipes pollicipes
TTCTCTCTCTCTCTCTCTCTCTCTCTCTCTCTCTTCTCTCTCTCTCTCTCTCTCTCTCTCTCTCTCTCTTTTCTCTCTCTCTCCTTCTCTCTCGTATCACACTCTCTCTCTCTCTCCTCGTCTCTCTTTATACATACATTTCTCTCCCTTTCTTCTCCCACACTTCTCCCACTTTCTTTTGATCTCTTCCGGATCCTCCGTCTATCTTTTTTTACGCCACTTTACAAATTAGCAGAATTTTGTTTGCCTATAGCTCCGACCACGGATAGTAAGTCGTATTCGCAAACCTCACCCACGCAGAAGAGTACAGTAGTTGGCCATCAGTGATTTTGCTGTATTTGCTACGACGATGAAACATTATCGACGCGTTGAATGGGGTGCTCCACATTTGTAAGGGACTTAGAACTGAAATATCCATATTGAAGACCTTTCGGTGTTGTCAACAATTCTGTCCTTTTGGGACCTAGGCCCCTCTAGTTTCTGAGCCACCGGGCCGCGCAAATGGGGAAAGGTATATCGGTATTTCAAAGTCAAAGTCGCCTTGGCATTTATGACGTCATAATGACATCATTCATATCCTGCCATTCCATAAGCCATGCAGCGATCAAGGTTACGAAGAACGCCATTTTCTAGGCGTTCATGTCTGGCGTTGGTAAGGGCGATTTCCGGATGAAACGGCCGTCAATTGGCTCTCAATCAATGTTGTGCAAGTTACGATGACATCAAACCATGATCAGCATATTTACTAAACAGAGCATTGTTCTGTCTAGAGCAGTATTTTCCACTTAAAATGATACTCAAAGTTATAAGTGAGCCTGTTTCATCATATCTAACGCTTGTTTCAATATCTTCAAAAGTGAAATACTCCCTAAGTAACAAATGCAATACTGAAGTAGGGGATACACCTGCATTGTCATGTATATGGTGCCTTAATTGCGCTTTTCGATCCAAACTTGAATTCAGTTATGGAATCATGATCCCTTCTCCTCCTCAAAATCATCATCCTTAGTCATGTGAAATAAGTGGGTTGCTATCGTCTACACTACCCTGGAGTACAGGAAAACATGCGAATGCGCAAGCAATGGGGCAAAAAATACCTCGACCTCGGTCCAACACCGACGAGGCGTGCCAAGCCCATGCCGAGCTTTGTGTGAAGTCTATCGTTTTTATCCCCAACTCCCAAATGACATCATTGTTTGGCATTTCTATTCAAGGCCACATTGGCAATATAGTTCATCAATTTAGGTCATCTAAAAGGGGTCAGTTTACCTGTGCTGCTAAACGACGGACTCAAAGGACAACTTAGTGCCCTCATTTACCACCCCTCGCTTCCGCCACGCTCAAAAATGGCGGAAGTGAGGCGTGTGGCGGAACCGCTCCCCCCCCCCCCCCGCATAACCCAGAGCCACTATCTGTGGCATGGAACAGCTTTTGTATGATACACCGCTGGCGCACCCTGCCTGTGCGGCGAGTCTTCCGCAATAGCGCGATTGAGTTCTCCAGTTCTTTTGGTGGAGATAGTCATGCTAGCGCTCTCCAAGACGCAGCCTCGCAGCTCTATGCGAGTGAAGGGGCACAGGATCTGACGGGAGACGGTGGGACCTGGCAGCCTGTGCACAGGTCGGGGAAGAAAGCGTGAACCCGGGCGCAGGCGTGGTATTCAGTGAGGACGAGAAAGAAGAAAATCACGAAGGGAGGGCGCGAGATGTTGTGATTGGCAGAGTGTGTCCGCGCAGTGGTCAGAATCTGAGCAGGGTCAATGAACAGTGCACACGCTGAGCGGAAGCCGAAGAGACGAAGGACGTCTAAATTGTATGATCTCTCCCAGCAGAAAGCGAAAACACACCACTGCAACGGAATGATTTGGATCATACAAAAGGCGTGTTGTGTATCTGCCTTTGCCATGACTGCACTGCAGGGACCTGCATTTGAGATTTGTCGTATAGCCTCGTCCATGCTGATGGCATAGTGAACAGTAAACAAATCTATGTCGATGTGTCTGTTCACACTCGGACCCTCGGACTGTGGGAGGTCGGGCCGATGCCGATCGGGCCCGTGGAGTCCAGTTTGAGACGTGGGCGATGCCGATCGGGCCGGTGGAGTCCAGTTTGGGACGTGGGCGGTGCCGATCGGACCGTGGAGTCCAGTTTGGGACGTGGGCGATGCCGATCGACCCGTGGAGTCCAGTTTGAGACGTGGGCGATGCCGATCGGACCGTGGAGTCCAGTTTGGGACGTGGGCGATGCCGATCGGGCTCAGTGTCACATATATGGCACTGGCGACGTGAATCTAGCCAGGGAGGGAACGCACGGTAGCGGGTCCGCCGCGGTGGCATTCCATTTTTACCGGGTCCGACGAATGGCTCGTGTGAGGCGGATCAAAGCCTGTCTGATGTGTGCAATGCGGATCCAGCCCGCTGCAGCCGGTCCAAATTGTGTCTGACATTAGACCGGCGCCGGTTGCGTCCGCGGCAAATAAAATGAGCCTATGAAAAATGCCACGGTACACGGTCGATTGTGTACACTTACACAATAAAGCACCTTTGCGCTCCAGCGCGCCTGATTTCTCGGAAACCAATTATGGAACCTTAGACTGCAACGCAGCACAAAACTGCTAAGCGAAACCTCCCTGATTCGGGCGCATGCCCTCGGCAGCAGACAGGTCAGAGGGTTTGAGTGACTGATGAGCAGGACTGTGAAACACACTGAATGATCTCCAAGACGGCTATTTCAGTTCAAACCCCCATACGCGTGTGGACCACTTCTTTCAAGTCAGCGAGATATACGAAATTTAAGCGAAGGGATCGGATGCAGCATTTGATTTGACTTCGCTCCGACCACTTGATTCAATGCATGTGGGGATCAGCGCCCACACAAAATGGCGCATGTTGTATAAACCCCGGCACCGCTATCGCGCTGCGACGCTTCGCACACACGTCCTACCCTGATGGTAGGACGTCATATGACCTCTGACGTCACATGACCTTTACCGCGGCCATTGTTACCGGCTGCAATCCACGCCAGCTATGACCAAATAATGGGTGCATGAAGCATGTCAAGTTCTCCACGCCACTAGCAGCTAAACTGGAATGCAGGTGCTCGAGGGTACTGAGCTTTTACGACGAACTACGAAGGTGAATGGAAGAGATGTATGATCTCATAATTTTGCCGACAGTTTTTTTGTAGGGTTCCAGTGCTGCAGAGGTTTACATAAAAGCAATACACTCAAAGATCCCAGTGTCGTAGTCCGTTCACCCTTCCATAAGGAAATCAAATACAGTTCTAAACATGAAATTGGAAAATGTGATTCTTATACTTTCCTGTTGTTCGTTCTAAACATGCCACTGCGTTGTTTCACCTTATACCGGACATTTTACCACTGATTTGTATGATCCAGTGGTGGTGTCGGGGCTCACACAGCCCGTAACACACAGCGGAGCAGTGGCCCTAGAAAATATATTCCAGCAAAATGTGAGAACCAATGTTAAAACAAAATAAATACCGCAGCCGATTTTCTTGTTTTATTTCATGTATCCTCCCAAACTAGACCCGAGTGGTGATGGATGCCTACCACCCACTCGCCTGACATGCGAACAGAGCCAACCGCTCAATAGCCTCTCCAGCTCCCTTCGATTCCGGTCGAGGTCCACTACCACACCGTAGATGGAATGGGCTGGTCATCAGTCACTCCACCCCTCTGACCTGTCTGTTGCCGAGGGCATGCGCCCGGATCTAGACTGTTCCGCACAGCAGCTGTGTGCTGCATTGCAGCCTAACGTTCCAGAATTGACCACGAGGCGCAATGGAGCGCGAAGGTCCTCTTTTATTGCGGCAGTTGTACCATACGACACTCCGGCGCCGGTATTGTTCCAACAATGGTCACATAGCAGCAGTAGGCAACAAGCGGGTGGAATTTGCTAGTCTTAGCTCGTCTCGTGATCGACAAAAGCACCCTTTGTTTGAAGGATTCATTTTGCATCTGCAGCTGCCAAACGTGACATTGACGACAAACATGTAATTATTTGATACAAGTATCTCAAGTGCCTGGTGATCATCATCGGAAAACCAAAATGTCTTTTACAAGTGTCAGGCACATAATACGGAAGTAGAGAATACCGATTGCTATCACGTGTATCATGAATCACCCAAAGCTTCTCCATGACGACAAACAGTATGCCCACCAACATAACATGGCAGACACTGACCTGTGCAGACAATCAACTGCAGACACGTAGCTATGTACGGAGTCCCGAACTACCTGACCATCCCCTTGCCGATTGTAGTCGTTGAATGTGCGAGTGGGGAGCCCGGGGGGAAGGTGGCCGCCTTCACGGGGAACTGGCAATTCGTCTATGCACTGTTGCCATACGAAACACACATATGACATAATTGTGTGGACCGCCGCCCTCGTCTGCCGTATAAGTAGTTACGTTTCTGCTAGCTGAAAGTAACGTGCCACATTTCAGGATATCGACGCAAACATCAGGTATGATTAAATAAGCTTACTTAAGTGAAAAATACTGGTCGGACAACAAGTTTCTCTTTTAGCAAATGCGCTCTCAATGCATAATTGTTTGATTGGCGTGATAGAGCGTTTGCATGACGCTTGATGTGCTGCTGGCCAAACTGACCGTGCCAAATTGGCATCCTGCCGCTCACTTTAAATGTTTCAACTCGCCGAGATATGGCAGTGGCGATGTTGAACGCGTTTGCTGACGCAAATTTCGTTATGGGCTCGTGGTTTGGTCCTTTCTCGTGGCATTCTTCCATATTTGTCCTTGAACTTAAATTGATTACATTTAGGTTGTTAAATGCTGCCATTACCGTACGTTTTCGTTGTCATTCCACGACAAATCGCCCGGAGGATAGCACGGTATCCCATGCCAATTTGCCGAAAGCACGTTTATGGCTTATTACACTGCCAAGTCGTAACCTTGCGAGTTATGGGGCTGTACGGCTGCAACGATAATGAGGTGGTAGCGGATGAAAAAGTGCAATGACGCTACCAGCCTTGTGTCCCAATCTGCTGTAGAGAAAACAGTTTGCGGACCATGTCGTTAGCTAAAAATGCATGGGTAAGCCACAAACCCATGTTTTTTTCTGCAACATGGGTCAATATATCATCCAAGGCAATTTAGATACTCAGTCACCTAGTTTGACCTCATGTTCTGAGAAAAACACGGACTCTCCATTTTTTAAAAACTGATACGCAATTAAAGATCAATTTACTACTGCTCGGACTACAAAAGAAAACGAAGAATGTAGGCATCATTATTTCTGTCTCCAGAACTTTCCGTTATCCGTCGGATTTTGGGGCAAATTGATAGCCGCATTGGGCTGATGTCCACGTTTGGCTTACTGATAGGCTGTTAGCCAATTGCATGCATGCCGCCTCTCTGATCTTTCCAACAGTCCCGAGCTGCTTGTCAAAAACAGTAGAACACTCCAAACAGTTCTGACATTTCACCCTTGACCTCTTCACATGGATACTGCCAACAGCGCTGACCAGCTTAAGCTTAAGATTGCTACTTACAACAACAGAGTATCAGCTGCCAGAGTTACGGGACACGCACAAGGTATTCGGTTGGCTCTTTATGAACCGGAGTTTTTCGTCATGGAGGAGGGCGCGGACGCCTGTGCGACGGGGCTAGGGGGCGTAAGACTCTTAACTCATATTTCAGGCTGGTACGCAGTGCTCGGTTTGTCAGTCCGTGGTCCTATGTGTGAGAGGTGTTAAACGGATGTTAAGAATTCGCACACCCCAAGTTCAGTCGCCGTGTGGCATATCACATATGCCGACAACTGACAAGACGTCGCACAGCTATTTAGATTGCGCACAGTTGGTATAAAGAACTTTTACAAGATTGATTAAGAAATTGCGTGCTAATGTGTGCATGAACATTCAGTTTTCAAACCCGATTTGACCCTCTCATAAGCCGTGAAAATGGCAAACTCTTCAAAACTGGACGGCGAAACACAAAACACCGGATTGCTAAACCAACAAGTTCATGTGTTGTATCTTAGCATTTACAGCTTTGTCAGCGTACATCTGCGCTCCTGCTATGTGCCTATTACTTTGCAAGTCCAAGTTGCCATTCGAGGTATCTAAAGCTTTCCAAGATACTTGAATCTAACAGGTTATGTTACATAGGCAACGCCACGGGGTACGCCAAACGCCCGAACCGCCCATGCTACGTTCACCTGATATGAATGATGCATCGATTAGAGGGCAACAGTGGTATGTTTTTATGACTGGTGACGTCACTGGTGCTCGATGGCCTGGCCAAGACGAACACTAAAGCAAAGCTGAGCGAATCTGCGCTCTTGAGGCCATCCCAGAAGGCTACAGTGACCCTCCAAGGTCAACAACATACCACTACCGCCCACTGATCAATACGCCATTCAGTTAATGACAGAGATGGGCCCATCATGTGATTCTGAAGCTGTTGTTTTCCGCTGAGGCCTTCAGCATTACGTTCGGGTGATGTCAACGTGCGCTTGGCTAGCAACGGGCAACAGTGCTTGTGCATGGCCTATGATTTCATCAATTAAGAACGTGAACTAGGACAACTGCGCGGGGCGCAGCGGTATATATATATATATATATATATATATATATATATATATATATATATATATATATATATATATATATGTGTGTGTGTGTGTGTGTGTGTGTGTGTGGTGTCCACTCGATGGCATGCGATAGGCCTGGCAACAATTATTATACGTTTATAAATACATATAAGACATTGTTGGGACCTGTATATAAATACATGATAAGAAATTGCAATTAGGATTCTCGTATTTGGACGTAGGAGACAAAAAATATTCCCAATGTTTGCTGCACCGCTGATCCGTCCCATGCCACATGCGAAGCTTCTACCTGGCTTTGGTCGCCAAATCCTTCTGCCGGGCCCCAGTCCCATTCAAGATGTTCAAATAATTATGCTGTTCGTCTCCATTCATTGCCGTCGTTGTCTCTGCTTTCTCTGAATGATTTCTCCTTTGTTTTCGGGCACGTAGGTGATAGCCACAAATGTCATATCACGAAAGGCTTGCGATTTTCAACCAGATGGTCTTTTGATGCTTCCAAAGAGCCCTAACGATTTCCCATCCGCATGGATATCATTTTCTGCGCTGCGTGTGACCGCCATAGTCACTACACATACAGTGAGCGAGTTCCTGTGCTCAGTGGGAAATCTGCCCGCTCAAACCCTAGCCATTAACTTTCAGTGTTAAAAATGTGGAATAACGAAATTTCCGTGCAAAGAAAGCGTCGGAAACTTACATTATATCTTTGGCCAGGGGCTATCACGAAGTGAGCCAGCAGAGTACCGTTAATATTTGTACCTTTCCGATTCGTGAGAAGGCGGACACATGGGGTACTTTGGTGCGTTCTTGACCAACACTGCTTGCCACATGGATCTCAATATAGCTAAATATAGCTAAAGGCTAGATATAATTAAACATATATAGGCTAAATATTTTCATTAAATGTAGAAAGTTCAGCTTCCAGTAAAACTTGAAAAAAACGTATGAAGATTACGTAAAATGCCAGCAACAAAAGGCAAGCATTTCAATCCCTGCAGCCCACTTAGATTCAGGTTCATTTACAAACATCCAGCACAATACAAAACTGCGTGCAGCTCTTACTTTACAGCAGTTTTTTGCTACCGTAGCCAAATATTTTAATAAAAAGGATCTCATACAATATGCCAACATAATATTCAACATGCGATATTAATAAAACATTCCAAATGCGGCATTGTCCCTTTGACCTAAGGACCTACAAGAGCGGCTCCATCAGCCACGGTTACCCACAGGCAGGAAGAGGACTCCAAACTCTTAGACTCTTACCATAGCATCCCAGCGGCATCCTGCCGTAGCTGACGCTGAGATCAACATTGGACGGCGGCGTCGCTGTAAGACAGCCGTCGCCGATGACGAAGAGGTGGCAGCTGCCGTTGACGTACTGCTTGAAGCCGGCACACAGCGGCTCCGCCATCTGCAGACAGCGGCGACCGCAGGCCACGGCGGAGACGGCTGTTACCCGTACATTTGGACTCAGGTCGATGGTTCCTGGCATCTGCTGGTAGGTGTGGGAGTCCAGGCACGAGGCCGGGCGGAAGAGTGCAGGTCACCAGAGCGGCGAGCAGGAGGGCAGGAGTCATGCCAGGCGAGGCTGGTGGACGCACGCAGCGTGAGGGGCAGGGAGATGGTGTCAAGGACTGGACTCTGCGCGGACAGCGTTTGCACCGAGCCCGGACTTCACCCGAACTTTACCCGGACTTCATCCGGACTTCATCCAGACCTGAACGGGACTTCACCGGCAGCTGACCGCGACGTAACACGAACTGGCCCCAACCTAACCTGGCCGTCACTCGGAGGCAGTGTCCACTGCCGGCGGCTGCAACGGCGGCGCTGTTGTCACCGGTCGCCCCGGAAAATTTAACGGCTCTGAAGCGAGCCAATGGCGATCCGCCATCACCCCGCTCACCAGGGGTGAAAAAGCTTCTGATTTACCGGATATGGCCGGTGACAAAAACACATCCTAACTGACATGATTTGGAAATATATGATAAATATGTGATATGAAATATATGATAAATATATGATGCGAAATATACGACAAATGATATGATCGGTGGCAAACGGTGATGCTTTTGCGAACCAACCGGTGACGAAATTGCGAAAATGTTAACAAATTTCAACGGACCAGACCATGTTGCAACTTATTGTTCGAGCCAGACGAAACTCAAAGCTTAGTATTTGTTTGTTCTCGTTAACATTTGCAGCGTTAGCATGTGTGTAACGCTTGTCGAAACGTTGACGTTTCGCTGCAAGAACAAGTTCAGCCATAAGATGCTGCCCAACATAGTAGTTTTAACCAGGATTGTTTTTAGCAGGCACTAAAAATATATTGTAAATTATACTATATCATCGCTGACCTCAGAGATCAGCGGTGATACAATGTTTTTCTAGTGTCCCTCATACCAGTGCTTTTCACACATTTTTTTATCCAAGATTCACTTCACATCCGAAAAAGTATAAAATACCAAATACCTAGGCTTATATCCAGTCATAAGAATGATGGCTGTCCACAGCATATCAGATCTAGATATGGCCTAGATAGATCTTGATCAGCACATTATATCAGTGCGATCAGTGATCAGTTCTCTACGCAGCGCTTTAAAGCGTCGAGCCATTTGAGTCAGATGAGCTCGAACGCTCGCCATGCGTGGATGCGTTGGGTTCGGTGAACGGCTGTTGGCTGCTGTTAGTTCTGTTCATATCACGACAAGCAGACTGGCTAGAAGAATGTAGCTAATCATCGGCATTTTAATGTAATCGCGTTAAAAAGCCCTGCCGATCTAGGGGGGTTATTGTTTGTGGATGCCTGAGCCGTAGCTTCAGAGGCAAACGGAGAACGCTGGAACGACAACGTCAAAAATTTATCCGGGGCTTTCTGCTGCTGAGAGCAACAGCGACTTTGAGGCAAGAGGCTGAGCATCACTGGTGCAGGCCTCTCACACTGCCCGTTGCACCCCTGACCTGGCGTTCTGATCGGTGGACAGGCGTGAGACAAAACTCTTGATTATCAGCGTATTGCATATAAAACTAAATGAAGGGGCTAGAAGTGTTTACAAATTTAATTTGCATTTGTTGATACCAATATTCTATGGGATTTGTTCTAGAAACTGAAAGCATGTTAGGAGGGGCGAGTTCTGCACCGGTAATGATTTTGCGAAGTCAACGAAGGTCTCCAACGCTTTCAGCTGATTGTACGACCACGCCACAAAAGAAAAAGTGATATTGCCGTCAGGTGCTCGCAGAGCCATGTATCAGTAAATGTAGGGCTACAGGGATGTAGCTTTGCAAAATACGTAGGGTTGTGGGATGGGGGGGGAGGGCAGGAAAGAAATGGCTAAGCTTGCCTCCGGAATGCGCTTAAAACAGTTTTCTCCACGGACTTGGCACACTTGCTTTTCACAGTCGGGAGCAGGGGTGTAGCTTCTCGAAATTAGTTCAGGGGTTTGGCTGAACCCCAAAATTATGATTTATGAAAAATTATGCCTAAAATATCATAACTAAAACTGGGAAAACTACATACGTGGTTCGGAGGCTCAACCCCTCCCCCCCCCCCCTAATTCAATAGGAAACTAGACGCCTCTCGGCTGGTTATGTGAAGTATGCCTTCATCTGACAAACTTATTAGATTAGTCTCAACCACCATCAGCATTTAGTGACCAGCAGATGATGCTTTGGTGCAAATGAACTCCCGAAACAAAAGTATTTGATGGTTATGCGGCATTGCAATTGTCTTTGATAGTGGTTTACTTCATTTAGAGTTATGTTGCAACGGTTTCTGAAAGATTCGGCTGCAGATGACAATGCGGACGGTTCCAAATTTCGTCGGTGACAGAAAAGGCACTTTTCTCACCCCTGCTTGGTGCCATCTCCACCATCTCACTTGGTGCGTATTTCGAGTGATCCCTGACATAAAACGGAACAGTTTCACTGGGGGCGCTGGCGTGACCCGATACGTTTTAGCATTGTGAGATGGCGCCAGGGAATGGCTGCTCATTTGGCTCAGACCTGAAAAAGTCGCGGGACGGATGTCGCGTAATTAGGTCTGATCTGCGCGGACTACGAACATGGGAAACCCTGACTGCATCACAAGCATTCGGAATCTTGTATATGCTTCTCAATAGCCTGACATTTTTATCTGGGTCATGAATATGGTCAACGAATTTTGCACCTTTTGAATGACATGTCTATCATTTGCTTTCATTATACACCAAACATTGAGTAGCGTACCTTATTTATCAAAGTCTAAACTGCACTTTTACCGAGTATCACAAATTTCATCCAAAGACATCAGCCATCAGTCATCACAGTCATCCAAAGGACCAAGCGAGGTGAAATGTACAGCCTTGTGACCATATTTGACCCTTTGGAGGTGATATGGCTTAAAGCTGAATGAAAATAGATGTCGGTTTTGAGGCCTTTTTGGCCCAGTCCACGTAATGATATGGCTTGTTCACTTCCTGATATTGCTGGCCGGCGAATGCAAAAATCGCCTACACATTTTTGACCTGACTTGACATATCACAGGCCACATATGTATTGATGCTACCATTTCCAATTTGATAAACTATTTTAAGAAGGGCTGTTCAACGCCGTCCTCTGCATTGTCTTAGAATTCTTAGCTCTTGATTTAACATGAGAGGTCTATGAAGTTCTAATTTGAACACTTCGACATGGTTTGACCTGTCGAAGATCGCATTCGCAAATCACCAGGCACACTTGTCTCATGCCGATTGACAAGCGCGTTCCAAAGTCGTTTTTGCGTAAATCTAGATTGTCTACTTCTTGTGATCGGGAGAATAAGAGCCTCTGCGGCTTCCTCGTGTAGGCCTAAGGTGAGAAATACCTCATATTTTTCACCCTAGTAAAAAAGCTTAGGCTTAAAAAGGTAGGTCTATGGCAAATGTTAAAATGGTATTACACCACTTGATGAGAGATACGTGACATGGTGACTTTCTTATGAGGATGGCGGACGTCGTTGTGTTGAGATTCTTATCACTGCTTCTGTTGCTTGCATCGCTCTCTCGAATTAAATGCCTTATTTGTGTAGACGATTACAGCGAACAGCACGTCATGTCATGTCAGCATGTAAGGCCGGCAACTGACGATGCCGCGGAACGCGCGCGGCGGACCGGCATTATCACGTTAGCGGAGTCATACACCATGAACATACGGTCAACACGCACCGAACTATACACTATAACACTCAGAATTAAATAATGAACAAGATTTTGGGTCGCTGCAAGGCATTGTCTCGTATTTTTGATGTTGTAAATCTGAAAATTGCGAATTTTGAAAATAGGACTTTACACGTGGCACCATAGGGCTGCTATTGAACCTCGCAGCATCCAACCCATTATCAACGGCGAAACCTCGTTGAGAAAATCCAACTTGTCGCTAAGCTCCACCTCTCTTAGTTCGGAAGAGGCCATCGGGGGGGCGGGGGAGTTGCATCGACCCCCTCCCCACCAGTCCGCAATTTGAAAAAAAACGGCGGATCAGTGCAATGTTTAAATTACCCAAACCCTTGATATGCGCGCCTCTATTCTTAGCATACGCATAGATGCATCTTCACCGTGATTATTGCAGCTACATCGCATGAAACTTAAATACAACGCTCGGACGTAGGTGCAAAATTTACTGTAATTCCGACGCCTGAAGTAACTTGTCAACGTCACCAAGCAGGTGAAGGGGGTCATCTGATATGGGGGACTGGAGTCCTGCCAAAGCGCTAGCGGCTTTCTTTCAAAAAAAGGGCGGCCTTAGCGAAGGCTTTGTCGCATGCCACGTGATAAGTGAACCTGTTCTGTTCATGCAACAGGAGATGCAGCCTAAAGCCAGTGCCATTTTTGATAAACGCCAAAAATGAATATTTATACCAAGCTCGGAGGTGACTCCACCCATACCTTTGATACCACCTATACCTCCACCTGTGAGGCTCGACAGGCCAACTTTGGGAGTAGGTTTTACGAACTCCTTCCCCCCCCCCCCCCCCACCTGTCCTCCGTCGCTTTTCTTCCACAGAACAAGTATCACCAGTCGCTGCTTTGGCATCACTTTTCCGAAATCCCGGGCCGCGCCGGGCGGTGTCGTGCAACTTTCGAAGCTGTCGGCGAAGTCCGGCCTAGTAATCATGTTGTGTGTATTCGACGCCGTCCACATTGCTGTTTGCAAATAGCGCTCGTCGGTTGGCTGCACGTGAAATTGCCGGCACCGTCAATCTACTTCGATCGGCCTGCCGTAGCGTGTGTGCAATATGAATGGCCGGGACCGACGCTTGCTGTGGACAATGCCGCTCCGTACCAGCTAGTGTTGGGTTGTGCACGTGACGTTCCTAAGAGCATACCGGTCTGGTGCAAGTTTGGTACACTGGGTATTAAATATCAACGGTACATACCATGTCATTGGGAAAGGGCTCCTCGGAACAGACACGTAGCCAAGATGAAGGGGAGAGAGTGGGGGGGGGGGGGGGGGGGGTCATAGAGACCGTGTCTCCTACCCACTGGGTCATACTGGGAGATTTCAAAGTAATCCAGTCCAGACACTCCACACATTCCTTCCTGAGGAAAATTCCGGCTACGTGCCTGGTTGAGAACGCCTGGAGGAGTGGCTGCGCATGCGCACCTGTTTCACCTGCGTGTTAATACCTAACCGCATACCATAAATCTGGCCCACATCCACTCGTCGCATGATCCACTGTGTGGATGCACTCTGATGTTTACGACGGCCATCACCGCTGCCGTCTGGTGGTGTGATGCTGATTACAACAGCCATCAGCGCTGTTGTCCGGTGATGCGATGCTGATTGTAACAGTCATTGCCGCTGTGGTCCAGTGATGCAATGCTGATTACGACAGTCATTGCCGCTGTTGTCCGGTGTCGCGAGCTGACTGCAACAGTCATTACCGCTGCTGTTCGGTGATGCGGTGCTGATAACAACAGCCATCACCCCTGCTGTTCGGTGGTGTGATGCTGATTACGACAGTCATTGCCGCTGTTGTCCGTTAACGGGATGTTGACTGCGGCAGTCATCACCGCTGCTGTCCCGTGATGCGATGTTGATTACAACAGTCATTATCGCTATTGTTCGGCGATGCGAGCTGACTGCGACAGTCATTACCGCTGCTGTCCGGTGATGCGATGCTGATTACAACAGCCATCACCGCTGCTGTCCGGTGATGCGATGCTGATTACAACAGCCATCACCTCTGCTGTCCGGTGATGCGATGCTGATAACAACAGCCATCACCGCTGCTGTCCGGTGATGCGATGCTGATTACAACAGCCATCACCTCTGCTGTCCGGTGATGCAATGCTGATTGCAACAGATTACCCCGACGGTGACGCACGTAGTCCCGAACTGAAGAAAACCAGATAGAAATTGGCACAGCACCGTCCTAGTGCCATAGGTGAAGCCGTCACTTCCATCCCAGATGAGACGAATGACTCACACAGTATCGAGAGATAGGTCTCGTCTTCAGGAAGGAACTAGGGAGAGCTAGTAACCAGCAATGGAGGCCAGCCACGTGTGTATTCAACACAAGTAAGATATCGCATGAAGAAAGCAGACGCCGTGCCTAGACTTAGCTACTGTGGATCACAATTGTCTCCTCGAATATTCCATGCTTGGATATATATATATATATATATATATATATATATATATATTGGATATATAATATTCCATGCTTGTCTGCTCGAATATTCCATGTTGCTTAAAGTTAATGCTAAGTTAAAGGCTTTGTTCCACATTCATATGAGGTTTGGAACCGAGATAACATTTTTGAGACCATTCCCTACAGTCCATATTCAAACCTTTTCTATAACTTCAAATTCTCTCGTTTCTGGGCTTGATGCAGGCAAACTTGGTCAGGCTTTTTCGCGTCGCATATTTTAAATTCATCTATGTATAACGTCATAGAAACGTCACACGAATCGTAACTCATCACTAGTTATACTGTATTCAGCGTCGAGAAAAATATGAACATTAAATCATTTGTATCTGGATTACGTCATCACAAATGACAGTACCAACGGACAGCAGCCGGTTTTCAACTAGCATAGGGCGCTAGGAGAAATTCTCGAACACGAACCACTTTTGTGAAACATGAGACGGAATTTGGGCAGTGCTGCTAGTTATGATGACAATGAGGATGGAAATCAAATAGCTTAAAGCGAATGCTTCACATTCCAAGATGTTGAAGCAAACATCAGATATGACGAAACAAGCTCGCTTTTAACTATTGGTATGCTTTCTAAGTGGAAACGACTGCCTTAGACAGTACAATTCTCCGTTTAGTAAATATGTTTCTCAATGCAGCAAGGTTTGATTACGTCATCGTACCTTGCACAACATGGATTGAAAGCCAATTGGCGGCCGTTACATCTGGAAATTGCGATTACGAACGCCAGATGCGAACGGCTCGACAATTATTTCTGGCCTTGATCGCCGCATGGCTTATGGACTGGCAGGATTTTAATTACTTTATTATGACGTCATGAACGCCAAGGTGACTTTGAAATGCTCTCCGGGAAAAAACCTCCCCATTTTCGTGGGAGTGTAGCCCAGAAGATGGAGGAGCTTGAGTCTTAAGAAGGGTAGGTTTGTTAACAACACCGAAAAGTCTTCAAAATAACTATTTCAGTTCAAAACCCCCATGTTAGCATGATGCACCACCTATGAGAACAGCGTCGTAATCAACCATGCGAGTGCTCGTAAACAAATGCAAAAAAAAAAACAAACAGAAAACGTGCAATAACTCCAAAAAAGGGCCGAGGCACTCGCACATGGCAATATTCGTCTCAGGTACACGCACATCGGTTACAAGGGACCTTATCGCGAGCTGAGCTGCTGGAGACGTCAGCCCGTGTGGTTACAGCGGCAGTTTTTACACGGGCACTCTAGCAGCGACACTGATGTCATAGAACACGGATCCACAGCATAACAGTGGCAATCTTTACACGGGCACTGTAGCAGCGACCCTGACGTCATAGAACACGATCCATAGCATAACAGTGGCAATCTTTACACGGGCACTGTAGCAGCGACCCTGACGTCATAGAACACGGATCCATAGCATAACAGTGGCAATCTTTGCACGGGCACTCTAGCAGCGACCCTGACGTCATAGAACACGGATCCATAGCATAACAATGACAATCTTTACGCAGGCACTGTAGCAGCAACCCTTACGTCATAGAACACGGTTCCAAAGCATAACACTGGCGTCATAAAACACGGTTCCATAGCATCAGTGCTACAACAAAAACTCCCACTGACATGAGTGCTACAACTTACACCCACCACCATTACGTACACACAGCATTAGTGCTAGGCAGCAAAATTTCACTGCGTAAATTTATTACCGTTATTGCCTCTTTTGCAAAAACTTATACAGTCATAACTTACACAGGACACTTTTTTACTGCAAATATTTGTAAGCGATATTAGTGCTATACGACAAAACGTATACCTCGAAGTGTATAACTGTCATTACTTTTACTGCGAAAGTATATATAGTCTTTACTCATATGCAACATTACATTTACAGGGGTATACTGCTAGTACTTTTCTTGGGGTGCAAAATGCGTGGACATTTAGCAGGTTTATAGGAGCGATCACAGGATGGGAGGGAAGCCCTAGCTGGACAATTCTGCAACTCAATGTTAGTAGTGCTGGTACGGAAAGTTATATATTCATTATGTTACGTAATTTTGTCGATTTGTAGCGTTTAGCATATGAGAAAAGGCTATAGTTTGGGTTAAAAAATCTGAATTACAGCCATAACTTTCTGAATTATTAGTTTTATCGTGCAGCACTAGAGCCTTATGTATATCATTGCAGTATGAGTAATGTCGTGTTTCAGCGAACCCCAAACCAAGGGTGTAGATTCATATTTGGTCGAGGACCCCATCTACTCCTCAGCTATGTTGGGAAGGTGTGTCACATTCATGCAAACGTCATGTTTCCTACATTTTGGAGCATACCTGGCCGCTTTCCGTGCTTATTATGCGAACATATCTTGCAACACTATGACAGCGCACCATACGTTTTTCAGAAAAAAGGCGCGCAGATGTATTGTCGTGGTGCGTATGTCTATCACAATATTTACAACAGAATATTGTATCGACACCATTGCGTGGGAACAAGCAGTCTGATGTCGTCCAGCTTCCATGTACTCATTCCCTCTACAGGATTTTGGTGAGGCTTAACACGCGCCCGGATGGTCGATTAAATACCGTTCGCTCGAGTGGGGGCTGGAGGGGGGGGGGGGGGCTGGGGTAATTCAAGATCTAAGGCGCATGACCATTCAATGACTCCGGCGTGTAACGCATGACCCAGAAAGTAAGCCATTCGAGGCCAATGACCCGCGATTTGCGCAAAAGAAGCCATCGACATAAGTTCTGTGCGTCACAGCTGCCACCCTCCGGTGAACTTTCCCCAAGCAAATCTATGGAATTTCTGGGTACCAGTGGTCAGTTAGATAGGACCCCGTTGGGGCATCACCCGAAGAAGCAAAATTATCAGGTAGCGGTGATGCCCAGGGACGACTCACCGGAACGGATGCGCGCGTATCTCTCACTTGCCTGGCTGACATGCTTGAGGATCGGTCGGGATAACAGCGCGAGAAGCTCAGGCACTGAAGCTCCTCAGCCGGGGCCACCGACCTGGACTATGCCAGGCGCTTTAGAGCGGCTCCATCAAGCCGCAACGGCCAAGACAAAACGCACAGGGGATCAGGGGATCTATGATGGGAAACGCACCTGATCAGGGGATCAGGCATTAACTGGGCCCTGAGAAAAACTAGATTCATGGTGCAAATGGAACATAAGGTCCCGCTGCGCTCTGCTGAGCTAGGCCAATGCGCCTAGCGCAGCTGCGCTAGGCGAATTGCTAAAACAATGATATGAGCAATTTAGATTACGCTTTCATGGCACCCCCACTTTATGGAGGTGTTGAAATGAAGCCTGCTTAGTGACGAAACGTGAGTTTAAGTGAAACTTTCAGAACACCCGACCTACTGAACTAATGCACATTGAGGCTAAGTGGAAATTGAAGGCATATTGTGTTGTTGCTGGTATACAAAGCTTTATAATAACAAATACACTGAAACCAGGGTTGGATCATAAATGACAATGGACAAAGCATTATGAAGTCGATTACTCCCATACAACACCAGTAGGATTGATACCAAACACTAAAAAAGTGGGGGTCATTGCCACCCTGCCCGCATCCCAAACTCCCTCCCCATGATAGCAGTCAAACACTAGTGACCATCAAGTACTGTCATAGGAAAATAGGCCTTGGGTTATAGCCAGCTTTTTCGTTGTGGGTCACATTTGGTATAACACTCTATGTCATGGTGTTCAACTGAGAGAAATGACGGAAAATGCAGGGTTTTCAAAAGGTGATGGCCCGTTCACTTAAAAATGCAAACCACCAACCAGCAACTAGGTCATCAGTGATTCATTCCAGGGACAGCGTACTCGGAAGGCATGGCAGCTCTCCATCTTAGCTTTGGGCAGCATTGGACATTAACTCTATGTCGGTGCAAAGGAAGGACTGAAATACAAATTACACCCCCTCCCCCCATCCTCACAGATGTTCACGGCTACGGCTTCTTTTCGAGATAAAGATCACGCATACTTACAACGCACCGCATGATACAGAGCAGCCTTCGCATTGAAGGAATGATCGCAGATTGAAAATGGCAATACATTTGATTTCTCAGTGATAAATACCATTTACAACACTAGGTGTAAGAACGCTCTAAAAGTAAGGGTTGCAGGGTAAATATATACTTAATAAGTCTTTACTGTGAGCAGCCCGGCGAGCAGGGAGCGGAGAGGAGGTGGAGCTGGAGCGGGGAGCAGATGGGGGTAGAGCTGGAGCGGGGAGCGGAGAAAGGGTAGAGCTGGAGCGGAGAGGGGAGAGGGGGTAGAGCTGGAGCGAGGAGCGGAGAGGGGGTAAATCTGGAGGAGGAGCGGAAAGGGGGTAGAGCTGGAGCGGCGAGCGGAGAGGGGGAAGAGCTGGAGCGGCGAGCGGAGAGGGGGAAGAGCTGGAGCGGCGAGCGGAGAGGGGGAAGAGCTGGAGCGGCGAGCGGAGAGGGGGTGAAGCTGGAACGGATAGCGGAGAGGAGGTACAGCTACCAGACTTTGTCCACTCTTATGTCACATAATAGTTTTGGAAATGCATAAATGTCATGATTGCTATGCTAGATATACACGCACAGTTGTAATCTGATTGTGCACAACCTTACCTATTAGACTCATGTATATCCGTCGGAAAATGGGACCTCCCAGCTTTCTGAAATCGCTCGTCCAATTCAACATTGTTTCCTCCAAGGAAGGCGAAATTCCCCGAGCGGTAGGCATTTTGGGCGTTTGGGGGGGGGGGGGGGCATCTGGCCCCACAATTTAGGTGGCAAGATGGACTCTGAATACGGACTCTGGATACTCAGAATTTCCAATTCAAATAAATGGCCTGTAGTGCGCCAGGGTTTTCATGTATACCTGGATACCGCCGATTGCTCTTCAAGAGCTAAGATGCCGCAGCATTTTAGCCAGATGCCAATTCGAAAGATTCATACACTGCCTGGCGAAAACAAGATGACAAAAGTCATAACACCGGGGTTTCTCCTCTAAAATCCATGTCGCAGAATAACGGAACATCTTTCTGACATTCCTTATGCGAGCCCTGCTCAACTGATCGTGTGACTGCCTTACTGCATGTTTATGGATCAGAATCACTACTTATTGGTGTGAAACAGCAGGACCCCTGCCTCAGTGCCTGTTCCCGAATTTTCTTCCCTTACACCACACAACAGCAGAAAATAAACTTCGAAAAGCTGCCTGCCTTGAGCATGACTTGTTCCACCGAGCATTCATTTGTCGCTCTTTCAATGTAGCGGATTTGATCTGCTTTTGCATCTAGAACAGATGTACGGATTTTTCATGGACAAGTTGCGTACCTTAATCTGTCTTAGGCACAGGGGTGGTAAAAGTGCATCTATTTTTTCTCGCCGACCGAATTTCTGTGGATAAAATGATCGCCAGCAGCGTAACGCGATATCATATGGTAAGGATTGGCAAGGACGTCCATGCCCAGCAGCGTAATGAAAAATCCGCGAGCACCGAAAGCCTCCTGTATCACCGCAACTTGCAATATCATGCACACAACCGAGACGTTCATTCATACAGTACCATTCAACTAATGTCAGGATAACTGCTGCTACGAAGAATGCAGGCACACCTGTCGCACACAACGGGATAGTTCAACCACAAAGCAGTCTGCTTCCACCTTCCGGTCATGCCGTAGCCTCAAGGTTGAGTTTGATTCACGGCTGAATTTGTTACCCTCGACCTCGAAGAAACGGCGAAGGGCCTTGACATGCAGCTGGTTGGGTTGGGTCAGGGCAGCTGGGCACATGACAAAATTGAAACCGGTTGCAGGATGCACAGGGGAATGTCCCTAAACATGCGGGTCTCCTCGAGGACGACTCCCCACCATGACTACCATACCTAGATTTAAACTGAGTCTCTAGGCAGCCTGGAAAAGAAGGAACAATGCATTGAGTTCCGGTTTGGGCTGAGATTAAAGTAAAGGCGACTGCACAAATGCTAAGCCAGAGGCAGTGCGGGCGCACTGGAAAAAGGACGCATCCGTGCCAAGGAAACGGAACCACCGAGCCGTTTGAGCAAAACAAATACCGGTTGTTGATATTCTTGGTACGGTGAACAAACCCGCCTCAAAAAAGAAACCAAATCATTTACCGCTGCAGCCCGACTCTAGAAGACTCTTACATGCTTTGACGAAGCGAAGATACCAGATATTCCTGGCTAAGGCTTAGCGGTTGTCCGTTGATTTGAGCGCTTCGAATGCGCGAAGTTGCAAGCTTTGTTGGACTCATACGTTTGTCCTTGTCTAAACCATAGCCTGAAAAATGCGTTTCGGTTTCATGCAAATGAAGCCACACATGAGTTCGTAACTGAGCATTGGCATGCACTGGCTTTTGAGCCGCACTTAAATATGTTTTCCGCGCAGAATGTTTTAAGGTTTTGTTAAATACGTAATTGAAGGCAGCTCGGTTTTTGACATTAAATTAAATCCAAGTTTTTTCAAAATAGAAATTGATTGTAAAAGTTAATCCTTAAACTTTTTAAGGAGGTCCACAGCAAGAGCTCTATCTGACCTCACACGGATTTTACCCGCCTATCCAGGACCCAGCCTTTCGCCATACTTTCACGCAGGTGGGGACTCCTTAACAGGGTCCGCTCAGGACTAAATCGCTTTTGAAAGCAACTTAGGTGCTCCGTGGTAACTAGATGGCCTTTGAGATGGAAAATAGACCCTGCACAGCTAAAAGGACCACGAGTATGCAGAGGGTCATGCAGATACAAAGGGCTTTGAGCTGCTAATGAGGTCCTGAGTAGACCATAGTCCCTGCTAACTCAGAGATCTTCTCAGTAGTAAGAGGACGCTTGAGTGGTCTGAGGGCGGTTTCTCAGTAGCCTGACAATCCCCAAAGCACTTATCGTCCCCCCTACAACAAGTGTCAAAAAGGGTCGTTTAATTATGGATGTATGCTCTGGCGACCAAATGCGTCGCTAAGCGGCCAGTGGGCCATCAGCAACCACTTGGGCCAAACGACCACTTCGATGGCCAGAAAGACCCCACAAGCGACCAAAAGTCCCCCCCCCCTCGCCGTGACCAGGGGGTCAGGGCGACCAGTGACGTCGCTAGGCTGTCCGGGAGGGGGAACCCCTCCCACCAGAGGCTCGTGGGCGGCCAGAGGGGCTCCCATCCGCCAGAACGGCACTGATCAGCTAAAACGACTCGTGAGCGACAAGAGGGTCCCTGAATTCATGGAAGGCAGAGAGGCCAGTGCGGCCCCTGAACGGATGTTGCCAACGGGGCAGCACCTCGCACGGAGCTTCTGAGATCTGACGCTGATTGGCGTCACCTGCCTCTCACCCTGGCAGAGAGGATGGGCACAGAGGAGAGTCAACGGTACCTCTGGTCTTCCCGGCGCGCATCTTAATTACCACACTTAAACGGTTCCAGAGTGCCTGTATGGTTCCGAGGTTATTCGGTGTACTTAAGGTACTTTTCCTGTCAGACGAGCCCTAAGAAGCTTTTAAGTCCCTAAAACGGCTCGCGTGTACAAGATGGCCGGCTGAGGCAGAGACAGAGGATGGGCAGAGGATGGGTTCTCCTCATTCGGCACGGCTACTTTCTCACGCTGCTGGCAGGGAGAGCAATGGCACCCCCGCCCCCCCCCCCCCCGTCTTAGCCCGCGTCATGAAAACGGCGAAGCAGGTTATTGTTAACTCACTTTTGGCTACCATCCCTTTGATCTATTTTACGCACACTGTAATACAAATCCGCATTTCAGATCATGGAAATAAATAAGCTGGGACATCAGAATGACACTTTTCATAACCAGCATGCATACATTGGTACCGACTGAAAAGGCAAGCCAAAATTACCTTTTGCACAGTAGGTAGCAAGCAAATCTAAACACACCTGTGGCACTTGTCATGCATGATGCAGGAGTGTAAATTCAAATTATTTAGGGGGTCTCCCCACCCCAATGCTGATTTGGGCCCCTCAACGCTGGTCCCTCCTTCCCCCGATGCTTCTAGCTGGGGGGTTGCAAAACATTAGGACCAAAATAACTATGACTCAGATCCTATATTCGCTATTCACTGACCATGACCTGGATGCTGCTCAAATAAAGGCTTGTTTAGTGAGAGACAAAATCTTAAGAATAAAAACTAACTGTAATCAGAACAAAGCAGACTAAATATTTTCACAGATATATTTTGGGGCGGGTAGCTTGTTAGGCCCATGGCTTGCAGCCCACACAACCCTTCGTTGTCCTGTATAAACATGAATACTCCTGACAAGGTGCAGCAACCATGCAAACTATATTCTTACTTTACTACCAGCGTGGGCTGCATTTAAATTAGGCTGTCTTCCCTCACAACCTCGCACTTAATATGAATAGTGATTTGTTCAGGGTGCCATAAGAATAATGTGCCACTTTATTGCTAGCAAAAACGGTAAAGAAATATATCCCATTTGCATCCACGCAAATGTGGTGCTCATGGCAGCAAAGAAATTGCGCTTATAAATGAGCGCTGCAGAATGACTCACTTCCATCCTCCCATTTAAAATATAGGTGCTATTATCGGATTTGAAGATCTATTTGACTAGTAACCATCTTCATTCAGGAACAAAGCAACAATGGTATAAACTGGCACTTTACAACCATCCTCACCTCCTGTCATTCTCTCTCCTGAGGAGTGCCATCAGGCATCAACACCGAACCCCGGTTTTCTTAAAAGGTAGATGGTTCGGTGCTTGAGACTACCACGATGAGTCAACGGCCTTCCGGTTGTTTTTCTGTATCTTGAAAAGTCAGTCTGAATAATCACAGGTCAATTTCTACCTGGGTTGGCTCATCACGCCGGCTTTCCCTGAACTATCAATCAATAAAATCAACAAGGCCCAACACTTTAACCTAGATAGGCATTCATGAACCTGCAATGCGAATGCCGCTTGCAAAGTCCTAGTGCAATGAAGTCACCGCCAAGCTCAAATACCTCAGTTGCATCGCATTAATTAACGCTTACCCTTGCAGTCAAATGAATCTTCATATCTAGATCTTCTTCGGTGTTTTTTTCTGTCTAGTTTGGCACACTGAGAGTCGGCGGGTAAAAACAGCCAGTCGGCCGGCCGACCGGGCCATAAGAAATGCGCTGATTTTTCGCCGACCGGTCATCGCAATGAGCGACCAACTAAAGATCATAGGGTACTTTTGTCGCCGGTCTGGGATGGAACCTGAGAAAAATACCATGAAGCCGTAGAGTACGGTAAAGGGCATTTACTGAAAGGCTTACTGGTGTTGTTTGATGAAATGTATTACTATTGACGCCCATGCAAGGATTTGGAATGCGCATCGTCATGAATTTTTACCGCCCCTGCTCAGGCGCCGGCATTTTAGGAACAGTTGACGTTTAGTGCATCGCCAGCTATTCATGTAACTCACGTACAATCATCATTATAACGCTATCAGATTTGAATTATCATCGGTAATTGAAGTGCCTACCATGTTGTGAGCATATTCTATAATTGCCATCATTGCCTCTCTTGCCCGGCGAATCTAAAAGTAAGTTGCAAACATGTCATGAAGCACCATGCATAAAGTCTGATTAGACCATGCACAGGACACTTTGAGTTGCCATTTCATGATTGATGACCAATGAAATGCTCAATGTTATTCAGTAGTCTTTTGCATTTCATGACTGATGTTCAATTAATTGCTCAATACTATTCAGTAATCTTTTGCTTCATAAGGACAGAACTCAGACGCCGACGCTGTGGTTCTTATTCGTTGCGAGCTTGTGATTCGGTGGTCGACCGTGGAGATACGCCACACCCACATATATATATATATATATATATATATATATATATATATATATATATATATATATATATATATATATATATATATATATATATATTCACGCCGGCTCCCACAGTCGTGCCCGAGGGGTTGAGCCACTCCATTCCGCCATGTGGTAAGCACCAGGGGTTGAGTTCCTAAGGCGGCTGGTTGACATGGCCAAAGCCAGTTGGCGGGAGGCGAAAAGGTCTCTACGATGGTACTACATAGCCATGCCGATACACTTGGTGACGTGTAAAAGGTCCCCTGGACGATGGCAGGCAACATTTCTGACCAAATTGCGAAGCGGTAGTCCCAAGTTGTTATGTCCGCAAGCAGTAAGTGCCACACAGTAACCGCAGCTCCGCCCAGTCCGAATAAGCAGCCATTCCTAGGCATCAACTCACAATGCTACAACGCACTGGCTCATGCGAACACAGCCGGTAAGCCGTATGCGTCTCGTCTATGGGCTCACTGGACATGCATACCATGTGAACAGAGCGGTGCTGGGCTGTGATTGGCGCAATCGCCAGTCCATGCCCCCACCCCGGGGCGACCAGTGACAACATTGCCGCCGTTGCAGCCGTCGGCAGTGGACACTGCCTCCGAGTGGCCGCCAGGTCAGGTTCGAGCCGGGTCGGGGTCACATCGCAGCCAACTCACGGTGAAGCACCGTTCAGCTCCGGATGAAGTCCGGGTGAAGTCCGGGTGAGGTCCGGGCTCGGTGCAGACGCTGTCCGCGCAGAGTCCAGTCGCTGACACCACCTCCCTGCCCCTCACGCTGCGTGCGTCCACCAGCCTCGCCTGGCATGACTCCTGCCTTCCTGCTCGCCGCTCTGGTGACCTGCACTCTCCGCCCGACCTCGTGCCTGGACTCCCACACCTACCAGCGGGTGACAGGTAGCATTAACCTGAGTCCAAATGTACGGGTAACAGCCGTCTCCGCCGTGGCCTGCGGTCGCCGCTGTCTGCAGATGGCGGAGCCGCTGTGTGCCGGCTTCAAGCAGTACGTCAACGGCAGCTGCCACCTCTTCGTCATCGGCGACGGCTGTCTCACGGTGGCGCCGCCATCCAACGATGATCTCAGCGTCAGCTACGGCAGGACGCCGCTTGGATGCTACGGTAGGAGTCTAAGAGTTTGTAAGTAAGTGGGAGTTCTGGAGTCTTCTACCTGCCCGCCGGTAGTCATGGCCGATGGAGCCTCCCTTGGATGTCCTCAGGTTAAAGTGGCACTGCCGCCTGTGCGGCACGTGGTAAAAACCCTCTGTAATGAACTGGACAGGCTCCTTATGAGTTCAAGCACAATTAAAAGTTTTCTAAGCAATGGTTGTTAGAAACTGACGCTGATGTGCTTTATTTCTCATTGGACCTCGAAAACGTTGACTTTGCACTTCGATACGGAATTGATACTTACTAAATGCCAGAAAAGTCTCGATCTCCGTAACTTTTTTCGGAATTATGAGTTTGCCATTTTCATGCAGACAAAAAAACAGTTTCATAGGACCTGGATGCACCGGTCAAACGACGATGTATTGGTATCATTGAGTGTCACGCATAAGCCAAACGACATTTACGATTGGTTTCGCATTTTTCACGTTACCAATGTTTGTTTGATAGCCTCATTTAGTCAGTTTTCCTGGTTGATGTCCGTATTTATCAGCATAATAACTACGAACTCGTAGAAGATATTCGAAGAAATAGTGAAGCCTTATCTGTGCATCTGCTTCATTTTTCCGTGAATAAAAGTTGGTTCTGTGCGTGACTCACGAAAGAAACCGGAGGTAGCAGCCGCAAGAGATGTGATAACTAAGCAACGTTTGCAGCTCTTTACCAGCTGGCTTCGGCTTTGGCGTCGAGCAATGTTTAAATGATGGGTCTAGCGTCGGCTTTACACAATCACGAGCTGCTGATTTTTGCTTCGTTGTGGGTGACATTTTCACCGCAGTTGCGATATAACTTAACAACACATCCCTGTCCGTCCTTGTCACCCCAAAGCGCCACCCAATTTTTGGAGGCACAGATGCGTAGGCGTAAGTTAAACCCAGCTGGTCATCCTTGCGAGCCCTGAGAATGGCCGGCTGCTGTTCAAGGCTGCTGACTCCGGACACGGCTTTCCTGTAGAAGGTATGAAAACAAAAAAAGCATGAAAAGTAAGAAAATATGACAAGTATGAAAGTATGAAAAGTATAAAAAAGTATGAAAATTGTTGCAGATTCGTTTTTACTGGCTGAAATGACGGAGCCAATGGCGAAACGATTGCGTAATCAACTAGAAGCAAGCGTGCATTCCGACACAGCAGTGTTGTCTGCACAGCAATATGGCAAAAGCCAGTCCTAAAACCTTTCCAAAATCTCAAGCTTATCCACATATTAACATTGGGTGCAGGCCTTTTTGTCTTGCCATTTCCTTTGCTATGTTCGCTCCTGGAATGCGCAATGCAGCATTCTTGAAATGAGGAAATCACCATTGCCCATTGGAAGGGGTTCGAGAGGCGCTTTACGTTTCGCTCTCTACACAGGAAAATATGACAAAACTTCCCTACATGTCGACAATTTCAACAGCGTTTTGGATTTATAGCTAAGAAGTTGATATTATGTTGCTTTTTCCATACACCGCTGTGCACGACTGTACTGTGACCCTGGTTTTTAGTTGATTATGTCATTCAAGCGACAGGCTATGTAACCGTACATAGGGAGATAGAGAAGAAAGAAGAGAGAGAGAGAGGAGAGAAGAGAGAGAGAGAGAGAGAGAGAGAGAGAGAGAGAGAGAGTAGAAAGAGAGAGAGAGGGAGAGGAGAGAGAGAGATGAGAGAGAGCCGAGAGAAGAGAGGAGAGAGAGAGAGAGAGAGAGAGAGATAGATAGAAGATAGAGAGAGAGAGGAGAGAGAAGAGAGACGAGACATTATGATCTCGAGTCTCTATCGCAGGATAGAGTCAGATGAGAGGGAGAGACTCTATGGAAAGAACTGGAGGACAGAACCGAGATGGACGCAGCTCCACATTTTATAGATCTCTCGCGCGAGTCTCAACCCACGTCACAGCAAAGAGCCGAGATTTGAAGCAGCAGTAACGTACTGCAGCTGAGAGAGAATCTGAGATCGCTCAAGGATACGAGTCAATCTGCAAGCACCTCTCTCAAGGAGAGACTAGCGTCGTCTCGCTTCGTCTTTCTTATCTCGTCGAATAGTAACCGAAGAGAAAAGAAAAGATAGAGAGAGAGAGAGAGAGAGAGAGCGAGAGAGAGCGAGAGAGAAAGAGAGAGAGATAGGAGAGCGAGATAGAGAGAGAGAGGCGAGATATATATATGCTCTTATATATTAATATATATATATATATAGATATGCATCTCTCTCTCCCTCTCTTCTCCTCTTCTCCCCCCTCTCGTCTCTCCTCTCTCTCCCCTCTCTCCTCTCCACCCTCTCTCTCCTCCTCTTTCTCTCTCTCTCTCTCTCTCTCTCTCTCTCTCTCTCTCTCTCTCTCTCTCTCTCTCTCTCTCTCTCTCTCTCTCTCTCTCTCTCTCTCTCATACACACCCTGAATACTTAGCATTGGCACGCTGGACGTGTTGCTTTTAAGACGTGTCACTGACAATTCAGATAAATCGCCTCTTTTACAACCCGCTGCTGGTGATGCAGTGACAGTTGATCATGCCCGAGACGCTGCTGGTGATGCATTCACAGGTGATAAGACCTGCGTCATGGCGCTGAACGCTGCTCCTGCTGTTAAGTCCACCGACGCCGTTGCCCCGGTGCTATCCCATGCATCCGTGCGACACTCGCTCTGATTGGACCGCGCGTGTCAGCAGTCGCTTCAGTAATGTTTTGGATCCTGTGGTTACCAGCAAGGCTTGTGGCATGAACCGTATCAACGCCCGCGGCATTTTTGAATGTGCTGACGAACTTCTAGCCTGATTTACCAAATCAGATTTGCAGGCTTTCTGCAAACATGTTGGCGGGCGAATATTCTTCCTTTTTTCAAAAAAGTGACGAAAAACACCATCAAATTATTGGTCAGTGTCCTACTACTACTTCAGCTACTTCCTTTGGCAGGATTGCACTTGCTGGGGCGTGGTGAATCGTCCCGAATTGACGGATATTGTTCACGACAAAAAGGGCCAGTTGCTATATTGCTATGTTGCCACAGTTGGTGGCAAAAATCCCTCTGACTGGATATTTCCATGACTCTCACAAAACAACACTTTTTTGCACCACTGCACAACCTGAAATGGGACTTCCATTTTAGTGCGTTTCAGTGCAAAACACCAGCAGGACTTTTTGTTAAGACGTTATACGGACGTGACATAACGATTCTATTTTTTTAATTTCATCCTAGCTTGCCGATAGAAACATCGTATGATTGTTGGGCTGTCAGCCAATTCGGTGACAGGTCGGGGACAAATCTGTACTGTGCTGTACTGCACTGTACTGTGCTGTACTGTACTGTACTTCCAGTACCTAGTCCGGTCAGATGGTTGGCCGTCCGTACCAGCGGACCCTCGGTGTTCCGTACGAGACAGGAAACATGGAAAAGTACGAGCACCTAGGTCATTTGGCATTGTGACAGGTTATTTGGGTGCAAGTTTCGATCGTTGCGTTTCGGCAATTCGAGCTGTACGTCGAACTTAAATGCCCTGCAACTTTTCAAGTTGCAGTCGTATGATGTCAGGAAATTAGGTTCACTTCTCTGGCCTTGGTGACTTCTTGAACTTTTCTGCTCTATTGACTCGCACGCAAAGGCTGTTCGAGGTTCCATGAGATATACGCTGAAAGGAACACTGTAAGCTCGCAGTTAAAGGTCTATGGTTGCATGCTGTACGTGTCTTTTTTTTGCCTTCTTGAATCTGCCGACTATGCTAGTAAAGGGCATTCTGTTGGCAATGATCTCAATAGACTTAAAGATGAACAAGAACAGAACATCCGAAATGCGCAAAACTCATGTGTGACGTCATTGCGTCTGGTGTGAGCCGCGTTGTTGCTGCTTGTGCTGTCTGCCCTACGGCAACATAAACGCACAAGTCACATAGACAAAGGTGACTTTGCCTTTCGCAGGACTTGTACGCCGTGGTATGCGCCGCCTACTCTGACATCCAGGTCGAGAGATACTCGACCCAACACCTCAACAGAGCATCGGTGAGAGAAAGATTAAAACACATAATGAATGCGACAGGACACGGCGCTTAGGGGTGTGTTTACGCCTGTATATTGGTGTGCATGAGTGTATGTATGTATGTATGTATGTATGTATGTATATATGTAAGCATGCACGTACGTACGTATGTATGCACGCATGCATATATATGCACATGCGTGTACACATGTTGACATGCATGTCCGTCTTCATATATGTACGCATGTATGCATGCATGTGTGCATACATACATGTGTGTATTTATGTATGCGTGCACATATATATATATATATATATATATATATATATATATATATATATATATATATATGCATGTAGGTATGTGTCAAATTCCGCGATATGTTCAACCATTCATCTCCCCTACCCATCGCTTCAGGATTTCTCAACAAGCACCTAAAAGAAACAACCCGACAACGGCTTGACACCGGCGCTTTCCGCGTCGCAATAATGACCGACATTCGTTCTTAGCAGACCGCTGGCAGCATCGGTAGGTCATTCCCCTGGCAGTCAGACATGTTTTTTTTGTTGTACCGCTCTTCTCTGGTAAGGGCGCTTTGCATAAAGTGTATATTGCTACGATGGTCTGGTGGAGCCTGTTCCGGGGATTTCTAAATACGATGAAAGGAATTCACCAGCCTGAGTTAAATTGCTGTGCGGTGCACCTGCCAGATTGACGCACAGGCCAGCCGTTTTCATTCAGCGGTTACAGCGCTGGCGATCAACGAATGTCACCGAGGCAGGCAATGATTCAACAGGCGGGCAACGTACGTCCAAAGCCACTCCCATATTCTGACAAACCCAGGACCGGTCCACTGTCATCACACACGAACGTGCGAGCGATGGATGTCCGTGTGCCGTTCTTTGTACCAAGGTTGCATCAATACGACCGGGCGGCAGCGAAAAGACCACGAAAAATAGCGTGCTTCAGGCAACGCACCATGTTTGAGTTATGGCTCAAATATCGACCGTATTCGCAGCGACAGTGACGAACATGGTTTGGGGCATGCAGTCGCTTTAGGACGTTTGATGCATTGGCGAATGTGTGTTTGTGAATGTGTCAAGGTCTTCGGATCGTTTGGGGTTCTGGCAAAGATTTGATATTTGTTGCTCCGTTATTTATTTGGTTTCCAAAATCTGAAACATATAAGTAAACGTAATACGCTACAACCTGTTCGGTAAACTCAGGGACTGACATTTATAAGAACTTGAGTGGGTAGACCGTATCAGGCAAACATATTTTGGGGAACCGATACATATTTTTCTTGCAAAACATGAGCTTTTGTGGTTTTTAGTGTAGTGCTATGTAGTGCTGTGCTTGTTTTTGTTTTTGTAGTGCTATGTTTTTCAACAAAAAGTCCCAAATTCATTGAATATTATCGATTTATTTTTTTGGAGCACGTAGATGCAAGTTTTTAATCAAAATGTGTGTTTTTACCACGTTTTAAAATCATCATGATTCTACTCTTCCATGCATTCCCAAGGCGCGAAAAATGAAGCGTACGAGCTAAAAGCGGTGCAGGTGTTTAAGACCTTGACAACCAAAGCAGGTGAAAACTTGAAACCATCTGTACCGTGTAGACAAAAATACTATCTACATGCTATTCAGCTGCCCCACGTTGCTCAACCATCGGGTTCGCCACAGTGGTGAATCCAGAAATTTCGATCAGGGGGGAGTAGCACACTATTTAGGGTCGCCAATTCAATCAAGGGCGTCAAACCCAAAGCAGCAGATGATATAAGTTGTTGTTCTGTCTTGACATTCTATTTCAGTCTCAACATTTTCCTGTCTTAACATTTAATGTCCCACATTTTCAGTTCATTTGATTATCGTCCGTCAAAATGTATATACTGTCTCGTTCTTATGTCACGTACAATCGCTCAAACAGCTTTCGTCTGTTACTTCCTCGCCGCCTTTCATATTCATGTTTGCAGCGAGCGGACATGCTTTTGCTTGCGCATTATCCCAATGGAATCTTAAAATCGAATTTTGAGCCCAAAGCCAGTAATTTTCCGAAAGAAACATGCGCAACAACGAGCCCTCCCCGTCAATTATGCTTTCAACTCACTCCGGTAAGCGCTTTACCTGTTTGCGACCAAGTGATGAATTGTCAGGTTTATTATTTCTACGCACATTTTCTCAATAAATTTGGCGGTGGTTTGGTACTGTGTCCTTGATGTTATGCGGTCTATACGAACCAACTGCTTGTACACCACAACGTCGTCGCTTCTGCTCTCTCCTGGCCTGGAGTGAGCTGCACGAGCCGAGCTGATTGCCGGCTGGCCGTAATCTGGCGGTATTATCTGGTGTAATCTGGCGTAATCTGGCGGTAGCTTACGGACTCCCAGACTGAGAAATTTCTCCGGTAGAAGTTTCCTACGTGTGCATAGAACGCCATCTCCTTTCAGTAGGCTGTGCAGACGTGATCTCCGAAGCTGCAGCTCCCGCTCGTTGGCACCGTGGTCTTGTAAATGCGTTAGGACTTCCCCATGTTTTGAATGTCATACAGATTGCAGCTTCTGGATGGACTCACCTCTTTTTTCGCACTGTCTGTCAAAGGGATTGGTCAACGGGACACTTTACCGCCGCTGCAGCAATACTTGTCACTTTCTTATATCGCAGCAGCAGCTCTTGTTTGTGGTGTGGACGTATCAGATTTATCACACTTTCACCTACGCCTGATTTTTGTGTCTGGACAGCATCCAAATGGTTCTTAGATGGTTTCGCTGTCCATTTTTGGGTCAATCTGCTCTAGAAAGCACTGTGGCTAAGCAAATCAGCAGCTCATTTTGTACCTTTCCTCTAACGCTCTCTGGTGTCCTATAGGATTACGGGCTGTACCTACTTTTCAGAACCTGTACTATTCAGTTCGGTTGTTGAGATCTAGCTAAGCACCACTCCCTTGTGGCAACGCGCGCTCACCCTACTGTCGTACCCAGTACTCTACACCGCACCCTGCGTATGTAATTAGTGTGAGCTGAGCACCCAAGCGAGATTACCTCATCCCTGCGACGGCCGTCATCAGAAACTATCTCTCCCTTGCCTTGCGCGATACCTCAGGCTGTGTCGGGCACCCGGAGCTATGGGACGCCTGAGTGAGCGGCGGGGAGAACAAAGCGATTTTTGCTAAATGAGTCGGTATGGGAATCGATAGCAAATTGTCGGTGTACTGCGCCTTTGGTTGATACTTCTGCAGTTATGCATGGGGAATACAGCCAATCGTTACACTGCTATTGAAATGGTTATGTGACTGCTTTTGTGGACAGGTTATAACAGCTTCAACGCAAGGCCGACAATGGTATGTTTTACAACATATTTATGTGCTTTTTCGTGAAAATACTTGTACCCGAAATGAAAGGGCATTCAAAAGGTCTCACCATGCTTACGAATTTAGGATTTGGGAGGGTCTTCTAGCCACAGTTGTTTGCAATATGCCTAAAAACACGAACATGAGCAACCTTCTATGCATCAACAACATTTTGTCTACTTATGCTAACTTTCTCAGGATTGTGTTCAAAGATAAAACGCAGTGAACATAAAACTTCATCGAAATTTCGGATGATCCGGTGCATAAATGAACACGCGCTCGGATGGGGTAGGTTAGCTTGAAACACGAACATTTTTTACCAACTAATTTTCTAACGGTGCAGCGCAGCCGCACCAAACATTACAAAGTTGTGGGAAATAATGCAGTGGATTTGTTGGCATAAAAAATTGGTTGTGACTTTTAAAGTCGATGCTCTATAGCAGGCCAAATTCAGGTCGTGATTGTCAGCGCAGGCAGTTGCTGGTCAATTTTTTAATGTGGTGTGACAACTTAATGCAAGGCAAAACATAATCTCTGAGATCATTTTTAAGGCAATGCAACAATGAAACTTAAGATTACAGCAAATTACCTAGGGTCGGGCATAAAGATCAGACCAAGGTCAAAACCAACATGTTTTTCTCACTCGAAAGCTTGCTGAATGGGGTAAGTTCTGGTGTTCATTTCGAATTTATGATTAGCAAAGATCGCGAAAGAATCTTCCATGGACTACGTGAAAGTCGGAGGACGTCATTGACTAAAATACCCAGGTCAACACTTTGTCTCTAATAACATACCGCCTAGCAAAGTCGTCGACGCTTAATCGAATGCAAAAATCGAAGCAATCCCGTAGGATTTTGGCCATCACCACTGTTGTGAACACGCCCAGCCGGCCCGGCGGCACAGCATGCCGTCCCTGCCGTGTCGCGGCGCGGCCTCGGCCGCTCGGTGGAATGCGGCCTACCGCCGCGGGCGCTGACCACCGTCCCGTAGCGAACCGTACGGGACGCGTGATAGGTGCGTGTATGAAAGCTTACTTATGAGTGGTAGTTCACCCGAACTAAATGTTATGTCGTGCCTGCCTGAGATAGCAGGGGCAGGACGCCACTGGACTCGGCCCACTGCAAATCACCGCGTCGCTACACTTCTCTCTCTGACCGATCTGAGCCGAACCGCTGGACGAAAACATCACAAACACAAAGGTTAAACAAAATCACTGACCTCAAATGAGCTCCCGTGCACTTTTGCTTAGAAAAGTTATCCATGTTCAATGTGGTTGCATGGGGAGGTCCGGGGGCATTTTGCACACCAATCCGGAGTTTAAACTTGTTTGAAATAATTTTAACCGAAAGTCATAAAATAATAACCTCAAATGTTGACAAAGTCAGTTTACATGCAGACCAACCCAGCCTGTGAATTTTGGTGCCTCTAGCTTTCTCATTTTGAGTTTTCAGGGGATCAAATTGTCTTCCCCCCACCCAAGCAAAGGGTGTTCAACCGGTTGCCGGGGCGCGTGTTAACCTTTTGTTGGATAAGTTGGCATGAAATGCCGGAACCTACAAACCTAGTCCTCGTAATGAATCCTCCTAGTCCTCCGACATTGCCGAACCACCGATCCAAATCCAGCAGCCACCATGATTTCTTTATTTATCATTCGCGATATTGTTGCGGACCGATTTTTCATTTTGTTTGCTCGACTTGTCCCGACTGCTGGAAGTTGAGAGGGCTATGGTGATAATGCAGTATGCCCATCCATTTTTGGATGCATGTACGCACACCAACGAACCAAAAAATGTTCGTCGTATATGACAGTGTATCCATCCCTACTAAAACACCCCACCAAAAAACGTGTATGCGTTCAGCGCTAGCTAAAATTGATAACAGCTGAGATATCAGATAAAGCAACGATGAATGCAAAAAATCTGTGGATGCTAGCTTGAAAAGCTTTAGAGCACGGAATGTCTCCTTTTGACGCGTGATGTGTCACTCCCAGAGACCAAGAATATCGTCCATAGAAGCCCGGAATGGTGGCCATGGGGGCGGGGTATTCTACCCAAGGCCCTGGTGTGACTAATGGTAGATATCTGTCGCCTCCAGAGCGGATACTTGCCGCGGCATTGCCTGCTCGCTGCCGCACGTACCAGAGACAGGAGCGACATTTTTGAACGTTACTGCTATAATACTAGATGCTGCCTTGTTGCTCTGCTTCGTTTTTACCCGCGACGGAGGGAAAAATAAAACAAATTTAATGAGAATCGGCGCGCACTGTACACTTGCATAAACCGGCATCCGCGTTGTCCGAACGTAAAGGTTATCATTTTTGTTGAATTTGACGCACCGCATCCATTCCTAATTGATGTGAGCGGTACGCTGGGAAATGTGGCGTAGGCATGTTTTAAGAAGTCACCGCATTTTAGCTAGATTATTCGTATAATATTTGATCAGGTGGGTGGCAGGCTATGCACAATGTGGTTAACATCGATGATTTGCGATGTCAAGGTTGCACGGTGGAGGTATTTGGCGTGCCGATATTTTGCGGGCCTTTTATTTTGTGCGTGGATGTTTTACGTGGGGACATCTTGCGTTGTCAATGTTTGCTCGTCGATATCTGCATGCCATTATGTCGCGTGCTGCCATCCTGCCGTCGAAACTTTGTCTGTCGATTTTACTTGTAGATGGTTCGCCCCGGTGCCCCGCCAATTACTTTTTAGGGCACGTTCTTCGTTTATGGATTAGTTTTATCAGCGCAAAGTTCTCCTCTATTCGTGGACTGTGGCGTGAGCTGCCATATTCCTGCTTTCCAAAGCATGGTAAAGCCAATTGGTGTGCTACACAGAATTTTCAGTCTTCTTCTGACTTTCGTGCAACTACAGACAACATAATGAACCACGCAAAAGGTTTCGCAGCTCGGTGGTTGCTGCATAATATCTGCGCATTTTGGCCGGCACTGCTAAGCATATTATATATATATATATATATATACGATTACACACGTACACACGCATGCACGTACGCACGCACGCACACGCGATTGCCTTTCAAACTGCGTATGTGTGGGAGGAGGCCCATAGCTTTTAAATTAGAGAAGGGGCAGCTGCCTCTCCCTCTCCCAAACGGAAGGCAATCGTCTATGTCATGCTTGTGTAATCCTGTGTCTCTTTGTCTTGATTCCAACGCTGCTGCGTGTGCATGATGATGAAAAACATGTCCGCCACCACCTGTCTCGTCCTAGGCCTCTCAAAGTAACCGAGCGGGAAGAAGGCAACACCTCGGTAGCTCATGGGGTAAAGACATCGTGGAAAATGATGATACTGAAACACTTAATGGAATAATTGTTACCACAGCCGTTGTGTTTTATACTCTTGCTGCTTAACCAAAGCCTTCTGGCAACGTCACCAATCACGAAGTAATTGTGCTGGCCAAAATGAACTATTCAGGGGGCAATATTTGTAAGTGAAATCAAGAAATTCGGAAACGCTCAGGTTCATTCAAAACGTGCTGTTCTTGTAAAAACCAATGCATTCCTTTCTTAGCTTGTGTTGTGTTTTGTACTCTTGGGACTCAACCACAGACGCCTCGCAAAGAAGTCAAGCATGAAATACTTGTCTTGCACAAGCCGAGCTCTTCCGAGAACAATAATAGGTGTGACGACTTAAAAAAATATAACAAATCGTCTGAGGAAAACCTGTGCAGCGTGCCATCGTTATTGTTTCCTCATGTTCAATGCGAAGAGCGCGCAGAAGCCGGGCTACCCCTCACCTCCCCTCTACCCAACACGCGCGGCAGTTGGTAGCTGTGTCCGCCCCAACACGTGTTGACCCCACTCCCCTCCTCCGTACACCACGCAGGATGACTGACAGCTGTGTCCGCCCCAACACGTGTTGACCCCACTCCCCTCTTCCGTGCACCACGCAGGATGACTGGCAGGTGTGTTCGGTCCAACACGTGCTGACCCCACTCCCCTCCTCCGTACACCACGCAGGATGACTGGCAGCTGTGTCCGCCCCAACACGTGCTGACCCCACTCCCCTCCTCCGTGCACCACGCAGGATGACTGACAGCTGTGTCCGCCCCAACACGTGTTGACCCCACACCCCTCCTCCGTACACCACGCAGGATGACTGGCAGCTGTGTCCGCCCCAACACGTGCTGACCCCACTCCCCTCCTCCGTACACCACGCAGGATGGCTGGCAGCTGTGTCCGCCCCAACACGTGCTGACCCCACTCCCCTCCTCCGTACACCACGCAGGATGACTGGCAGCTGTGTCCGCCCCAACACGTGCTGACCCCACTCCCCTCCTCCGTACACCACGCAGGATGACTGGCAGCTGTGTCCGCCCCAACACGTGCTGACCCCACTCCCCTCCTCCGTACACCACGCAGGATGACTGGCAGCTGTGTCCGCCCCAACACGTGCTGACCCCACTCCCCTCCTCCGTACACCACGCAGGATGACTGGCAGCTGTGTCCGCCCCAACACGTGCTGACCCCACTCCCCTCCTCCGTACACCACGCAGGATGACTGGCAGCTGTGTCCGCCCGGACACGTGCTGACTGCGGTGACAGCCACCAACTCGTTCATCGCGGAGGTGGTCAGCATGACCTGTGGCCTCATCAGCAGCGAGTCCGGCAGATTCAGTGGCGCCTGCAGCGACACCAGTGTACCAGATACGGTCGGCTCTGAGTGAGTAGACGGAGGGCCGGAGAAGGCGGACAGAGGGTTGGGAAATTTTACCAAGAGGCAGATTTTACGCGACTGGCTGGCTGGTCATGTGCACCTCTCGCTAACATTTTGCTATTTTCCGTACGAAGTCTTGTGATGTTCCGGCTGTCACGCAGCGTTAGGCTCCTCTGCTGGCAACCGCGCCGCATTCGCCACCAGCAACGTCACCACCCTGTACAAAGCATGTGAAACCCGACTTATGGCCAAGTCCACGCCCGGCATCGCCCTGAGTGTGCACTTCGGTCCACGCACGGCATCGCCCTGAATGTGCACTTCGGTCCACGCCCGGCATCGCCCTGAATGTGCACTTCGGTCCACGCCCGGCATCGCCCTGAGTGTGCACTTCGGTCCACGCCCGGCATCGCCCTGAGTGTGCACTTCGGTCCACGCACGGCATCGCCCTGAATGTGCACTTCGGTCCACGCCCGGCATCGCCCTGGGTGCGCACTTCGGTCCACGCCCGGCATCGCCCTGGGTGTGCACTTCGGTCCACGCCCGGCATCGCCCTGAGTGTGCACTTCGGTCCACGCCCGGCATCGCCCTGGGTGTGCACTTCGGTCCACGCACGGCATCGCCCTGAGTGTGCACTTCGCCAGCAGCTGTGGACCATGCATGCTGTTCTTCGAGCTGGTTATTCCCTGATCTGGTGCTGACCTAAACGCCACAACTCTAAGGGTTTATACTGCCGCCATGCCTGCCACACACGTAGCCACCTCTAGTCCCGCCAGCATATCACCTTTGTGCTTGCTAATTGTCATTGTGTTTCCCTGACTGAATAAACATCTAAAATCCGTCCTGGTTCTTCAATAACGAAAAAGGTAGTGTGGTCACCTTAACACGCGCTCGGGTGGGGGTTAAATTGACCCCTCAAAGGCTTTTGCAGAATAGTTTCCGAACGGCGCAGCGTAGCCACGTCAAATGTTGTATAGCTATAGAAAATTTCATGGCGGATCGTTTGGTATCACAAATTTAGATGTACCTTGTAAGGTCGCTGATCTATGACATGTTAATGTCAGGCCACGGTTTCAGCGAAGGCAATTTCTAGGGAATCCTTCAATCTGATACAACAACGGAGTGTTAGGCAAAGCCATACATCTCTGAGATACTTTCTTAGGCAACACAACAGTTGAATGAGCAAATTATATTGACCTAAGGCCAGGTATAAAGGTCACACCAAGGTCAAAACCAACCTGCTTTGTTGCTCTAGAGCTTGCTGTATGGGATAGTTTCTGATGCTCACTTCAAGTTTATTGATAGCAGGAACCGCATTATGCGTCATCCATGAACTTCTTAGAGGTCAGAACAGGTCATTGACGTAAAATGACTCAGGTCAGCATTTTTTTTTAGGAACATACTGCCTAGCGTAATCTTTGTCGCTTAGTCAAAAGAAAACCTAAAGCTATCTTGTATGATTTTGGTCACAGTGACCTTCAAAAGGTGAAACAAGGTCACTGACCTTAAATGAGCATCGGACTTTTTGCTTAGAAACGGTTATCTAGGTTCTGGGGGCACTTTGAAGATCAGCCTGGAACTTGACCTTGTTTGACCCGAAGAACGTAGCCTAGGAACCTGAAACTTTGACCTAAGCGTGTTCACGTACGTACGTACGTGTAACTCGTACGTGTAACTCACGTACGGATTAACACACCCTGCAAATTTGGTGTTTCTAGCCCCCTTAGTTTCCGAGATCTTAGGGGGGTCAAATTTACCCCCGACCCGTGCGAAGGGTATCTAGCCTGCCACCCGGCGCGTGTTAAGGAATGTTTGGCGTCCCCCGCAGCTGCACTGAACAATTTCGAGAACAAAGCTGGCCCAATTGCCTGCTTCAGCACGAGCTACCTGTCCACCTGCATAGTTCCAGCAAACGGATATTTCACACGCAGTTTTCATTTTTAGTTGACTTGAAGCGTCTGTCAGGCCATGTAGTGCAGGTATTAGTTGAAGAACATTAGTTGGGTGGGAAGGGGGCCAGATTAGGGCGATCCTGGAAGATTTGTGAGTATGTGCCTCCTCACCTTCAACCTGTTTTCCTGATATTTTTGTTAAGAGCGCATGGAACCGATCAGCAGTTCTCAGCACTCGAAAGACTTCTTAGGCTACCCCGGCGCTCAGTAATGGAGCAGGGGTCTGAAAATCATCACGGTAAGTGTAGAAAGGTAGCTTGATTGTACAGTCATGCGAATAACTTCCGTGGTCAAACAGCATGCAAAGAGACTGGAATCGGTTCATAAAAGATAAAAATTCAGTCGTACCTGGAAGTCAGGGCTTTCAGGAAAACGGTCCGAAAGGAGCAATGGAATGATGCCAACGACCGCCTCCAAACTTGATTGAAAAAATTCAATAATGAATGAAATTTGGTGGTAATATAACTATACGTAGTTTAGCCGTGCATTTTATGATGTTCGCACAACCTGTGACATGATTCGGGATAATGACCGGTGAGTAGCTTTAGCAGCCCTCAAAAAACCACAAACAAACAGAAAAACAGAAAACAAGATGTCTCGCTGACATCCTTTGTCCATTATCAGAAATTGTCAGCTCTTTTGACCTCAAAACGTCCCAAAAAAATCGACGCCCTTCATAATATATCACATTGAGTGGGAAAACTGAAGTAGTTCTAGTAGTTCTGAAAACTAGTAGTTCTCTTATGTAGAAAACTAGTAGTTCTGACGCTTATGGACTCCGCGGTCTGGCTACCTACATTTTGAGAAAAAAATGTGAAATCCACGTATTATGCGACCTGTATGTGACACTAACTTGCGATGCCCTTTGCATTGGTTTCTGCATACACCGCACGTGAGATTTCAAATTTTTCAAGAACTTCGCGGCCGTGCGTCATAGTTTCGGCAACTGCATCGGGCTCGAGGTCACGTGACATTGCACCCTTAACCGTACCGCTCATCCTAATAACCTCCAAAGTCCTCCATCAGATCCACTTACCCACTAACGCTTGTGCTTGTTGCAGCTACTCGATCGTCTGCATCAATGACCATCCGGTGGCCAACCTGCTGGTGGGCTTCATCTACAATGAGCACCGCACGCCTCGCTGGCGAGGAGTCCGCTGCTGCACTTTCGCGCGACCGGGGCAGTAGGCGGTCCGATCTGCTGCCCTTCCCACGGCTGGAGGAGTCAGAGTCCGGTCTAGAGCTGGGGATTGGCGTGCACTTTCGAATTCGAATCTTTGGGTGGGCGGATTGGGATCCGAATTTAGAACATGACGCCGCTCAAATAGACGCGGATATTTGTGGCAAAATCTCAGACTTTTGATGTCGGGTCGTTCCCACTTGGAAACCGTTTTTCAAGTTTCCGGCTGACTGTCCTCAACGCTTCTGTGATTGGTGCACTTCTGGATTGGCCAAAAAAGTTTTGGAGCGGGTGTATATGCAACAAAAGACAAAGCTAGCGACAGATTTCAACGCATCACCAACACATTCGACGACATTTATTTTAGTTGAAGGATGCTCGAGCAAAGAGAATATTTCAATATATTTACTCGCATATTTCAATGCTTTGTTTCAGTGTCTCGACTGTGGTTCTGGGTGCAAATCCTGGTTTTCATGGTTCGACCTTATTTCCAGAATTTGCGAATTCTCAGGACTTCAATCTATTCGAATCCTCGGTATCCAAATCCTGAGCTCTCACTGCGTCTCCTCTTCCTTCCGGAGGGACCCTGCTCCTGGTTCTGCTCATAGCCGGGACGGTACGGTGATGTCCCGCACTCGTCCTGCTGCAGGAATGATGCCATGATGAAAATAATACCTCGTGATACGTGCCACAACTGCGTGCTCCAACCGCGCACCCCAACTGCGATCTTAACTTAATCCGGCAGTCAGCGCTGCCGCGGCATTTACAATATCAAAGGCATTTGACCACAGCCTGCCTGGACCCAGCATGGAAACTTTGATCTGCGCGTGACCCCCTTCACCCCAAACACTGACGACTTGTGGCGTATCTTTCTCCCAGGACGTTTTGGTTGGCAGATTTGGTGGGTGTCCTGGCGGAGCGCATCACAACCAGCCCGTATTTATTCAGTAAACTTTTGAACGCTTCACGGCCTTGTCAAACTTTTTACCAAGCGCAGAGTGGCATACACGTATGTAAGCCCATTCCACATCTTGTTTGTCCTACATAACGCTTAAAGTGCATGGCAAATCGCCTGTGAACATGCACATGTTCCATAAGCACATTATCCGAAATACCTCCTCTTTCCCACAATGTACGAAAAATGGTCAGACGAGAGCAATGCAGCTACACGAAAACAATCTGGATGCTAGTTGTACAAGGATACAAATGTAGCATGTCAAGAAGGTAAGCGTGCTATCTAAAGGTAACCTAACCATTGACTATGAGAGCACAACGCGCTCGTCCGGAATCGGGCGCACACAGGGACTGATGAACTATAAATGACCGTTTGGGTGGATCAGACCAACACATGCTATACCGAAACGACTGATGGCTTATGGAGAAACGGAGGAACGGGTCAGGCAATGCATGAATGTTTGACCTGCCGGGACGAATGTTTGCCGCGTAGCGGTACACGTTCGCGAGCTTCCAGGCACCTGACACGGCCCACCATTTCTTTTGGCGCTTTGGTACTCTACGGTTTCCTCCCCTGGCGCCGCCTCTGTGTGTGACCGGCAGCCGGCGGCGACGGCCGCCTCCGGCCGGGCGCCGGCCACTACCCCCGAAGCTATCTGGACCAGTCAGGCATCCGCTGGGGGCCGTCTCGTAGGATGCTTTGAGTCTTGCTAACGTCCTGAATCCACTGTGCTCCTGAGTGCTATTACCATTGCATGAAAACGACGCCTCGTTTGATGAAAACCAGTTGGATGATTTCATTTCCATTGGCTTCATGCAGGACCTCAAATATTTCTGGACTTCCTTTTTAGAAAGATTCCTTTATGCAAAGGGGATTCACCTATCTCTGGCCGTATTGAATTCTTCCAGGGTAAATCGCTGCCCGAACATTTTGCTCGTTTATCCGGTTCGAGGAATTTCGCAATAACTTTGTGGCTCGGAAGGAACGGTAAACCATCTGAAGAAGACTTTCAAACGGTAAACCTTATTGTACGATGACGTCATAAAACCAAAAGTGATGTTGTTTTCAGGTGCTTGTGGACCCATGCTATCGGTAAATGTAGGGTTACAGGGATGCAGCTTTGCAAAATACGTAGGGGTGAGGGAGAGGGACACATAAAGAAAAATGGCTGAGCCTGCCTCCGGAATCCACTTAAAAGTTTTCTCCCCAGATTTGACGCCCTTTCACGTCAGAGGTAGGAACAGGAGCGTAGTGTCTCAAAAATGTTTCGGGTGCCGAAGCCTTAAGAGCTAATTGAAAATAATACGCAAAAATTATTAATACCATTCGGAGACTGCATCCCTAAATAGAGGACACAACCGTCCCCCCCACCGAATAGGAAACTACATGCCTCTGGGCCGATTATGTTAATTGCGTCTTCATCTGATTATCTTATTAGACTAGTCTCAGCCATCATTCAGTATTAATGGCCACAAAATGATGCTCAAGCTCAAATAAATTGCTGAAACGAACATATTTTATGGCTATACGACATTACATTTCGGTTGTCTTTTTGTGGTTTATCAAATTCAGAGCCCAATTGCAGCGGTTTCTGATAGATTTGGTTCCAGGTAACAGTTAAGACGTTTCAAAATTTGGTCGGTGACAAAAACGCCATTTTCACCCCTGTCCTGATGCAGCATCCTCGTCAGCTTATGTTTGCGCGGAATGAATTCATAATCCGAGCCGTCCCGCCCCATCGTGCGCTGAGTGCTTTGCGGTCGCAATGTCGGCAATCAGTTCCTCGCGTTCGCTTTGCGTTGGAAACTCATATCATCACTTTCCTTTGATCTGTCGTTATCACTCGGTGTCTCCAGCTAGCACTGTCTGTTAACTGGGCCACATTTTAGGGGACCCGGAGACGTCTCAGTTTAGCTGGGCCGGTTCAGCCCCTAAGGACTTTTTCGCTTTAGCTAAGAAGTCCTTTCGCCCAGTCAGCCTGAACATAGGTTGATAACATCTAGCCTTGGATTGGAAGATGAGACGAAGATATTCTATTAGTATGCGGAGGGTCTCTGATAGGGTTGTGGACATTGTAATAAGAATTTCTATGATCAACTGCATGATAATGGTGGTATTTTAAACATATGAAACCAGCCAAAATGAACAACAAGCATTCGGCCTCACGGCATCTACGGGTTGTCACCCAAACACCAACATGCTGTATGTATCAGTCCGTAAATTTTTGAGGGAGCATTCCACCTTTGTCCACTTTTCACTCATTTTTGGATTAGACGTGTGCAATTAGATCAATGCTACAAGTTTTCTGGAAATACATATAAATGGCTCAAAATTTGCATTTGAAGCAGGCGCTCCTGCGGGAGAATCTCATTTGAGTCCCTGCTCACTGCTATGAATGAAATATATTTCATCTGCCCTGCTTTTTTAAACGTGTGTGTTCTGTAATGTTTGCAATACGCTCGTGTGTCAAAATGTCAGTGTAAGAAATGCTACGAAAACTTGAAACGCTATGTCTAAACAAAGAGGCATGCAAACATAAAGCTATCATCCCGCGAATTCAACGACACGTTAATCCCTGTAGGTTTCATTTCTCCCCTAATGTCTCTTGCGTTGGTCGTGCCCTCTTGATAGGAGACATGAGGAATGGCAATGGAAGGAGACATGCGAAATGACAATGAAAGGAGAATAAGAAATGGCGATACAAGAGTCTACATTCACAATTAGGCAGCAGTCATTCCAGGCCCTATGTCAGTCAAATATTCCAGTACCAGAACAAGCATCCTCGTATCCTTTCGAACAGGCGTCGGTAAAGGGAGTTGGTAACTCGGTGCCAACTTTCGGAACCCCTGCACATGTCAGAGATCATTTTGTGTCACTGGGGCATCTGCGGCGATCCAGTGCTGGATGGCATGATCAGCGGGCCCGCCGCGCCAAAAAAGAGCATTCGAGAGGGAGGAATGCCGGGCATGAGCTGCGGGGTTCGACGTCGCGCGGCCCATGGAGACTGCATCACCGATCGTCGGTTTGCTTTCTCCTGAGCTCCGAGCGATTGCTTTTTTTCCCTGATGGATTCTTAAGCAAGGATGGGCTTTAATGGGTCAATGTGGTTTGGACGTATTAGCCATTGTCCCGAAGGATTGCGGTGCAAAGGCTTTTAAAATTTTCGAAAACTTTTGAGCGTCTATTTTCCAAACCTTCAACTTTTATCAGCGGTTTTTGGCTAGAAATGCTCCGCAAGTATTTGAAGGAATTTTTGTAAAGACGTATGATATAACGAAATTGAGCTATTACCAACCGGTGCGGTGGGAGATCTCTTCCTATCGAGGCTTTTCAAAACTTCGTAATCACATTCGGTGGCAAACATACGCGACCAAAGAACCTTCCATATCCTTGAAACGTCCCTGTTCATAAGTATGCATTTGTCACAGAGCTTACTTGCAATACGTATAAAGCTTGCCTACAAAACTTGCAGAGCTTATAGGGCTTACATACCCCAACATGATCCAAGACGAATGATACTTCAATGGAATAAGCCTCAGAGCTCGCATTCTCCCACACAGCACCGATGTAAACATTAATGTGGCAGCCGGCATCCAACACTTTCGACTGACGCGCATTGCTGTTTGCTTGCCAGACCTAGCATTCGCCTAAAAATTGGGTGAACTAGAGGCATGGACTGAAGAAATGTCTATACAGGGTCTCCTTAAAAGAACATACATATTCGTAGTTGGATATATGTGATTTACCTTTTGCATGTAAATGGAATGGCACGAAAACAATCTTTTCTTTGTCTGAGCGTCAAGTATATAGTGACATTTCATAGAAACATTTGGAAAAGGCTTCCGAAATTTGTAGTGCATTCACCATCGTGGAAACAATTATAAGCGTGATGTTTTGACCCTGTTTCGACCTACACTGGCGTTCAATCCACGGGCCCCTCGAGACCTTCGCAAAACCCCGACGAAATACGGTACCACCAGTGTTACCATTTCACATAAAAGCCCAAATGAACTCACGCAAAAGCGCCCTCGGCTTGTCAATGCAATAAGTTAATTTTCTGTTGATTCCATTTTACTTGCTTCTCGATAGATGCCTAATTGTATTTTATGGCAGTTTCCGGATTCTAGACTCGAACGCTTTCCGCTTTAGAGCGGTGCTCTGGACAGGACGGTGAGCTTCTATGGAGGCAATCCCATCGCGTGTGGATGTCGTGAAGTCTCAACCACAGGGGTGTGGTTTCGCAAAATAGTTTTTGGGCACTGAGCGGCAAAAATGGCTAAACATGCCTCTAAAATACACCAAAAACAGGCTTATCTCTGGATTTGAATTCCTTCCTTTCAAAGTGCTGTAGCCTACCCCAGCTAAATATGAAATTACGTCCCCGCTCTTATACGTTTCCTCGTCCTAAATCAACAGAAATATTGTCATCGGGTACCATTATCATTTTTTTTGGATCTCGATGGCCTGAACCAGGTTTTGGTAATCGACGAAGGGTCGATGTGATGTAGCTTTAGACGTTGATGGGCGTGCGCGGCCCCGGAAATGAGTAGGTTGGTGTGTGCGACTATTGAAGGCGGCTGTGGAAACCCCCGACTGGTAGCCGTAAGACGGACTCTGATCTGCATAGGCATGTTGCGCAGGCATGTTCGAAACGCCTGGTGTTGTTCTGATGAACGTTGTCGGGCGATTGATATTTTCGGTTCAGTCGCGGGGTGTCAGTCGCTATGTTTTCGTGCTGTGTCATTGAGTATTTGCATTTAACTGCAGGTAGGCACATTTCTGGGATTGTTCCCAAGGAAACGTCTAGCAGATTCGCCACGCTTTGGGGCGCGGGGTGGGAGGGGAGGGGGGTGGTGACACCCAAAGCAGCTCTTCAGCTCCTACCAGAAAAAACTGCAAATGCGGGAGTATGATAGTGGTGAGGACCAGAGGTGCTAGGAGCGAGAAGACACTGGTCGCACGGCAAGATGTGTGTTACTGTAGTCATCCGTGATCAATGATCTGTGAAGGAATTGGTGGCTTCCTACATTTTCCAAGCATGATAACCAAAAAATGATTGCTGTTGATTTTAGTTCATTATAGACACGGATGATAAATGCCATGCTTCCAACCCACATGCGTAGCGCGTTGTACAAGCTTGGGTATGCTATATTTCGCACTTACTACTAAACCGAAGGCTAGGTTGCAGCCAATGTAGTGTGAGGGAGACACTCTGCAAATTTCAAAGTTTAAAGCCCAGCGTATGATAGGAAAGTAACACAAAGTACAACATTGGGAAGTACTTTCTTAATTTCGGGAACATTCTTATCCCCACTAATATGTGAAGTACAGGTAGCAATTGAGAAGACCTGAAAGAGAACAGTTTGTTTTCTTATCTAGACAAAGGTAAGCTGGACTGCCCGACTAGTCCCACAGCAGGCACTGATAAGGGAAATTGAGATCCGTTATCATATTCATCACTCAATGTGGCAAAATGTACAGGATGTTTTTCAGAATAAAAGAATTTAGTTATCAATCGTTCTGTCTCCTATGAAAGAAACATTATTTCGAAACTAACGCCCACATGCTGTCTTATGTGCATCTTCAAGAGTTAATCTCTAGAGGACGTGTACTGGCCGAAATATTGAGTGCCGTTAATGTAATCGTTGTTTAGCATCACAACGCCGTTTAATCAGCAGATGATTGCGCTTCTGACATCAACAACAAGCTAAAGTTTAAGTAACACCTCAACGGTCATAATTTCGGCAACACATCTTCATCGAAACAACAACACTTCAGCTGTGGTTTCTGTAAAGGCATGTTGCCGAAATATCAACCAATGTATTTCTCCATTCTCCTGGTTGTTCTCCGAGGAATAATGCTACTACTACTACTGTCTTATCTATGTGAATAATGTTCCTCGCAAATGCACTGAACAACTTACGATAATATATGGGGTTGAAAGCAGACACCGGAATCGCTACACTGCACAAGAAACATGCAAAATGTGCTACGACTCGGTCATTTCATTTCCTGGCAATGGCATTTCAACTGACAGATCTTGAGTGTGGTCGACAAATTTAGCGAAGTGAGCTTATTCACTTGAATTTTGTAAAGTTCTTTTCCACGCCTGCCGTACAGAGGAATGCCGCATGACTCGGCCACGCAATTGTCTGGCAATGACATTTCACGCAGCTGATAGATCTGACCTTACAATAAACCGTTCCCGGCCGTCAGTCGTCATTCGTTCCTGTTACAGTGCAGCGGTTGAATATCTTCCGCTCATCGGCCACTCGGTCAGCTTGATGTGGCCGATCGGATGAGTTTCAGTCCGGTGCTGAGTCCAAGGCCGGTCCTGTTTCAGTCCGGTGCTGAGGCTACGGCCGGGCCTGATTCAGTCCGGTGCTGAAGCCACGGCCGGGCCTGTTTCGTCTGATAGGCGGCCGCGGCTGGATCATTTTTAGTATGGTGAGGAAACCGTTTGTCGGACTGATCTCAGCTCTACGGAAGACCACGCTGAGCTGGTTTCGGGCTGGTGTTGTGGCTGCAATTAAGCCTTTTCAGTCCGTACTGAGGCGGCGGGCAGGCTGGCTTCAGTCGAGGCCGGATGGTCTGCGGTCACGGCAACGCCCGTCCCTAGCCGTATCGACCTGGTACACATCTCTCTCTCTCTCTCCTCTTCTCTCTCCTCTCTCTCTCTCTCTCTCTCTCCTCTCTCTCTCTCTCTCTCTCTCTCTCTCTCTCCTCTCTCTCTCTCTCTCTCTCTCTCTCTCTCTCTCTCTCTCTCTCTCTCTCTCTCTCTCTCTCTCTCTCTCTCTCTCTCTCTCTCTCTCTCTCTCTCTCTCTCTCTCTCTCTCTCTCTCTCTCTCTCTCTCTCTCTCCTCTCTCTCTCTCTCTCTCTCTCTCTCTCTCTCTCTCTCTCTCTCTCTCTCTCTCTCTCTCTCTCTCTCTCTCTCTCTCTCTCTCTCTCTCTCTCTCTCTCTCTCTCTCTCTCTCTCTCTCTCTCTCTCTCTCTCTCTCTCTCTCTCTCTCTCCTCTCTCTCCTCTCTCTCTCCTCTCTCTCTCTCCTCTCTCTCTCCTCTCTCTCTCTCTCTCTCTCTCTCTCTCTCTCTCCTCTCTCTCTCTCTCTCTCTCTCTCTCTCTCTCTCTCTCTCTCTCTCTCTCTCTCCTCTCTCTCTCTCTCTCTCTCTCTCTCTCTCTCTCTCTCTCTCTCTCTCTCTCTCTCTCTCTCTCTCTCTCTCTCTCTCTCTCTCTCTCTCTCTCTCTCTCTCTCTCTCTCTCCTCTCTCTCTCTCTCTCTCTCTCTCTCTCTCTCTCTCTCTCTCTCTCTCTCTCTCTCTCTCTCTCTCTCTCTCTCTCTCTCTCTCTCTCTCTCTCTCTCTCTCTCTCTCTCTCTCTCTCTCTCTCTCTCTCTCTCTCTCTCTCTCTCTCTCATGCTGCTGTCCGGATGGCTTAGGCTTTTGCAGGGAACCATTTGCGAGATGAAGTGATTTCCCCCCCCCCCCCATTTGTGTGAGCCCAGTTTACAGCTAGGAAATATATTTCTTTCTCGACCCTAGCGCGTTTTGTTTTAGGCCATTCGGTGAATCCGCTTTAAACATTTTTGGCAGGCAACAGCTGAATGTGCTGTTAACTTTACGCACTGCATAAGAATGGCAAGCGTATAGAATGCGCTATGTGCGTGCGCATGCACACACACACACACACACACACACACACACACACACACACACACACACACACACACACACACACACACACACACACACACAACACATACAAGGACGCACGCACGCACGCACATTCTGATGCACGGCTCCTGGCTACGGGGGTGGACAACTACCTAAGTATCATTTTTTTTTTGTTCTGGGCACGTCTTCCTCTTCTTCCTCCGATGGGGGAGCTCACAGGCCCCTCTGAACGTTTTTGGGCACGATGTTGAAATTTTGGATAGGTTACGTTACATTGTTTTCACACATCTTGTTCTAAAATGTGATTGCTGGTCTTGATGGTTTATGGTGTGTGACCGCTTCCTCGGTCTTGTCGATAACATGGTGCCCAAAAGGGACATACAACGCTTGTTTCACACTGCAAATGCACTCCAGGGAGGATGTTAAGGGTGTTTTTCTTATCTATATCTCTCTAAAGTGAATCATTATGGTTTCGGTAACTTTTGCAATGTCCGATCATCCAAGGTCAACTTTATTTTTGCTTAGTTTTTCAGATCGAAAGACCCTCATGAGAACTCTCGTGCGGCTGCGGGTAAAAACTCTCGCATGTCACGGGTTTAAATGGTGTATAAGCCAGCATAAAAGGTTTCATATTAAAGTCTGTCAGTGGCCGTCCTAGAAGCATAGACATCCTTCTTACCATGTTTCTTTCCAGTTTGGTGCATAATCTGAGATTTCCCACTTCTCCCACGCGATGAGGTGATCTCTTGGAAGAACATGCTTTCCTAGCTCCGAATGGCTTACACTCCCATTTCTTACCACTCTCTGGTATTCACCCGCTAGGGTCCTTAAGTTTCTGTATATATCCGGTATATAGTCCGTTTTGCATTGACATACGTATCGGTTAAATTTCCCACATTTTGATCCGTTTTAAAGCTGTCTGCGCGTGACTACATGTCTTCAGATGTTTGCGCACGCTTTGGTGTATACGCAAACCTTCAGGGGTTTTTACTTTGGGTATGAGTCCGGCAAATAGACTCAACGCTACTCGCTAAAACGCTACTCTCCTTCGGAGTCCGTCAAATTGACCTCCCCCCCCCCCCTCCCGCCTTCCCGAGCGCGCGTCAATATAGTAGGCGACCACCTGACCGTGAAATTATAACAATACAATTCCAGGAGCGTGTCCAGGGGAAGGGAAGGGGCCGCACTCGACATCATTATTATATACTTCTGTGATACGCGACTTGAATGACAGTGCAGAAAAAAACAATATGGGTCAGTGCGTCCATGTCACCCTTGGCTTTTTCAAGGTCACAGGGGAGATCGAAGGTCTCATAAACCTTTTCTTTTTCAATGTCGTGTCATTCCAGCACAGCAGCAGTTGAATGTATATGTAACTAAACGAACTGCAAATAACATGGGTAAGTGTCAGGCGTAAGTCAAATAACTACGTCTTTGATGCACCCGAAATTAACGGTGTATAAAACACATCATACAAAGGAGGCGTTCCGCTTAGTTGACTAGGAAACCATATTGTTTGTGTATCAAGCAGACCATTAAGTTCTGCACTCGAATGCCCAGCAAAAGAAACTCTGAACAACCAATCCACGTATGCACCTCGCATCATTTACTAGGTTTATTAACTAGGCATTTACTAGATTTACATATTTTATTGGATCATTTAGGTCACCATTCATGGATGCATGCGACACTATGATATTAAAATGTTAGGCGCCACGGAATAAAAATATAGCACTTAACACTCGTCCAGGTTGGGGTTGGTTTGATCTCCGCCTTACGACGGTGTTCACATTATCATTTACGAACGGCGTGGCGAAGCCGTTGCAACCCTTACATAGTTGTCAACAGCTGAATAGCGGATATTTTGATATAAAAGACTATATGAAAATTATGTGTACCTCGTAAGGTCATTGACCTTTAGCAGGCCAAAGTAAGGCCGCAGCTGTCAGCGAAGGCAATTTCTAAGCAATCGTTGAATCTGATGCGGCAGCGAAGTGTTGAGTGAGGCGATGCATCTCTAAGATGGTTTGTAAAGCAATAACGCAATTGAAGTTGGGATAACAATAAATTTCATTACGGGCGTAAGGGTCAGACCGAGGTCCAAACCAACCTGCTTCTTTGCTCGAGGGCTTGATGTATGGGGCAGTTCCTGATTCTTATTTCGAAATTATGAATGACAGGGGCCGCGACAGACCTCATCCATGGAATTCGTAAAGATCACGTAAGTCACTGACCTAAAATGCTCTTATCCGGCATTCATGTTTGACCTTTTGACCTTTGACGTTGAACACGCGTCTAGGCTCAAAGCGATCGCATGAGGAGGTCTGTCGGTGCATTGGACACCAAGCTGGAGTTTGACACTGTTCGACTCTTTTGGACCCGAGGGTCATAATTCAACGGCCTCAAATTTTGAGACTGGTGGCTCAATAAAGGTCAATCCAACCTGTGAATTTGGTGTTTCTAGTCTTCTTGGTTCTTTTAAATCTTAGGAGGTCAAATTGGTCCAACTCAGCGACCCGAGCGAACGATATTCAACCGGTCGCCCGGGCGCGTGTTAACTGTGGATTAAGACCCTCTAATTTCTACGTAGCATGTCCAGTGCTTTGCATGTTTAGGGTCCCAAAATCAATAACGATAAGAGGTCTCGTATTGATTCAGAAGTGTTTTACAACTCCTCAAAACGTTCGCCCATGCGATGCAAATTCACGTGGATGCACTTGGCCAAATTATTCACAATATTCAGGCACTGAGCGATGGGATCGTACGCGAATCGTGTGCAGATCTTGTATTCTATTGCTGCTTTGACCTCAGCGATTGTCTGCGATTAGCTACAGTGGGGTGTGAGCCAGCGATTGTTTACACTTGGATTCGGTTCCGTCTCGGAGAAACCGCTGACTGGCACTCCTGTTTGTGATTGCTTCCCAGATGCTCCCAGATCTTCACGAAGCTCCAATAATTCACTGCCATTGCAACCCCGCGACCGCCTTCCTTGAACAAGAATGGCCACCTAAAACCAGTCGTGGTCATAGCCAATAATGCGATACACTTCACTGAGCGCATGGTTCGAAATGAAGCATGATTTCGGGATTGATTTCTCCCAAGCACACATTACTCTTTGATTTTACTTCTCCAAGGAGCAAAAATGTGTTGCCGTGGTGAACCAGAGATGGTTAGAGAGGTCTGCTCCTGCCCGAGTTTGCCAGGGAGCCATTGACAAATCGTCATTCATTTCTTCGTGCCCTGGGCTTTGCGTTTCAAGCACACACCTGTGTGGTGAATGTGTAATTTGAAGTCATTTTTCAGAATGTTGAACGACCTGAACAGACCAGGTTCTTGGCAGCGACGGCGAATGGCCTTGGTCGGTTTACGTGACTACATGCGACTGATACCGTGACGCGACAGCCAATATTTTGGCTGAAATTATCCGTAATTTTAGTCTTTACAACTGAAAAACCTTGCCTCCATTTGCAGTTGTGTGCTTGTGCACAATTCCACGAACTCTGAAGTTGTGTTTTCAGCAACCCAAAATTATTGTTGGGAAATTTCCTCTTTTAAGACTGGAACGGAGCGCCAGCTTCAAGCGGGCTTTTGATAGACTCGGTTGTGGTATGTTCTTCAACGCAGAATGTTTTTACCTCGCTTTTATGCGCCATCTCGATCAAGCTTCATCTCCCGGAATAACGAACGTGTTGAAAGAAATTATAATGCAGCGCGTGCGACGCACACGCATTCGTGTGTAAATAACTCACTGATCTCCACGCCTGACTAATTTCTTCTGACTCTTCAAACCGACTGGCTGGATGTTCGTCTGGATATCCTTATCTATTATAGCCGAAGATATTTATAAGTGTGGATTTGACCAGCGTCTACCGGTTGGGTGACTGTAACCGAAACTCTGTGAAAAGGCGAATGCTGTCAGTGCATACTGGTCACAAAGGGCTGGTGTTCGTTGTTTATAAGCATCTGAGTAGCTCACACGGCCCCATATCAGCCATTTCTGACAACACGGTGTTGCATTCGGCACAGGGGGAATGCAGGATTTCACAATAAGGGATGTCACAACTTTTCTTCTTCTTCTCTTTTTACTAAAACCAAGCTTACCACACCGGAGTAGCACGCAATGTGTAGCATGTCGAAACACTATATGGCATCTTTCTGATCACATTATATTGACGTGTCTTTCTGGTGTTTGTAGCTGTCAACATCTGATCACATCCACTGCCCTAAATTCGAGAAAATTCGTTAAAGGGTGGGGGGGGGGGGAGGGGGTGGAAGGCACGTACCTCCTAGAACCACTAAGTGCGTGCGCCTCTGATTTACGCGCCGTTTGTTTTGGTCAAGATGACAATGCCCGCTTCCCTTTGACACTTACTGGCCGATTACTTACGAACCCGCTGGTCAAGCAGCATTAAGACTATAGCCTGGTAGACTGAAGCCCAGCGCATTCACTTACGCTGTGCACCTGGCTTCTTGTTTCAACTGCCGCAGTTGCGGTGGTCTGACAGCGATCCGTAAAACGAGAAGGCGGGCGCTGTTTGTTTTGGTTTGCGCTGACAAACGCGCCACCGGCTGCTGCACGTTTCCTCCACCAAATGCTCTGATCTCATGTCGCTGCGATGCCACGGATTTCCGATGTTTGGATTGACTGCTAACACTCCTATATCTGGATATCTGGATATCTGGATCTGGATATCTGGATCTGAGTGATGCTGTTCGCCAACATCTAGATTCACTCCTAGCTGCACAACTTTTCCGCAGCTTGCACATTTTTTGTTTCTCATGATTATCACTCCTAGCCTATGTTGTATTTATTGCAATATTATCGGAAAATCGTTCCCGACTAAACAGGTGTCAGCAAATATCCAAACAATGTATATATGATTGCTGATAAGCCCACGAAGCCACCACCATTAGTGGGTGAAAAGCTTCAGTCTGTAAAAGGGCGTCACGACTGGCTGGGTCAGACCAGGCTAGACCGGGGTGAGCTGAACTGAGCTGAGCTGAGCCGAGCCGAGCTGAGCTGAGCTGAGCTGAGTTGAGCTGAGCTGAGCTGAGCTGAGCTGAGCTGAGCTGAACTAAACTGAGCTGGGCTGGATTGGACTGAGCTGCGCTGGACCATGTTAACCTGTTCTTGGCTGCTGAACTTGCAAAATTTTCTGAAATTGAGGTTAGATCCGTGTAGCTCACCGACGCTTGCATCACCGACGCTTGCATTAACAATAACATGATAAGAACCTCGCAGCCGGCTTCATGTTAAGCACGCTCAAATCCATGCTGTAATCGTGTGCCGCGTGCTCCAAGGAATGAAATAGCAGGGCAGTTGACAGCGTATGACACGCAGCGAGAAACACAGAATCTGAGGTGGCGCCGAGCTGAACTGGTGCCGTGTCGAACGCGTCGGACTGTGCTGGTGCCACGCCAGGCTGTGCTGGTGTCGGTCGGGCTGTGGTGGTGTCGTGCCGGGCTGTGCTGGTGTCGTGCCGGGCTGTGGTGGTGTCGTGCCGGGCTGTGCTTGTGTCGGTCGGGCTATGCTGGTGCCGCGTCGGGCTGTGCTGGTGCCGCGTCGGGCTGTGCTGGTGTCGCGCCGGGCTATGCTGGTGCCGCGTCGGGCTGTGCTGGTGTAACTTCAGGTTGTGCTGGTGCCGCGTCGGGCTGTGTCGGAGTGACGTTGGACGCGCATGACGTCATGGTGATGTTGGGGACCGTTATGCCGTTCACATGTGGTTCACAAACGTGCGCTTTCGTACGCCAGGGCTAGGTAACGCACCGTACAGCCAGGCTATCCACTGTGCCCCCCCCCCCCCCGTCGCACCCTACGCCGGGCGTTAGTACATGAACGCCAGTCTCATACAGCACCTGACCAGTACTAATGGATGGTGTCCGCCGACTTCAGCGCCCGGGAAGGAGGCAAATCTCCCCAGGACTAAGAGCGCCACCCTTCGTCTGCCGACGCGAGCGGCGTCAGCATCGGCTGGCGGCGGACGCCTTTATCGGACACTTCCTGCGTGTCAGAACCCCTCCCCTACGCGCGGTCGGCTCGTGTCGCCAGAGGCCCGCAGCGTCCGGCCACGGAATGGGGAGGCTGCACCGAAAGATCGGGCCAGACAGCAGGGTCACCGGGGAAAACACGGGGAAAATGAGATGATGTGGAAGCGTCTGGGGAAGGTTATGCTTCATGACGCGTGCGGCTGCTCAGGCTGGTTGTGTTGCTACTTTCCATGGTGGTAACTAGAGCGTCGTCGATGCTTTCCGCGGCGGAAGTCGACTTCCAATCCTCAAGCCTTGAGAATGTTGCCCAGATTGCGTGGGCACTTTGTCAAAGATTGCGCCTACTGAGCATGATACTTGAATTGGCGCAGGCGTTTGCTGAAACACAACGCTCATTTATAGGGATGCCAAGAATCGGTGTGCTCGGAGCAACGCACGAAGGCACCAACCTTTGAGCGTATAAGGCGTTTTGTCTGAGCTGGGGCCATGGCGGCTTATACGTGATCCTGAAAATGAGGAAGATGAGGCCGCTGACTGGATGGCGTAAAGGTCCTTAAATTAAGCTTAACCACCATCGTGGTTGGGTTTGAGACAGTGTCCTAGGATTGCCAACTTTGGGCGTAAAGCAACACCCTATGAGGATAAATTTTTCACTCCTTTTCCCATATTTTATGTAAATTTTTCGCTTCTGCCCGATATTGTCTAATCGCATATGCCAAACCCATATTTCCCCATCCGAGGCTTTCAGATGTCATCCAAACCGAGCTCACTTAAAACCATCAACCTGCACACCAATGACTATGTCCTGCCTCACCCACATCTGAATCATGTCTATGTATGCACAGAGCATGAGCGTCAGGTATCTTTAAGATTGAGAGCCCCAGCGACTCCAGTCGCATGCATGCTTCAAGTTTGGTTTGTTAACAAAATGCATCACAATCGGCAGCTGTGTGTCAAATACAAGGTTTCCACACATCCCCAATTTTTTGGGTCTCACCAACACACCGAGAAAGCGGAGACTGGTACAAACACCAGCAAAGCGTGGGAAGGAATTTTACTCCACGTATTTCGATAAGATGAGGCAGGGCCTCTTTAGGTTAGGCATGGTTAAGCTACTTTCATGGAAATAAGCATTGGGTATTTTGTAATAAACAGTGACATAATTGTTTGTCTTTCCCTGGTCCCAATCTTAACAGAAGCCAAAGGTATGTTTCTTGTGTTGCCTTGGAGATGGTCTGATGTGCAGGAGTCCTAAGTTTGTTTTTGTTTGAATGCTTTATGCTTGTCGAACTTATGCTGTGTTTTGCTCATTGAATTCCTTTGCTTTGTTTTGTCGTTAAAAATGCTGTAGAAGGGAAGTGCAAAGTGCGACATCAAGTTAATTGCTGCTTACATTGTTTTTATGTTCATTACACTGTTATGAAATTACTATGCTATAGTGTATTCTGTTTCACTTTAATGGCCTAAGATGTTAAAAAACAAAACAGTTTTGTCAGGCTTATTATGTTACGTCCATACCAACTTAAAATGTATGTCTTTCTTCGCTAAAGCATATCTCACTAACCCATCAGTTCAGTCTGTTGTGAATTGAATTTTTCGCTCTTGTACGGTCCTTTTTGCGAATTCATTTTTCACTTCAACCATAATTTTAAAACTATTCTAGCTCACTGGTTTGAGATTAAGCCTGGAATCGTCTCAAAATGTTAAATTTATCACGATTTCTTGCATGGATTCTTGGGTAACCCTACGTCACCTAATTGCCTCGGAGAGCAAAAAATGCTGAGGAAATGCTGCTAACGTCACCTAACTGTCGTCTCAGGAATGCCTCAGGCTAGGTGATGCAAACGGCGGGATCAGTCGGCAAATGATAAGCTGAAGGAAACTGATGGCCTTAAGGCAAATGATAAGTTTAAGGCAAAACATAAGTTAAAGGCGAGTGTTTAGTCAAGCAAATGATAAGCTTAAGGCAAATATTGAGTGGAAGGAAAAATATAATGCAGACAGCGTTTTGGCAAGAAACAAACACTCAAGGATCGGGCACAAACGATATCAGACCATAAAGTCATGTGGGCCGGTCCAACGCCATTGGCTCACAACTTCACCATTGTCCATTGTCTCACGACACTTCCATTGGCCATTGGCTCCCGGCTCAGTTACTAACATCGTTCCCTTTGACTTGCCTTTGTATGTATCGGTCTAGTGTAGTCATTCACATCGCCATCAGAGACTCTTCGCGGCATTTTGTTTGTGTTGTGTAGCCCGTCTCGATCGGACACGCCCGTCACGCCCCCACCCGTCACGATAGCCCGTCTCGATCGGACGTCACGCATCCCCTGAGGGGCCGACGTTGGGGAGAACTATGGTGCCGGCATTCTGTAATTTGAGTCGATGACAATGAACGAATTTTGGGACAGTTGGCGCTGCATGTGCTGAGTTATGGCTCATTTCATGTCGCGTATCCGTTGCGGTGCACACAGAATGCGTCACAAAACATAGGTGTTTTTTCATGACTGCCAATTTTTTATTTTTCATTCATGTCCTGTCAAATACGAAGCGCTCCAACATACTGTATTGCACAGCACAGCAACCCGGGATGCGCCAGCAACGGAAAACATTTCCACCATCATGGCATGGAAATATTTGCAGATTAAGGCTGCTAGTCCACTTTCAACATGAAGCACGGGCCCAAAGCTTGGCGTTTGCACTCTTCTGTGGGCATATCTGTGCTGTTTCCTGCATGAAATCTGGCCAGCGCCTAAATATGCTTGTTCATGCGCTGCCAGTGACGAAAATGCACCGCTGGCCTCGAAAAAACATGAATGAAAAGAACTCACTAATGCTGATACAAATTCGAAAAAAACGAAGACGGCTGTCACGTACGTACGCTCGCACCGGCCATATCGGTTCAGCACCCTTACCCCAGCATTGATGCATGATAACAGCATACAAACATAGATACAAAATCGACCAAGTGAACAGGGGTCGCTGCAGCAACGCACACAACATCGGTTTCGACCGTTTAACGTCCCTTGCCGATGGCACCAATGCCGTCACAACGACGTCACTGTGGCCCCCGATACGTCGTGGGGGCGTACAATTCATTATCCAGCATTTCCACCGCCGACAGCCGCTGCCCGTCGAGTTCCATTCCGGGTGGGGGTGGGGGCGCCTCGAGAGGCCTCAGTGACGGGGGTCCGGCCCCGTCGGGACTCCGGACCGGCCGGAGAAGACGGCTGTTGGTGGTCCTCGATCTGCTCGTAGAGGCCGTCCGTCGCAGAGCCTGGCGTCTGCGTCTGCGGACCGTTGAGACCGCGGCCGGCTGCGTCGGTCCGGCGCAGCTCCGTCGACGAGAGGCGGCGCGCAGGCGACCGGCGCGACCGGGTCCGGGCAGCTCGCAGTCTTCGTCGCCGGGCGCACAGCGCCGCCGCCAAGCCAGAGCCAGAGCCAGAGCCAGAGCCAGCAGGCCGGCGAGCCCGCAGTACAGCAGCAGCCAGCCGCCGGAGGTTGGCGGCCAGCCATGGCTGTCGGCGGGGCACCTGCCGGCGCAGCTGCAGGAGCACCTGGAGCTCCGCCTGGCTGAGTCGACCGGTCGGAGGCGCGCCCGTCAGCTTACGCACCCGGTCCTCAGTCGGACACGCGCCGGCGTTGTCCACGACGAGGTCGCCCACGCGGACGTGCACGTCACGGCCGAACGCCAAGGACCCGTTCCTCGCTTCGTGAATGCTGAGTTTGTGAATGTTTAGGAGCTGCCCATGACCGTCGGGTCTCCTGCGGACGCGCAGCCCGGCCAGTGACTTCCGGTGTGCGAGCAGTATGGAAGAGTCGCTTAGGTGAATCGAGCCCCGCGCCTCTACCGCCAGCCCCATGAACCTTAAGTCCCTGATTGTGGAGTTGTGTATGTGTAGGTTTGTCACATTCAGGTGGAAGCCGGTCCTAGTAATTGTTTTCACGGTGGTGCCATTTATTACCACGTCCTGGATGGTGCCGAAGAACGCGGAGGGATGCACTCGTTGAATATCGCAAGAGTGTAGAGCGAGGCGTGACCAGCCCATGGACCCATTCACGCACCCTTCCTTTGCAGCACCAATCCGTAGATTTCTGACCTCCAAATGGCAGATGCTACCACTAAATGTTCGTTTTCGGCATTCCGGCATGTCGACATTCACTACGGACATTTCACTAATCCGTGTTTGAAAAGCATCTGAAGAAGCTACTAAACGCTCGACGTTCCTTACCTTCAACCTTGGGCCGGTTGATGTGGCAAAGTCAAAGGCTTTAGATTCCATTTCTAGTACTTTAATATTTTGGATGGAAATCTCGGCATCTTGATGCCAGCCACCGGCAAGGGAAGACTGCAGTATGTGCAGCCCAGTGACGTAGTGAACTTGAAGCAAAAACTTGCGTCCGTGCGTCTGCCGCCGCAGACCCTTGAGCCGAATCGATAAATTGGTTATTCGCCTGAGCACAAGCCTTTCTAACGTTTGCAGGCCGTATATGGCATGTTGGCTGATGGTGACGTTGGCTGTCCTAAAAATCACAATGTTCTTCGAAGACAGTGGGACGGAGCCCTCGGACAGAGAGAGCGGCTGAAACAAGGAGGAAACTCGTAAGAATTTGTGTGGCTCTTATGTCCACAAATGTATCGTAATTTGCACATAGCACGACGTGTCCACAACTTCAATCAAACCTGTATCAGTCGATCATTGAAAACAACGTGATGAGAATTTCTGCCAGCGAAAGTCATTACCTACCTGTCCTAGCGTGTTTTCAGCATGTCCAGTTGTGTCCAAAAACAGTAGCATTTGGAGCTCCTTTTTATGGGAGCTTTGCTTGCTGCAAGCTGTTGTTTATGCAGTCTTTTCTCGTTGGGGTTGGATTACGCAGCATTTTTTTGAACTTGCTTCAAGGAGTAATTAGTTGGATGCTCTCAGCAATGTTCAAAATTTTGTTTATTCCGATCAATATTTATTTTTAATGAAGAGCGGGCGGAACGCAGATGAGAAGAAATCTTGCACTTTTTCCCAACCAAATTTCATTCACGCGTTTAGTGCCCGCCCATAAAGCTTCTCAGAATCCATATGGGTGTCCGGCCTGCCGGCTGAAAACACCTGAAAATAGCCTCTATGGCAGCGCGGAGGCGGCACGATGTGGCCCAGAGGCGGAAGTATGTTTCTCTTCATCCTCCACTGGAGCAGAAAATAATTACACTAGGGTCTTGCATTTGAAAGTTACATAGTTCCATAAGTTCCATAAAAAGCAAGTTCCAATACCCGACCCAAAACGTTTTGCAACTACGTACCGAAAACTTCGAGCATACCTTTTTTGTTGTGGTATACCCACAACCTCATCGGCATCGGCCGGCCGCTCGTGGTTTTGTGACGTCAAATATTCACAGATTACTTCAGCTGGGTGCCACTTGCCGGACCGTTTGAAGAAATTTCACGTGCGTCTATGGCAGTTTTGACAGCTGACAGGATGTGATGAACCAGGAAATAAAATGGCAAAACATGAAATGTTTTTTGGGATCACCTCTCCATCAATTGAAGTGTTCTGCGTTTATGTTGGGTTTTCAACCGAAATATACATATTGAGGACCTTTCTTTGTTGCTCACAATCCTGTCCTTCTTAAGACCTAAGCCTCTCTAGTTTCTGAGCTACACATTCGTAAAAGGGGAAAAGTATATGGAGAAGAGTATTTAAAAGTTACAGTCACCATTCATGGCGTCGTAATGGTGTCTTTCAATTCCTACCATTCCATAAGCCATGAGGCGATCAAAGCCAAGAAAGATATCATTGTCGCGGCCTTCATATCTGGAGTTCGTGAGCGGGATTTCCAGATAAAGCGACCGTCTATTGGCTCTCAATCAGTGTTGTGCAAGGTGCGATAACTTAATCAAACCGTGTCTCATTGATCAGCACATGTACTGAGCAGAAAATTGTGGCATCTAGAGCAATCTTTTTCTATTGAAAAGTAGGCCACTAATTATAAGTGAGATTGTTTCATCATGTCTGATGCTTGCTCCAATATCTCCAAATGGTAAACATTTTCTTTAATAGCCAGCGACAGGCAAACGGACAGACTATGGATGGTGCAGACTGGTGCGTGGCATTTCGCGCCGGCGAAAATTGTCCGATAACATTTAGTCAGATGTGTCCTGGTTTACTCGCGTATTTTCTTAACAACACAACGTCTATGCGACGATTTTCGGCTAGAAATGCCTCGCGGGGATTAAACACATGCTTTTAAGGACGTATTTGTTGATACAATGGTAGTTTCTTGGCAATAAGTAAGACCATGCTTGTACAGACATTAGTAATGCTGGATTTCGTCGTACCGAAGCTTTTCGAAACACTTTAAAAAGGCCCGGGGGCATGTCTGACGCAGACGCGATAACACCGATGCCTATGTCTTGACTGCTTCCCTGGTCATAGATATGGATTAGTTTCAACATCTGCAAATCTTTACATGGTCCGCGATGAATGATCATGGTATTAAATGATCCTCAAGGCACGTCATGCCGCTCACACCGATTTAGACAATGAAGTCACGGCCAGCATCCCCTTGGAAGCACCCCTCGGAAGCACAGCACCCGCTCGGAAGCACCCCTTCGGAAGCACAGCACCTTTTCGGAGGCATGACACCTGCTAGGAAACACAGCACTCGCTCGAAAGCATCTCATTGGATGCATCCCTCGGAAGCACAGCATCCCTTAGAAAGCACAGCATCCTTAAGAAAAACTGCACCCGCTCGAAAGCGCCCGCTCGAAAGCCTCCCTCGGAAGCACAGCACCCGCTCGAAAGCACCCCCTCGAAAGCAGAGCCTTCTCAAAGGTACAGCACGCGCTCGCAAACGCTCAGTCCCCGCAGTGTGCGCATTGCCGCAGCCTGCTGAGCTCTGAATACCAGGCAAGTATCAGTCGCTGGAGCTCCCCTAGTCGAGACCTGCTTTACCAGAACATGTTTCGTGATCAATCCACAAAAGCAGGCCGTCGGCGAGCGTGATATCTTACATGCGTTATGCTGGGGCAGGTGCAGTTCACAGTTGTTGCGCTTTCGCAGTCCGGCGTGAACTTGCAGCACGGCAGGGAGCAGAGCGAGGGCCGGGCGCTCTCCACCGTCGACGCCATCATCCAAACCACGCACACCACCGACCAGCCTAGCGCACACATCACTGGGAACTCCAGTGGCGAGGGCAGACGGCTCCAGACACGAGAGCGGCTGCACGTCGCGGCTATTTAAATGCCTAGTGCAGCCGCTGCGCTATTGTCTTGAGCTGCCAAGCCGTCCTCCGGCTGACAGGCTCTCCTCCTTGCTGTTCACTGCTGATGACCCGGACGTGAGGACAGACCGCAGCTGGTGACCCGGACGTGAGGACAGACCGCAGCTGGCGACCCGGACGTGAGGACAGACCGCAGCTGGTGACCCGGACGTGAGGGCAGACCGCAGCCGGTGACTCGCAGCGTCTCGCTGCTCACTGCGTGATGACTTCGGCTCTCAACCCGCTGCTTATCTTGACTTTCCAATGCTAAGGCCTTGCCTATCCTCGCCGATGACCTCGGCTCCCGGCGGTCCGCAACTGATGAGTGTAACTGCCACGTGATCAATAGCAACTGACGTCCCACTACCGCGGCCCGCGCCAGCCCACCGGCTGTTGTCCTGCGGCGGACTTCCGACTGCCGTCTGTCCTCTGCCGGTGGTTTCGTAAACTCCGGCCGGCTTACCGGCCGACAACCTCAGCCTCCGAGCCTCCAGCAGCGCCTCTCCCGGACTGAACGGCGTGCGAGCGGCCCGCTGGTCAGACCGGCCGCTGCACCTCGTCTGTCGGGCGAGCGTCCGCGCCTCGCGGAGAGGTCCTGGGGCTGGTTGGGTGGCGGTCACCGGACGTGCCAGCGATAGCCCGTCCTGGGCTTCGCGGCGTCCTGCTCGCGACCGGCTGAGCTGGACTGTGTTGGCTGGGCTGAGCTTGAGCTAGCGCTGTGCGTCATGTGTACCCCCCCCCCCCCCCGGCGTACCGAACCGGCAACGCACCTTGGAGCGGCACAAAATGTGCGTGTACGATGCTGGAGCCTATTGGGATGTTGGAGCCTATTAAGAATAAGTGGACGGGAGTCGGCCAGGAAATACAGGCGCAGTTTTGCTTAGCGGTTGGAGAACCGCCGCATTATGGGCCCCCTAGAGCTTTCCCCTACCCCTAAGGAAAATCATCGCACTCAGGCCAATGAATTGTAATAATCTTAGTATGCCTTTTGTATATGGGAGCCCATCATACTGTGCAGGCTTTAGAAAATGTTAGGCGTGCTACGTATGCACATGCCTATTCATTGTCTCTAGATCATGATTTTGAGGCTAAGTAGTTCGGAAAAAGAAGAAATAGCATCGCAAAATAAGCTAAAGTTGACTGCCAAATGGGATACGAGTCGAATACGACCTTTATTCCTAGCTTACTTACGGTTACCGGGCTGGTCGTTGTGATCAGCTGATGGCTGATGGTAAATGCAAAGTTAGGCTGCAGATAGCTAAGTTAAGCAAATAACATTCCCTTGAATAAATGAGGCCCTGACAAGAACACAGGGCTATCCAATCAAATGAGAACTACCCGAGACACGATATGAAGTCCCCCGGAATGGTCGAGTGTGCCCGAGCGGGTTAACAGATGGGGCCCTAGACAAGGGCGTAAGGCCCTGTATTTAAACAGGAAGTACCCAAGACCCAAAGTAGAGGGCTCCCGAACGATCGAGCGCAACTAAGCAGGTTAATAGACAGGACCCCCGGCAAGAGCGTAGGGCCCTACACTCAAATAGGAAATACCCAAGACCCAGTGCAGAGGGCCCTCGAGAGATCAAGTAGGTGCACGAGAAGGCCAGGTGGCCCCGACAAGGGAGTAAGGCCCTACGTTCAAATGCCAAAACCCAATATGCAGGGCTCCCAAACGATCCAGTGCGCTCGAGCAGGTTAACAGATGGGGCCTCGACAAGTGTAAAGGGCCCTCCATTCAAATGTAAAGTACACACGATCCAATTTGGAGGGCCTCGAATGACCGGGCGTGCCCAAGCAAGCTAGCATATGGGCCCGATAACGGCATATGGCCCCAAGCAAGTGGCAGAGAATTTGAAAGGTTCTAAAGCAATAATGCAGGGGGCCCATGAGCATATCGCGAGTTTGACGGTAGGCTAACCGAGACCAACGTGAAAAGGCCCCGAGCAACGGAGAATACCTTGGCAGGTTGACGTATGGGACCCCGACTATTGCGTATAGAGCTTTTCGGACGAATGGGAAGAATCCGTGGAAGGCCCCTGATTGACAAGAGGGCCCGACATGCTAGCATATAGAACCCATCAACAGCGTTCGGCCCTCCGAGCAGATGCAAAAAAGGCAGCATGGACGACTCATTAGCTGTAGTATTGACTGTGTGAGTGGACCTATAGGGCCCACAGCAACGGCTAAAAGTCTCTGGACATCGTAAGAAGCCTGAAAATCTCCTAACCATCACCCTCTTAACCAGCGTACGTTATTTGTGTCCACTCGTGGGTTCACACTTTCCCTTGCGACTTTTCTTCGTTGCCTTGGGGCCCAAAGACGACCAATTTCGTTGCCGTTGCGTTAAACAACTGCGTCTGTTCGGCCGGCTATGAGCCCCTCCGGGGCCCCAAGGGGAAGGCGATGGCCCGTGCTCCCCCCTCCCCCTCCCCCGTCTGATCTGCCCCTGCGACAGCTTAGTAGACAACACGCTCTATAGGTTTTATAAATGCATGAACAAGACAGTTATTTGGAAACTTACACGGTTGTACAGTTTGCTGCGACGCTAGCAAAATATATATTGCGTATATAGTGGTCACTCACTTGGTTTCCATAGATTCTGTGGGCTTTATAAATACCTGAAGAAGACAGTTGTTTGGAAAGTGGCACGATTGCACACATTTAACTGCATCCGTAGCAAAATATACATAGCACATATGACGATGATCCACTGGGTATAAAAGATTATGTTCAGCTCTGAATGAATGATGTATCTCACACTTTTGTTTGACTTGAGTTGTCCAGAACTCGACAGACTCGCCTCCGACTCTGCATACAGCAAAAATCCCAGACAAATCCCCCTCACTCTGAACCAGCGGAATTGTGGCGTATTCTCCAGTTGATTCCGACTCGATCCGAAGCCCAGCCCAGTTCTGGTGGATAGGCCGCTCACCGTCACTGGACCAGGGGAAACGCACCACACTCCAGCCGGCCCGAAGCATACAGGGCGGCAGAATACTGGCAGAGCTGGTAAGCCTCGCACTAGCGCTACCCAAAAACAAAATATTAACCAAAGACCCTAACGACGTACAACTTTCTGCAAGAGTCGCAGATGCGAAAGGGGAATGAGCCACAACTTCTCTTTGATTTTAAAGAATTATTTCGTAGAAAAATGCCGACTTAACCGATCCCCAGACATACATTTTTATCAAAAATAACTTCTGAGAAATGACCTCAACAAAAAAGTGTGATTTCGTTTTGTAGTCACCTTTTGCCCTTTAACTATAAACACCACATCACGAAAACAACCTGGTGCCCTTCTCGAATGCGTAGTATGAATGTCTAGGATTGAGGATTGTGAGTTATGGAGATTGGGAGCTATCTTGTCAGTGCCAAAGACGACATTTGCGCATGATAATTCCGCGCACACGTGGCAGAACGCCAATCCTAAGGCTAGCAGTGAATAAAATCTGTAGCCGCTCCCTGTCCACGTGTTCCTGGTCCTGTTGTCGCTGCCTGTAACGCGAGTTTTTTTCTGCAGTCTTGGCTGCAGTCTTGGCGTTTCATACCTGCGGTTACTGTTTAACCTACTATCTCCCATCGCTATGGTCATTCAGCGGTCGCCAAATATCGAAATCACTCAACTTTTTGTGTTAGCAGGTATGGGTAAACAACTATCCATTTGTAACTTGATGCTAATGGAACACCCCGCATATGAATATCCTGCATATTTGCCCAAATGGCCTTGCAAAAGCAGCGCATTTTGAAAGGAAGCAATGCATGCTGCTAGCATGCAATATATGCAATAGCAGCAATACAATTCAACGTAATCTGGCCATGTACATTATTGTATGTGCTATGGTTGCAGGGAAACACACAGCCCTACGTTTTATCGTCCACACAGAAAGCGCAGAAAGGAATTTCGATGCATACCCGGCGGTGCTCAGTACTTTACTTCCTGCACAGCAAGCCATTTCATATACATGTCATTACGTATGTTTCATGCTGCATTATTGATTCCGGCGGCTTACAAGATGTTTCACTCAGTTTTGGCTTGGACTCCTACACATTTTCAAAGCAAGCGTTCCGCCTCCAAGCAACCGCATCGTCGGTTGAGTTCAGAATTGATCTTAACTCCATTGGGAGCCGAGCATTGGTCTTTGCGAAGTACTTCGGACAGCCTCCAAGGCTTTAAAAGCCTCCAAAGCGTGGGAGGCATGTGTGAAATTGAGTCAAAGCCAGTGCAGTTTGAATCATTTTGTCAAGAAAACGTGACGCACGTTGTCACGCTCCTCTATGGAGCGGCAGCGACGGCATTGACCATATTAGCGCTCAGGGACATGGCGCAACCGGGATTCAAACTCAGCCTTTCCCTCGCCTCGCTTATGTTTTCGCATTGTTCAACAATTGTCTACGTCATTCATAAGCTTCTACGGAGCCACGTCTAGCGCGGGCTTTAGATCCAGCAGGTAGAACTTTTGGCGCGTGCGTGAGAACTCAACACGGACTGTGCGCCAAAGCCCCGAGACGGCTCACCCGAGCATCATTGTGCCACGTCACAACCGCGTGGGGCCCCTGACCTTGACCTTGCACTCCTGCGCCACAGCGGGTTGGCCTTCATTCCCACGCCGTTCAGGCTGCGGACGCGCGGGGCTTTTCGACGATTCACGTACCCAAGCACCATGCATGACTACGTGACGGATCCACCAGCGTTGCCGGACAAGCGGACGTTTCATTTAATCCAGTTAATCGTTGCGTTGCCGTCATTTTGGGCCGTGAATCACAGTAACGGGATTACATGTTTAGGACTGGGGATCGCTTCTGTGCCGCCAGTGATGATTCGGCACGTATTTTCGTTAGGATGACACTCAAAGCAGACATCCCAGGTAAACAATTAAAACTTTCGCACATGCTCTTGCCCTGGCAGCCCTCATGCATTTTATGAAGCGTGCCTTTGGGCGAATCAAGTCATGATGTGCGATAAGGATATCGGGCATCCACAGTACACATTTTGGTGGCGTTCACATGTCCTTCGTCTGGTATCCCCAAAGTAGTTTGCACATCTTTTCACTGGGTAAATCAATTTGCGGATGAGCATTATTGTAAAAAAAATGGTTATAGAGACTGAACTGAAATATATCGAGCACATTTTACCAAAATGCGTACTCAAGACTTCAGAAATGTAAAAAAAACAGACGTGGATCGAAATGGCTGGAGAAATGTCAGTCTGGCAACTCGCAGAAATGATTCCTTCTATTGAAGATGGAGGTGGTTGGTGAATCTGGCAACAAGCAAATAAATGCTTATGAAGCTTAGATAACATGACGTAAGTTACGGTTGTTAATATAGATTTTCCATTTACATTTACCTCCGAGTGCAACAAAAAAATATTCCAAACCTTCCCTGTCACTTTGCCACAAACAGCACAGATTTATTCGTCCCCCCCCCCCCCCCCCCCAGAAGCAAGAGCCTTGACCATCCGTGATGAATGCTTTCGTTTTTTTAACGTCGGAGCGCTGTTCGCGTGTGCATTACGCAAACGTTCACTGCGTGCTGCTAAGACGTGGAAGCAAATCATTGTAGGAAATCCACCAGTGCGTTGCGTATTTGGCGGCATCTGCGTGCTGTTCAATAATGAGGTTTGTGTGCATGTCCTGCTTTTAATACGCATTTTACGGCATTAATTTGTACCGAAAACCGCCGTCAGTCCCCTATGACGCAGTTGGTTAGAACGTTTACCTTTCCATCCACTCATCCGTGACGGGGGGGGGGGGGGGGGTCTGAGCCGCCTCAGGCGTTCGCTGTTTGCTCCTGTTTGGGATAGCTGGCGGCTGGTGGTAGCGGTCATGCTGGAGGTCAGGTAACGCCAGGGGTCAGGACGGAGAGTGACGAGCATTGCTGCCGCAAGGTTGTGCTATTCAGATTAGATTACTACAGCTAGATTATTTTCGTCGCCGAAATAACTAGTGAATTTGGCTGCCGAATCGTCGTAATGTCGTTGCCATAAATGTACTTTTCTTCATTTTACGTTTACAAATTTGGTTCCATGGAACAATATCAAAGAGAACCGAGCAGTGAAATGACAAATAGGTACGTGGCGAAGAAACAAAAACGCTTCCCCAGTAAAACATGCCGACTGCTTTGTTGACCTGAGAGCATTTCATTGGTTTTACTCCTGTGTATATTGCCTTGCGTGCTCTTCAGCTCTGTTCAATATCGCTATCGTGAAAGGGCCGCCATGATTTAAAACACTGCCAAGATCAAACACTCTCAGGTCGCATTTGATTCCCGTTGAGTGGGACTCTTGAGTGAGAGCGAAGCGAGTCTCCAGTCGAGAGACCCCCGTCGTCGCATGGATCAGTCCCAACACTCGGCTGAATTATTGCAGCACAAAGATTGGAATGCTACTAAGTAGAATACTAGAGTAGACTGCTACAGTAGTGTAAAGTGAAGTGCAGTAGAGAAAAGAGTACTGGCGTAGAGAACGATATGGAGTGAGTGGCTGAATGGCAAGAATTTCTACATGCTTAGCTAAGAACGATTTCTTCAGCGGGGCCACTTCTCAGGTCTTTTTAGCACGATCTCTTTTACCCTAAAAAATAAGTCAAGCCTCGTCTCCGCCTTTGTGAAGTCCCGCTGAGCCACCGCATCGACCATGAATTGAACGGATGTTGTTAGGCGCAATGTTTGACAATGCCGTCACGCGAACAGCCTAAATGTCTGGGAGAAGGTGTATTTTGGGGTTAGAGATATCTGATTATTAGGCCTGCTCCCGAGCCTGCTTTGTCACATGCAAATGGAAATCACCGAATCAGAAATAAGTGTATGTCGTATTCTTCAAAAGTAAATAGTGGTGCTCAACGAACACTTTCGAAACTGAAACAGCATCTCACAGTGCATGAAATGTACCGGAATGCATGTAATGTAGTGTATGGAATGTGCATGCGCATAGAATGTAGTGTATGGAATGTGCATGCGCATGGACTGTAGTGTCCATGTCATAGTGCATGGAACGTAGTGTATGGAATGAGAGGCACAGTCGCGCCCGCTGTTGCTGACTTCCGCCGCCACTGCAAAACACCGAAGGTTAGCCGGACGCAGCGCCACCACAGGGACAGTCCCCGACTGGCGACACGTGCAGATAAGGCCCCGGACCGGCGCCCGACCGGCGCCTGGTCGCCGGGCAGTTACCACCCTCCGAATACCCTCGGTCGGTGGGGGCGACACATGGTCTGGTTCTGCCCACAGACCGTTTATGGATAGAATCCAGCAATGGAGCGTTGCGGTGGGAGTGCTCGCTGTTTGTGCCATCAAATGCAACTTTTGCATCGCTTCACAAATAACGTTTACCATCATTCTGATTCTGCATGCACCCATCGTTTTTGTTTTACATTCGATGAACCATAAACGAGACCCGCTTCGTCGAATATGTTAGGCCGTTTTATTTACATGTTTTGCTCTGCGTTCCAGCCCATGCCAAGCTTCTAACACAATTGCAGTTTAACATCGGCTTGCACTGAGCAGGCAGTTGCGATGCAATGTGGTAGGCGAATCAAATCGCAAAGTCCAATGCGCTGCTTCCCCACAGCAAAGTTATAGTTGAGTGAGCACAAATGAGACATTTCAGAGACTGACTATATCTTAATGACAATAACACAAAATATCTTGAGACCACGGGACGTAGCCTAAACCTGCCTAAATTCGTCGAGTAATCATTTTGGGGGTTAGATTATGGCGAACCTGTTGGATGAGCCCCCCCCCCCCCAAGCCGATTTTGGAAAGTGGGACGCCTGGCCATGAATCATGCAACAATGCTGCCGAGCGTCGGGGCTGACACCGGACATGCATTTAAGGAAGATGGTTGAGCTAATTGTACGAAATATTAATAAATATATAATTTTTATGTACCCGCTAGGCAACAGCAGTTTGAGCAACAACCTTACGTGTGCGCTTTTACGCACAGCAGATTTCCTTCCCCCAAAAAACTGGTAACTGTGGCTGATGGCTTGAACCTAATTTTCACTCAGTTACATTGGTTCCATGAAACGTCACACAATTGTGTGGTACTGCGGCGAACGGGGGGGGGGGGGGGGGAGAGGGGAGGGGAAGGGGCAACAAACACAAACAACTCGTGTCTTCTCGAGTTCCGAGCCAAATCTAGGACATTCTGAGCAGTAGGAGAAATAGAAGAACATTCTAGCAGTGAAAGTTAAACGCTAGAAACAAATAGCAAAACCAATTTCGTTGGCATTTATACGAGCTCGGAGAGTCGCGATATGCAATCATCACGACTCTTCTGCTAAGCACTTGTTTGAATAGGACCACAGACCAGGCAGAGGGGTTAGGGGGATATGGGGTAGAGGGGTGCGTGGCACAGTCACTTGCATCACCCATGAGGACGATTAAAATAATGCGCACTTATGACATTTGTGCGCAGTTGCAGGCAAGCAGAAACGGTAATCATCATATGAGCGGATATGATCTCATTGTCGAGGATGACACAGAGGCCGGGCTGAACATCAATGTCAAACAAAAGGCTATTGCAATCACCACACACCGTCACGGCCAATTTACGTTTACATCTCTGTGGAAGCGGAGCGCAGACAAGAGTGTTGAATCCTGGTCATCAGCGCTATTTGGTAGTCAATTTTGTCTCGTTAGCGAAACGTGTGCTGGCCTTGTGCCGAACAGTGAAAAGCGACCACATCCGCCTGCTGCCACATTGCGACATACGAGTTCGGCTGAGCAGCATCTCTCTTCTTCCCCCCAGCTTGCTGGTAGTTCCTGCTGGTGAGTGCAGCTTTTCTGTAAACTTCTATATAAATTGCTCTGTATGTGCCAGTCATGCAGTGTGCATGCGTCACGCGCATGCGCAGCCAGCTTTAGGGTCGGTGTGCGTAAACCGGCGCAAGTTTGTGTGAGGCATGACATGGAATTATTCAAAAACGTTTGATACACTTGCCGCTACCGGTTCGTCGCTTGCATAGGACCGCATATACCTTCAATACTCTTCGACACGTGCTGACGGAACTGTACGCACAAATACGCTGTTCGGGCAGCGTGGTCACGGCATGGGCTTACGAGCGCTAACACACGTTGCATTCTCCGGTATCGCAACTCGTGGGCTCAGCAGTGATTGCTATGTTTGTTACTGTTCGGCCGTTGCGCATTCCAGCCGGTCTAGAGGGGAGGACACCATGCACAAGCGGAGGGGATGCATCTTCAAGCAAGCTCAGCATGTCCGCGGCGTGCATTGCAAGGTGTCTCGAGACCAGCCCGTCTAGGGATGTTTCCCCTCTGACCCTCGACGCGGGCCCGTCAGGGGATGTCTCCCCTCTGTCCCTCGAAGCGGGCCCGTCTGGAGATGTCTCCCCTCTGTCCCTCGAAGCGGGCCCGTCTGGGGATGTCTCCCCCGAACCTTCGAGACCGGCCCGTCAGGAGATATCTGCTCCCGGCCGAGCCGCCAGACTCACATGCGATCACCTGCCGCGTTTCAGACGAGACCATACAGCTGTCTCGGCGAGATGTTCTCGACGGCGATCGTGCTGATTGTTCTCGGCTGCGCGCTGCGATCGTCCGCGCAATTCCCCAGCCCCAGCGGTGAGCCCGTTTTTAGTGGCTCTTAACTTATCGAAAGTTTTGCTGATGGCGTGCTTCGTCTGCGTTGGAGCTGGTGTATGCTCGATGAGTTCTGGTATGACACCTCGTTGCCCGCATTGCTATCTTGGTGCCGCACTGAGATGCGCTTCTTTCACGCATACAGCTGGCGAATCAGCTGGATGACAGATGTGTTTTTCCTCGACAGAAGCACAAGCTAAATGCTGCCCCCATTGGTACAGCGGAAACTTGGCCGCTTTCCACAAGTGCACCTCTAAGTACGGGTTCTGGCCCATCTGTCCCCGAGATCCTCTCGCGTTCGGTAAGTAATTTTCTTTCCGCTGGAGTGTTTTTATTATTTCGGCGCGCCAGTCGCTTTTCCATGACGACTGTGTTTATTTGCAGAAAACGTTTGTATTTGAGAGCACAAGTAAGTTGCTGGTAAGGAGATAAACTTACGATTCCACCGCTTTCAAGAGGCCTGAAGAAGCTGCTCTTTGCTGATTATGGGCGGCACACACACACACACACACGCTACAGATTCCTGTCATTAGTCCGGGCAGGATACGCCACATTGCAGGGAATGTGGAACTCGTTTGGCCGTGGGGATGTTCTCATTTCGTGCCAATGCTGTGCTGCGGATCGGCCATGCTTCTTGTTCTCCAGCGCCACTGTTGCAGGCTGCCGATACCGGGGACAATGGTACGCAGTCGGCAGCATCATTGAAGCCAACGCCAAGAAGTGCTATGAAGTCCACTGTGTGCGCAAGGCGCCGTCTTTGTGGCCGTCCGTGCGCATAAAGCACATCAGCAAGGAATGCAACTGTAAGCGTTGAGAGGAAGCAGGAGACGCGGCCGCGGGACCCGCGCGTGCTGTTGACACGTGTCGCGTGCGATGATGTAAACCTTCCGACCATCTTTGGAGGCGATTCACTGTTGCTTTTGCTTGACTGTATTGGTAAACAAGGTTTTGTCACTGTTGGCAGTTCAGTTCTGCTTTGCAGCCAGTTCAATCTGGATGCGCTTAATCGCCATGACGATATTCCATGCTCACTTCGCAACTGTTATAAGCCCAGCAGCTGGCCCAACCTAATTCCGTACCCCGCGATTTGTTGTACATGCAACTCTGCCAGACCTACAACTTCGCTGCAAGTAACTTTGCTCTCGACAGGCTGCGAGTTCAAGGGGCGGATATATGAGCATGACCATATCATCCATCTGAATGAATGCGAAAGGATCCAGTGCAACAACGGAACCTGGGAAAAACTACCGCAAGCGCCTGGAGACACCTGTAGGTAGACTCTAGCTAATATTGCGTGGCAAGCGCAAAATATATCCATATCCAGGATATCCACGATATCCACGATATCCAGGATATCGTGGCAGGTGACATGAGGGGGTCCAGAAATCGATACTGAAGTGGCTGAACCCGTTTCTTCACGCAAGTGTGAGGAATGCGAAAAACGGTATAATTTCTACGTTCTTGAGGAAACATGGCCTCCCTCGTAGCATTTGTGCATGCATTTTTCTATGCTGCCCTGGCTTCCCCACAAGGCATAAGCCCGTCTGAACTCCAACGCATTTGCGATATTAGGAGCCGGCATCAGGGACGGTATCAACAGAAAACGCGCGCATGCATCTAGGGAGCAAAGCCATTTAAGCCATTTCTATCGTCTCCCGACATCCCCTCACCGCAGGAACGCCACCACTGCCCACTCACCCCCACCGGTCCCGCCCTCCGGCAGGGGCATGCCCCGCAGGCTCCACGCCCTGGGACGACTTCTGCATCTACTTCTGGCCCGTCATCATGAGCTGGCCCGACGCCCAGAAGATCTGCCACCTGCTCGGCGGCTCGCTGATCGTGCCGCAGGGGCCGGACGACAACGAGATGATCGCCGACGGGCTACGCGGCGCCGGCGGCTGGCTGGGGGCCAGCAACGGCAAGTGGCCGGACACCAGCGGACGCGCGTGGAAGGTGTCGCCATGGGCACGCGGACAGCCCACCAACGGCACCGGTAACACGGCTGCGGCGGATTCGGATGCCGAAAACGAGGGTGTTTTACAATGTTTGGGCAGTGATCCTTTTGTGGTGTGTTCGTTGAAAATGATAGCGTTTTCAGCAGAACCCATTTCAATGTAGCCTCTGATGTCAGTTCTTCATGTGTTGCAATACAGTGCACGAGTAAATGGGTTGCATGAAACCTAATGCTACGATATGTTGTTACGATTGGGAATGCATTTTTTTGGCATTACGAAGGGAGTACATGCGGAATGGCGTGGTACGTGATGCAATGACCCGATTTAGACCCGATTTTAAGTTTTAGCTGAACTGCGTTAAAATCCTATGCTAACTGTGGCATTCTTTATTTCTGTTTTGCTGTGACAGCGCTACAAAAGTTCAAAAATGGCGATGAAGTCAATGAGCCAATTTGTGCCTGTTTTCCCGGGTTTGTCTCTTCCAGGCCTCTTACAAACCATCCCAGTGCACGAGCAGTAGTTTGACGTCTTCGGCTCCGCGCGGCAGCGGTCCCGTCTCCGGAGTCGTCACCACACCTTCTGTCGTTCCCTCTCCGCAGCTGACAAGTGTCTGGGCATCGCCTCCGGTGACCGAGCGTGGAGCGCGCTGCCCTGCGACGGGGCAGACCACGCCCTGAAGCCGATCTGCTTCGTGAAGAAGGTCCCCTGCGATCAGCGCGGATGCGTGGTGAACGGCGAAAATTTTGACCACGGAGATGTCATCCACCTCTTCGACGACTGTCACCGCATCATTTGCGACGACGGATACCCAGTGCATGAAGTTCGTCCCGAATGTAAGCGGGTTTCGTTTCGTAATTAGGCGTGTTTTGACTTTTGAGAGGCTTGATTATCGCGCTCTGAACAACTGACTTGAATGTTTTTGATGTTGAAATGATGAATTTGATTTTTTTTTTAAATTTGAAATTTTTTGAAATTGAAATTTTTGAAATTGAAAAAAAATTGAATTTTTTTTAAAATTTGAGATGATGAATGAAAAGGACATAATTTAGCTAACAGCCCTACATGAACTTGGTAGTCCGGTTGCGGGTGTGCCCCGTTCAGGTTTCTCTTCCGACAACCGTTCAGATGTTTCCGTCCATACGCGTTGACGCAACTTTTCTTCTCCCTCCGTCTGCATCCAAGCCTTGTTCACCTTTATGCATATCAGCCCGCCTCTCCTGGCGTCTTGCTGCCCCATCACGCTCCCGACTGCGGCCGTCGTGCAGTGCCAGGCGTCCATGGACCGATAAACACATCGTCATCGTTGTACGCCACGCCTGTCGTCCGTTACAGGCTGCTACTTCGAGGGCTGGCAAGGACAATGGGGCGCCGGTTACTACCCGCCGGGTTTCTTCAACCCATTCCCGCACATCCATTGCTACTGCCACAAAAACGGCCAAGTCAACTGCCTCGACAAACCCATCCCCGAGGAAGAGCTGACACCGGTGAAGGAGTAGCGGGAAACGGCTCCCCGATCAGCTGACCCAAGACACGACGAAACTTCGCGCGCAAGCGAACGCTGATTATCCTGCAAATGGAGATGGCTTGGCGCCGTGGAGATGTGCATTTTAACCACATGTAATGCTCCCAAGTGCTTGATCAACGTGTGTTTGAGCTGCTGCTAACAACGGTACATACCGGGCGCAAATTACATAGGCCCTTAACATTTCTTTTCGGCGCCTTATGATATGAAAGGTATTTGCTGTCGTTGCTCAACCGATTGCCATGCATAACTGTTTTTCTTGCAGATTTGTATGTCATCGGTCAGTTCCGCTTACTGGTATATTGTCTGGAAATCTGTTGCTGCTTCCTCTCAAAGTCGTCATGACCTGGGATCGGTTGAAAACTGCACATAGATAGGAAACGTGCACAACACTCGTCTTATCGAAATGGTTGATTTGAAGTACGGCTCCGGCCCGATGCACAGCAATGCAGCTTGTTCTCCATTTCATCATGAAATACATCAAACTCACCTCCATATGTGTTTTCCTGGACTTCCACCTGCTTCCGCCAAGGCGTAGATCCACCCATCTGTCAAGGGGTAGATATTTGAGGACTCCGAGGGTGGTTTAACCTATTTCGCCAAAGCATAGCTTAAGTTGAAAATGTGTGTAATTTAGGTAGTCTTCAAGTTCAGTATAGCGCACTGGGCCTGATCCTTTGAGATGAGCGTACTCGCTGAATGCTTGATGGCGTGTTAACACGCGATCAGGTGGGAAGGGGTCAATTTAACCCACCGAAGGTTTTCCAGAATCATTTCCGAAAGGCGCAGCGCAGCGGCTCAAAAGTTTTGCATAGCTGTAGACAATTAGAGATGGATCTTTTGGTGCCAATCAAGATGTAACTTCCAAAGTCAGGCCTGCCGACTTTGTCAGGTAGTTGATACGAGTGGTGGCGCCACTTTTGAGCCAACAAGCCCGCAGTCTGCGCACCAAAATAGCTCAAAATGATACTTTTAACCCATCGCAGCCGACAACCGCAAGCAGGTTTTGTATTCGTCATGACGACGGCGGTTGTCATGACGATGGTGGTCGCGACGCAGTTTTTGTGAACGCGAGCAAATTTCTGGGGCTACCAAGGAAAGGAGAAGTGTAGTGCTGGTACAAAGTGTTGACAGCATAACTTGGACTCGAAAATAATCAAAATTTATATTCTTAGTATAGACTGATGCCACTGTAGTAGCTTTCACCAGTGACATTATTGAACGTAAATGATCCGGAGATTTTACCAAGGTATGCTTTTGAATTTTTTTTTGCTCCAAAAGTTGGGTAACTCCATTAAGTGGAAATAAGAGAACGCATCATACGTTAATACATGCTGTGAATGCATACTGGTCAGCCATGACACGCAACAGGACTCGTAATTAGCTTGTTGGCCGGTTACACGCCCCGTGAACGCGCGCAAATTGGTCCGCGTTTGGTTAATTATGCTGCCGATAATTGTGGGCACTTCGCCAAACGTTACCATTGCCAAACACGGGGCAAAAGCTGCAAGCTATGCGTCAGAGGTACGTATGTCACAACAGCTTCTTCGGCTTGGAGTACGGTCGCCTGTGTGTGACGTAAGGATCTGTGACCTCATAGATAGTAAGCCAGGAAGGTACTTTGCCAACAGGGAATGTGGCCCAGTCGGAAGCGTCCGAGCGGGTCGAACGGTGAGGCCACTGCATCGGGCGAGGTCCGGGACAGGCCGGCGGGCGTACGCAGGTTTCCACATTGGAAGGGGAGTGGGACTGCTCAACATTTTCTGCTGAAAACCGAGTTAAAGCGCCAAAAGCACGGGCAATTTCTCGCTTATCTTAATGCAGTGTCGCGTGTTTCCGACATTCTTACTTGCACGCGTCTAGCCGAAACTGTTAAAAACTGATATTTAGTCACGTGCATATCAATACAGCAATACATTTTGTGAGGAGAAAGGGCAGCTGTCTCCGCGGGCGTTATACACGTGCGTACGCCGTTGGGTGCAATGCAGGCTGGGCTGCGTTGGTGGCGGCGGCGGGTGCGAGCCGGTCGGTGCCGGCGTCGGAACCGACGGTTCGACGCACGTCGGCTTCACACGGCCTACAGAGATGATGCCCTTCTTGCCCGCGCACCGTGGCGCCATGATCTGCGGGATGCGTTGAACTACTCGCGTGGAAGGGGCGGTTGAGAGCCCGGTCGTATCACGGCGGCTGAAGTCGCGGTTCGCGTCAACATGGCCGGCAAACACGTATGACGGTCGTGATGACGGCAGCTGTGGGCGGTGGGTCGGAGGGGTCGCACGTGTCGGCGAGGGACGCGCACCGGCTGGTCGGAGAAGAATCTCGAACGGTCGGAGAAGACACCGGGCAGAGTCCGTGGTTTACCGTAGACGGGATCCATTGCGGTGAAATCGAGATCCTCTTTGCCTCGCGGTGAAACGAACAACGAGAATGGCGAGTGCACGAAATAATAAAAAGCAAACTAACTGCAATAAGCCGGATATAACATATGGCGTTTCATGCAGCGTTCTAAACTGGAAATTATTGTATGAATTATTCATTAGTGCTGGTAAAGAACGCTCCGGCTTTGCCCAGTTACCACAAAGAGTGCACGGCAACCATGCGTTGCAAACTGGAAACAGGAAAGTACAGGCAAGCCCTTCTAGTTCCATAAAAATCTAGAAACCTAGAATCTCCAATAAAAAGACTACGACTTCAGCGTTGCATCATTTCTGCCAGAACTCATCGTTTGCTCACAGCAAGCGCCGTAAATGGGCCCGCTAATGTTTCATAGCGCTAGTTTAGTGCCAACCCTGAAATTGTCACGATCTTGATGTTTTGATTCCGTGACTGGCGCAATTCGCGACCGGCGCGCTTCAAACCAGCGGCGCGGTAGCGTGTGTGGTGGTACAGATGGAGGTTAGCAAAGAAGATATATGCCAGTTGGCATACGAAGGTCATGTGGACAAAGTTAAGGAGCTCATATTGAAAAATAACAAATATGTCACCAAACAAGATGAGGTAAATATCGTGGTGTTACGACTGGTGTTTGTGCTCCGCGCACGCCAGCTTTATTGATGTGTCGTGCAGATCCGATACCCTGATGAGATTTTCAAAAGTGTTATTTGCCAGCTGTTGTGAAACAAAAGTTTGTTCAAAATTGTGGTAGAAGGGACTTATTTTGCATATTTTTGTTCGTGCAAGAGTCAGTCAATATGCGTACTTATTTGGCAAGCATTATAAAACTCGGCAGCCTGGCTACCCATGTTGCAACATTTACTGGTTTGAAGATATATTGGATGCATGTTTAGTTGGCCCAGCTGGCTTTTATGGAACAAACAAAGCTGCCATGGGCCAAATAACATGCAAGAGATAGGTGTGGACTCAAGTGATGCAATCCCTGCAAATTCCAACCAATATAAACAAAAATGCAAGGAATATGGAACCATTTAGTACTTAAGGATTTTCATGTTTTTCCTTATCTTTATCCTCACATATCACTCAGGTAACATGATTAGGACAGCCTATCCAGTCCTGAAAAGCAAACTGCAGTTGATTCAAACAGCAAGGTGTTCATTAACTGCCAGCACATATCCATGCTTTTTGTAGGTAGAAGCTGAACTTGAAAACAGATGCAATGCTTGAATCCATGGATGCTCCTTATTACAAGGAGTAATGCTATTAAATTCTGTACTTGCGGCTACCTTTTACTTTTAGTTATCCCAAGCAATCCCCTTAAGTCCTGTTATTCTCACTGGCACTTAATAATGCACTCAGCTGCTGAGGCTATATGGTGTTGCCTGTCCCTTACCCTGACAAAAATGGCAGGCACCATAGGAAATCAAACCCAGAATCTTTGGTTTCCAAGATGCATAGCTTAATCAGCACACTTCTGGCTCACCTCCATACAGCTAATCACAGAACACTGGTGCACATGACAACAGCAAGTAACTAAGGTCATTATGCAACAAGCAGATGCTGGCTGGTGTTTTTGAGAAACAGAGGCTGCTACTCTTGCTTTGCAAAAGTTTGAGCCACAAGAGGTGGCCATGTAACAAGTGGCCAGGCATGTTTAAGGCAGAGCCTTTTAAGTAATTTCTCAAGCACAGCTTTCTTGAATAGGGCTTTCAAAGCAGACCCAGGCTTCCTCTCCCAATGGGAGTATCCTGCTTAGTCCCCAAATAGCAAAACTGCATGTTTCACTGAAATGTTGGGTATCAGCAACATCACACACATCTGTTTTACGTGAATTGCGGCCAAAATCACCTTGTGGCAACAATTCTAGCACACATGCACACACTTAATCTGGTCTCTTAGGCTTTGGTGCACAGTGACAGCAAATTTCAGTGCAAAAAAGCCCAGGTTTCAAGTAATTGTAAGGGTGCAGAGGTAATTTGTGGAAAAATCACTCAGGAACAATTTTGCTGAAGATGTAGGGAACCTTAGTCATTGACACTAACTCTTATTTACATTGCCAGGAGTGTGGATACTTGACAAACTCTTTGCATGTGGCCTGTTTCAGTCTATTCTGCCTCCCTCATTACCCCTTTAATTATTCTGACAGGATGTTCCTGGCATGTTGTGTAACCATATCCAGATTTTCAGCAGCCTATTGAAAATTCATTGCACTTGTTTTGGCACAAAAATGTGTTTCTAGCCTTTCTGGTTTTTGAGCAGCAACATTTTGTTAAGAGGGCTGCATCCAATGAATCTGCCAATCACAGGTGACAAGGTGACACTTGTGTCTGAAATATGTCTGAAATCTGACATTCTCATTACTTGCTCAAAGCATTCAGTAATACATACCAACAGGTCTAAAACTTAACTAGAAGCACACCCATATAAGCTTCAGGTTTCCATGTTTCACAGTTTTCTATATATTGGCATGCTGTACTGCCAGGAAATACGTTATAAAAGATTTACACTTTCAGTAAAAATTGACTGCTAATTTGGTCAAGTAGAAGCAATGGTGGACCTGGTAACTTTATCTTGCTGATCCATTTTTTTCTGCCAAGCTTAATCACGCCAATTTGGAAACAGCAGAGGAGGATCACACCTATCCCCATATATGTTCACATAGTGGAAAACTGTGAATCATAGGAAGGGCTTAGGATGCCATAGTGGGTCATAACTCTTTGATAGGAAACTCATAAGCACTAGCATGGTGTATCTGGTCCGGGCCCTCGCAGCAGCCAAAGCCAGGATGTGTGGAGGGCGTGCCACTGACGGCGGCGCCATGTGTCGGCAGTCAGCCCGGCTGGCCATCCACTGGGCGGTCAGCGGCGGACACATGGACATTGTGGAGCTGCTGCTGGAGCACGGATCGCCGCTCGACCCCGCCGACGACGTGAGTCGAGAGTCCGGCTCCCACTGGTCCGGTCTGGCTCCCACTGGTCCAGTCTGGCTCCCACTGGTCCAGTCTGGCTCCCACTGGTCCAGTCCAGCTCCCACCAGCCCCATCTGGCTCCTGGTCCAGTCTGGCTCCCACTGGCCCAGACCAGCTCCCATTGGTCCAGTCTTGCCCCTACTAGTCCAGTTCGGCTCCCACTGGCGCAGTCCGGTTCCCACTGGTCTAGTCCAGCTCCCACTGGTCCAGTCTGGCTCTCATATGTCCAGTCTGACTGCCAGCCAATCCACGGGTCTGCACACCAGTACAGTCTGTCCAGTCCAGTCTGGGTATTCTTCAGTTCAGTCTTGTGCACTGCCATTTCAGAATGACTGACAGAAGTGCCTTAATTTATTGCATATGAGTGTCAGGCTTTAATGCACATGTGTGCCTGGATTCAATACATGTAGGTGCCTGGATTTAATGCATGTGAGTGCCTAGATCCAATTTTGTTTGTGGTGTTAATCATCTACTTGTCCATCCATCCATGAAGCAGTATATCTGTCTGTGCCTGCATAAGGTTGCTGGCTGCAGAGTTTGTTATGTCTGTCACATGTTATCTATGTTGAGCAGCTGATCACTAATGGTGAGCCAGCCTTTCGCAACTAGCCAAATCTGCTGCGACCTGATGGTCGGCCTGCGCTCTGCCATTGGGGCTCCATGATTCTGTTCTGACCGGACCAGGGTCTCACAGGACCTGACATTCTGTGCCGGTAATGCTTCGAGCTGCAGAGTTTAGTGCCGACTTGGCCCGCCCGCCCCGACAGTCGGGCTGGATGCCGCCGCTGATGGTCCCGCGTGCGGTGCCAGTCCGATCTGACGTGACCTGACCTGACCTGACGCGACCTGAGCTGGCCTGACATGACCTCTTCCCCGCCCGGACAGTCGGGCTGGATGCTGCTGCTGATGGTCCCGCGTGCGGTGCCGGTCTGACCTGACCTGTCCCGACCTGACCTGACGCGACCTGACATGACTTGACTCGATCTGGCCTGACCTGACCTGACCTGCTCCGACCTGCTCTGCCCCGCCCGGACGGTCGGGATGGACGCCACTGTTGATGGTCCCGCGTGCGGTGCCGGTCTGACCTGGCCTGATCTAACCTGACCTGACCTGACCTGACCTGCTCTGCCCTGCTCGGACAGTCGGGGTGGACGCCGCTGCTGATCGGCGCGTCGGCCGGCCGCGCGCCCATCGTGCGCCTGCTGGTGGCCCGCGGCGCCAACGTTAACCACGTGACCCACACCGGCCAGTCAGCGCTCATGTACGCCGCGTCCAAGAACCACCGCGAGGTGGGTCACGCGACGGTCAGACGGCCGCGGCGCCGGCAGCCGGCCTGCCTCGCTGGCCTGGGGCACCGGCTGAAAGCCGCTCGCGCGCCACACGGCAGTGTCGAGTCTCCGCCTTGTAGCGCCTTCTCGAATCGCCGCGGCTCGGTGTCTGGTGCGCGTCGGGACTACTGCGGCGATCTGGTGTGGCGAGCCTGCCCCAGCGGCTTCTGCTGCGCGGTGATGATTGTCCGCCGCGGAGGCTTGTCTGTCGTTCTGGTCTCTGCCGCGTCCGACTGTGTCGTTCTGGTCACTGCCGCGTCCGACTGCGGCAGAGCGTGGAGCTGTCTGGTCACTGCCGCGTCCGACTGCGGCCGAGCCTGAGGCCGTCTGCCCACTGGCTGCTGACGTGCTGCGTTCGACTGCGGCAGATCCTGGAGCTGCTCTTGCGCAGCCACTCGGACCTGAACTCGGCCGACAAGTACGGCAGCACGGCGCTCCACCGGGCGGCCTCGCGTGGCAACCTCCAGTGCGTCCAGCTGATGCTGCAGTACAGCAACCAGCTGGACATCAACGCCGCCGACCGCGTCGGCAACACGGCCCTCCACCTGGCCTGCGAGGACCAGCAGGCGAGAACGGGGCGGGACGAAGCGGCCAGCCGGCGAGCTGGGACCGCAGCAGCGGGTTTAGCTGGGATCAGAAGGGCGGCAGGGCGTGGTGGTGGTTCGTGTGGGTCTTTTGGTCAGCTGGTTTTTACTCAGGTACTTCAGCTTGGAGGAACAGGACTTGCCGGGCATGCCGTTAGCGAGAGAGTGCGGAAAAGTTGGGTCAAGCCAGCGGAGTTCAAACACGGATCTTTGGGATGGCCATTCAGTTGGCCGGCCCCTCCCTCTGAAAACCTTCACATGACGACCATTGTCACGTGTGCTGATCGGGCTGAGGATCTGCGTGACATAACCTGTGACTTGACCTGACCTGACCTGCCTGACCCTCTGACAGGCGGAGGTGGCGCGGCTGTTGGTGCAGTCGGGCGCCCGTGTCGACCTCCAGAACGCCGCCGAGCGCACGCCGCTGCAGATGGCGCCACCGGGCCTGGCGCGCGACCTCCGCCAGCTGGCGCCCGTGTAGCCGCCCTGCGCGCCTGTGCGAACCGCGCCTACCGCGGGCCGCCGGCGCCCGTCTGATCGTGATGCGCGTCGCCAGGCGGCCGCCACTTTCTCACGCACTGTGACGCTCGAGAGTGTGCTTTCTGACGTGGGACGACGTGCCGTTGTGTGCCCAAGGCCGCCTCCGGCTCACGCCCCGCGTGGCCGCCCCGGCCGCGGGGCGCCGACAACGACCACTCCGAGCTGTGATGGCGGCGGGCGGCGGCGACGTGGACTGCCGCGCGCCCGGCCAGAGGAGCCCGTCCCGGTGCCGGGGGGGGGGGGGGGGGGGGGGGGGTCTCCGGAGCTGGAGTGAGGGACGCCGGTGCCAACGGCGACTCGGCTCACTTTTATTGCTTTGCCAGCCAACTGATGTTATCGCGAATGTGTTGCGTATCATCGAAGCCTCGACCTCGAAGCGTGTTGCGAGCATCGTTGCGTCAGGCAAATGCCGCAGTTCTCGGCCGGCCGAGTCGGGTGTTTTGAATGGGAATAACACATCGCGACCCAAGACCAGGGTTTTAGTTTCGGTGCCAGTCGTTCGTGAAGGCGAAACACAAAAGTGAGAGCTTTGTTGGAGAAGAACGGAAATGTGTGCTCGCGTTTGGATGCACATCTGGCGTTCGTGAACGTGATTTCCAGACGTAACGGCCGTCAACTGGCTCTCAATGGATGTGCAAGGTACGATGACGTAATCAATCCGACAACGCGAAGCACACTCACTAAACAGAGAATTGTGCTGTCTAGAGCAGTCTTTTCCGTTACAATGCATACAAATGGTTATGAGTAAGCTTGTTTATCACATCCGATGTTCCAGAATCGTCAAATGTGAAACACTCGCTTCAGCACTTTTGATAGCCGGGCAGGCGCGGGAATTTCGCTAGGTTATTTGAGGTGTCTCTTTTGGTGCGTTCTCTCGCAATTCGACGCGCTCCATTGGCGAGCAGACGTGAATGGGGCTGGCAGCAATGGTTTAGTATTCTGGGTTTTAACGCCCTCCATATCTCGTATTATGGGGTTTTAAGGCCCGCCCACGCCCTGCGGACTGGGTGCAGAATTCGCTGCAGATGCTACGTTAGGCGGTCGTGGACATGACGGGCTTGTAAGCCCGATGACCTGCTAAAGGCGGGTAAAAGAAGCCCGAAATTAGCATCTTCCATGTCTGCAACAATTCGCGACCGTGAAATATGCAACAGATTCTGCAGACTTCAGCTGCTGCATAGACACCAGCGGTACCTCTTGAACTCCGTTTACCCATACGTTGCGGGCCTGCACGCTTAAATGCTAAAATGTCTGGTGCTTACCGCCATTATGGTTGCACAGACCATGTGTTGCTTAGTTTTGCCCCCAGATCGGTGTGTTTTGGGAACTGGGAAATGAAGTGCTATTGCTCGGGTATGTCATGGGATGGCATCAGCTGGAAACCAGAAATGCTGACTGATGATGGAGTTATAATCGACCTTGCTGATGCCTGCCGCATGGCTGATAGTTCTTTTCATAATGTGGTACCTACTTTCATATTTCTGACATATGGGTGAGCATTTTGCGTTCTCTACAGCTTGACTGTGATTGATGTTACATTTAAAAAGTGGGAACGTTTTGAATACTGGTATCCGTGCTCACAATGCCACACAGCAAGAACGGTAGCGATATGCCTTATAATACAGCTCGCAGAGGTGGCGACGCTCCGCTAACTCCACCCACTGCATGACCTACTCCGGTAACTCCACCCACCGTTTGACCTGCTCTGGTAACTCCGCCCACCGCGTGAACTGCTCCGATAACTCCACCCACCGCGTGACCTGCAGGGTCATGGCGCTGGCGCACGCTTGACGTGGCAAGAGAGCCGCTCGCAAAAGCTGGCGCGCTTGGAGGACATGTTCTTGGGCGGCATCACTGTATACGGTCTACCGCGCCCGCTGGACGGCTCTCGCTGGAGATGGCTGCTATGGGCACTGCTCACCACTCTCTTCGGCGCGGTTCTGGTCTGGGGAATCCTGAACGTGACGCTGGAGGCGCTGGTCAAGCGACGCGTCACCTCCAACGTCCGGCTGGAGACGCCGGCCGGGCTGCCGCTGCCGACGGAGATCGCCTGCGACAGCTGGTTCTTCAGCAGCGCCGCCTCCGAGCTGCTGAACGTCTCCACAGGCATGACCGACGTCGTCTCCAGCATCGTCAACGGCGCCATGGGGTTGAACGGGCTGGGCCAGAGTGTCGTCATCAAGCCTCAGGCGATGAATGAGCAGTTGCAAGAGCTGCTCTTGCGTACCACCAAGGGCATTGGAGAGCTCCCTGACAAGCTCTCGCTCTCCTGCGAGCGGCTAGTATCTGCCTGTGACATTGGCAGGGGCATGAACAGCTTCGAGTGCTGCAGCAGCCTCCTGCGACCGGTCCACACACTGTCAGGTCACTGCTGAACCGCTTTCGGCATCCACATGCAGCGAAATTTGTCTGGCTTCCGCTTCGGCGCGCGGCTGAAGTTCAAGCCTGGAAGGAACCGGGCCGCGATGGGCGAGATCGGCATGTTCGCTTCCTTCGCGGACAGCGACAGCATCCAGGTGGCGGTCAGCTACCTCTACACGCCGCCCAACACGCTGACGGCGAACGACGCCGTGCCTGTGGCGCCCAGCGAGACCGTGCGCACACAGGTCTGGAAGGATGCGCGCGGCAAAACGGACGCCGTTACGCCGCTGCTGAACAGCGTGTTCGCCTACCATCAGGTGCCGATGGCGGCCAGCCGGCGGCCCGCCCCCGTTGCCGGCAGGTCCAGCTGCGAAGTGCACGTTATTCACGCGCCATGCTGTGACCACTGCCGCTGCCGCCGCCAGGGCACAGAGGTGCTGGACGCCAGCGACGGCGCGCCGGCGAGCCGGTCTGCTCGCGGCTGCAGACGCTTATCTGCCGCGGGTCCCCGGTCCGTCAGCTCAAGGTCAACATGACCGAGGGTCGCCTGCCGTGCCAGGACGCTTGCGTGGCCGACACCGGCCGTGTCCCGGCCACATACCAGCGAGGCGTGACACATACCGTGTCACGGCCCAGCGGACGAGGCGGGCGGAAGCGTCGTTTTCGTGTTCTACCCCACCGAGAGCTACAGCCGGATCGCGGCCATGGTGCCCGGCCTGCTGGTCTGGGCCGGGGACGTGGGAGGCGTAGCCGGCCTCTGCCTCGGCATGAGCCTCCTCAGCTTGTTCGAGGTACTGATGATCACGCTGGGCGGCGCATGGGAACTGATGCGCCTGCCCACCGGCTTCCAGTGGTCGGGAAGGCATTGGTGCGTATGAGTGTGTCGACGCACTATGTGAATGCGTGATGCCACATTGCATCGTGTTTTGGCTTCTGTAAACCCCGCTCTACCCTTCATATCGCCGTGCCATCGGCCAGGCATAACGATTTTTCCAGCGGTCTGCCATAAGCCTGGCAGCGACCCCACCTCCAGGTCGTTCCAGGGGCGGATCTATACCTTTTTTTTGGGGGGGGAACCTTTCGTTGCCAGCTGCCTGGTGTTGGATCCGAGGTCCAGTGCATGGTGCCTCTCGCGGGTACCTAGTGGAGACACCATTTAAGCACCGAAATGATGCGGAACGGAAAGAAATGTTTGATACCGCACCATCAAAGTTAAAACAGACGGTAAGTAGACGAAACTTTTATGAAGTTCTCGGAATGTTTGGGGGGGCAAAGCTTACTCTCAGAGCTTTGGGGGGGGGTCATGGCCCCGTGATCCCCTCCCCCCCCCCCAGGATCCGCCTATGGGTCGTTCTTAACAGCTCCTGGAGCCGACAGACGGTGATTCAGGGTCCCTCACAACACCGCGTTACGGAACGGCGACTGCAGCGGCGTGCCTGCATTTCATTAGTCACTGCTAGCAGTCAGCGCCGTGCGACCGAACGATACCGAGTCACTAACCACTCACACTACCGAGTCACTAACCACTCACACTAGCGAGTCACTAACCACTCACACTACCGAGTCACTAACCACTCACACTAGCGAGTCACTAACCACTCACACTACCGAGTCACTAACCACTCACACTACCGAGTCACTAACCACTCACACTAGCGAGTCACTAACCACTCACACTAGCGAGTCACTCACCACTCACACTAGCGAGTCACTAACCACTCACACTACCGAGTCACTAACCACTCACACTAGCGAGTCACTAACCACTCACACTAGCGAGTCACTAACCACTCACACTAGCGAGTCACTAACCACTCACACTACCGAGTCACTAACCACTCACACTAGCGAGTCACTAACCACTCACACTACCGAGTCACTAACCACTCACACTAGCGAGTCACTAACCACTCACACTAGCGAGTCACTAACCACTCACACTACCGAGTCACTAACCACCCACGCCCGAAGCGACATGACACTCCATCAGGGTATCTGGAAACACGTCCACTTCCATCCCCCCCCTCCTCCCCCGTTTCTTCGCTGCAGCCTGGTCCGTCGTGAAATCAGTTCACTGGTGGCTTCTGAGCCTCACCCGGGTGGCAGGGTAAGTCCACTGACGTCAGTCTTATGAGGCGTCGCCCCGAGCACGCCAAGCGCGCTATCGCCACCAGATGTGTCAGTCAGGCGACGGAAAGCTCCCATAATCGTCAGAGCCGTACAAAGTTTCAGTTAGATGGCCGTTGTGATGCAGTTTTCTAAAAGTGCAAGGAGTTTCAGAAGTACACATTACACGGGCTAAAAATGGGAATGAAAATGGGAATGATGGGAATGGGAATGAACAATGGTGAAATTCATGGATATACGTTTCGAGACACGAAAGTATTATATATTTTCGCGCCAACACTGTAGGGACGCAATTTTGGTTGGGTCTAAACGATCAAAGAGGAAGCTGGCTGTGACTGCGTACATAAATTCTATAACATGCGCATATTCTTGGGTCTGAATGACCAGTAACGATAACCATTTTCCGTAAGGCAAACGTAAACGTTTTTAATTTTTTATATAAGCCTGTGCCTTACTGAGTAGTATGTCTTGTTAAAAATCGAGTGCAAATCTTTGATTTGAGATGTTACCTGCAACGGCTGTCAATGGCGCTGTTATTTGGGAAAAATACATCCTGCTAGGCTGGAACATGGTCATTTCTGCACCAGTTTGCACAACTTTGCAACGTTTGAAGACATTTATGCTGCAAGCGTCAGTGTAAACGCACATGATTCAATGCAAACTTGCAAAGGGACTTTCAACCATTCACAAATTGCTTCGCAGTGCTAAATGTATAATCGCAAAAGAGCAGCGCAATAAGACAAAGGGAACCATCGGAACCTGCTTTGTGAACCACACATTATTAAACACAGCTTCACAAAACGCTCAATGGAAAGAAGCATCGACAGTTGCATGAATGAAATTGTTCAGATTGTAATATGATGAAATGTGAGGAAATGCCAACGACACGTGTATTGTTTTCCGGCAGCCAACTGTACTTGAGCACTACAATAATTTATGAAAAGCCAAACCATGAACAGACGCTTTCGGAAAGGATTGGGTTTACACAGGATAAGTCAATCAATTTTTAAAGCAACCTGAGAACAAGGAGCACCATGGAACTTCTAGCTCCACCGCAGCCTATGGTGGATCAGTTTGACGCACGAAACCCGCACAAGCCATCAGTATTGGGCACGAACGCAAGAAACACGCGGAACAATCAACAGTTCTCGCCAGAAATCCCCTCCGCCACAAAGAACAAAAGGCGGGAAAATCCATTTCTGTTTTGGTCACCTAGTCTTCGTTCATATCCCATCGTGTCATTTAATTGCATCAATGCGGCGGTGTTCGACCAGAAGCAACATATTCTTTAAAAAAATGTACTATTAGCGGCTCATGTACTCTCACGTGCAACACGTAAGGAGCACGTCGCGTTCGGTGTGGATGTTTCTATTTTCTGGTTTTCAACTCGTAATGCTAAAATAACCATTTGTTCGCCATTATGGAGAGGTAATAAAAAGCAATAAACTAGCTAATCGGTGGTGAGGTTTGAGACCTAAGTGCATGCTATCAGTCATTCAACAGTATGTGCATCGGCCCCGACGTCTTCACATACACCTGGGCTATTATGGTGGCATAAATAATAAAAAAAACAACGCTAGCAACGGTAGTTGTGTTAGTTAACATGGCCAACCACTAAAAAGAAAAAGTTTATAGGTGGAATTCTAGTATTCAATACATTAACACGACACTTACGAATATAAACACAAACACACGTCTGGTATATTTTACAACTGAAATATATCGATAACAATTATATATATATATATATATATATATATATATATATATATATATATATATATATATATATATGTATACATATATATATATGTATATATATATATATATATATATATATATATTTGAAGAAGAACCATATATATATATATATGGTTCTTGAAAATATATTGGTCAATCGTCAATTGAAGAAGGACCATATATATATATATATATATATATATATATATATATATATATATATACATATATATATATATATATATATATATATATCTATCTATATATATCTATCTATCTATCTATCTATCTATCTATCTATCTATCTATCTATCTATCTATCTATCTATATCTATATATATGCATATTCATATCAAACGACCACAAAATAGACATCGTCATTCATTATCGTAATAAGAAAATATCTAACTTTCTCATGAGAAACAGCCCAGACAAACCCGACAAGCCAAAATGCACCAAAGTAGTGTATCAATTCCAATGCAACATTGAAGGCTACAAACTTCGTTCCATACACTACATTGGTGTGACCACGACACTCTCACGACGCCTGACAATGCACTTACGTGACGGGGCACCTCTGAACACAAGTGACACGAACACATGGCATTTGTGTTCTCATTGTGTCTTTGTAGTGTTCCCATTATGAGTGCTTCTTATATATATATATATATATATATATTGGTCAATCCAATATATAAATATAATATATAAATATAAATATAAATATAAATATAATAAAAATAAAAATATATAAATATTGGTCAAAAAAGTGAAAATAGGATTCTATCTTACTTCAATAAGTTATGCTTTATTTATGTTCTCCGTACCAAAAGATGTTTGCACCAACCAAGTGGTGCACAATTTTTTTTATTCTTTAAAACTCAAAAGTAGTTTATTGTGCCATTCAGTCTTCTCCGGCGATGAGATAAGATCTCGAAACGTCAGAATGTAAGGAGCGATGAATATATGAGTAATTTTGTGCGAACCATCTTTAATCTAAGCGATGATGCCAAGTCAAAGACCCGGAAACTAGAACGATGCGTCTAAAAGCTCGTCAATGCTGACTCATCAGTTGTTTTGAATCAAACACGTATAAAGGAAAGGATTCCGCCAAAATATTCCAATATATATATATATATATATATATATATATATATATCTCTCTCTCTCTCTCTCTCTCTCTCTCTCTCTCTCTCTCTCTTTCTCTCTCTCTCTCTCTCTCTCTCTCTCTCTCTCTCTCTCTCTCTCTCTCTCTCTCTCTCTCTCTCTCTCTCTCTCTCTCTCTCTTTTATCCCGATGCCATGCTGCCAAGATGCGTGAAGTGGTGTTAGGTCGCTTCTCATGTTCTACCGCATTCCATGACGTTCGACACCCAACCGAAATGAAACTTGACAGCAGACCATACATAGGCTGCTGGTATAGCAATAATCACAATCACGTGACAGTATTCAACATTCCATGTGCCATCCAGGCAACACAGTGCTTCATCCAAAGCTTTGCCCTAAAATCTCAATTTACATGCAAGACAATCATAAAGCAGCAGCACGTCACTGCGCCGGACAAGTCGTCAAAATCAGATGAGCACATAAACTAAAAAATAAATGTCATGGAGAGCGAAAGCTAGGTGCCGATGGCCGTTGACGATATCAGCTCTGGGATTATCAGCAATTTTACATTTCAAATAATCCAAATGCCTTTTTTTAAAGTCGGTATTTTGATTATCGGTGCCGCGGGCGCCGTGGGATTAATCACCATGACAACCGGGGTGTCACTGGGTTTAAAACTGTGACGACATCACCTCCTGTGACCTATCAAGGGATTGATTGACGTCCGTATTCGCGACAGGGATTTAGAAACTGCGAAACCTTTCTCATCATGCTTAAGATACCGGAGCGCCCCCCCCCCCCTGCATCAGCTCATTCCAACAAGGTGTGATATTGTACGTCATGACTGGATGTGTATAGGGTGCCGATAGTGTAGTGGCTAATGCGCCTGAGTTAACCGCTGCGTTTCTCGGAAATCAGAGGAATGTAGTTCGATTCCCCGCAACGCTCGCCCCTCCTGCCGGGGTGAAAGGCATGCGACTTCATATAGCCTCAGCAGCTGAGTGCGTCGTAAAACCCCAACGACACACATAATTGAATGCGTTCCTTCGAAACGCTTTTCGCGATTAGATTAGAAAACAAGTGCTATATTTCCCACGTTTATCATCCACAAACACTAAGAAAAGGTTAACCCCATGAAGGCTTTTAAGCATCTTGCACTTTGCGATCACCCCTTTTGCGACCGGTTTTGGGAATTGTCCATGGCTGGATGTAAATCAATTGTTTTTTTCCCGGGGCAGCGCCTGGGGCTGGCAGTAGTCAAGCCGCTAAGGTCCACCGCCATAGCAGCTCAGAAGCCGGCGGCGGCGGCGCGGTAGCTCAGGTCCACCGTACGAGCAGCTCAGAAGCCGGCGGCGGCGGCGCGGTAGCTCAGGTCCGCCGAACGAGCAGCTTAGAAGCCGGCGGCGGCGGCGCAGTAGCTCAGGTCCACCGTACGAGCAGCTCAGAAGCCGGCGGCGGCTGCGGCGTGGCTGCTCAGGTCCACCGTACGAGCAGCTCAGATGCCGGTGGAGCGCGCGCCATCTGTCGGTAGTAGCGTTCCCATCTAGCGGCGGCGGCGGCTTCGGAGCGGTGGGTGCATGGTCGGTGCTGAGCTCTATTCGCCAGAAGGCGAGCAGGGCGAGCGCTGGGAAAATGGCCAGAAATTACAGCTGGTGGTAGAACAGCACGTGCAGCGCTTAGAGGAAACATATAACCGCCGACAGCAAGCCTTACCTGCGCCCGGGTGGCCCGTTCAATGCGACGCATATAACTGCCGACAGCAAGCCTCAAACGCGCGCTGGTGGCCAGTTCAATGCGACGCATATAACCGCCGACAGCAAGCCTCACACGCGACCGGGTGGCCGGTTCAATGCGACGATCTCGGGTGGGTTTCTTTGTTTGACCCCTCAAACAATATAAAAAACTGAGTGAGCTAGAAAGACCAAAGTCCCAGCGACTTTAGGATTCTATGGTAACTCATCTCGTAATTTTACCGGCTCCCACACCGTGACTTTCGGGTTCATCGAGGTCAAACGAGTTTGAACCCGAGGCCGTGGCCCGAAGCACACTCAGAGCTCTTCATGCAACGTGCTTTAACCTAAATACCAACGGCGTCCGTTAGATCCGCGACCGGAGCTTCGAGTCGCTGACTCCAGACCACCGGATGAGCTGACAACGACAGTAATCGAGCACCACGCGGCGTTACAAGAGCTCTCGCGGGTACGTTCACAGGCGCCCCGGGGGACCCAGCTCCGGCTTCGGTCGGTTGCGGCCGGGCAACGTTACAGCGCCTGTGCATTACAATTCCAGCAGCGCAGGCAGAGGGGTGGGGAGGGGCTCAGGAAAGACGTGCTCCTCCTTAGGTTCAGAGAGCTCTTTCGGGCCCCTCGTGACCTACGATTCAGGGTTTAATCTGAGGCCCCAAAAGGGCCCCAAAAGCCGGCCGGAGGTCGTATCCAGAGGCCCCGGCCAACAGGTCCGGGCACTCTAATGCCAGGCAGAGGTCCCTGCGCACTGACTGATGAGTCGATAAGGGTCTCTATGTTAATCATACACATCAGTAACTCACAGTCGGCCCCGCGGCGGCATGGGGCTGAGAGCCCATTTCCCAGTGTATGGGCTCTCAGCCGATATGCATCGATATGGGTCTGTATATATAGACCCATATCGATCACCGCCCGGCATATAGACTCTGTCGGTGTGGCACCACCAGTACCGCTAAGTCCGCTCCGTATCGGTATGGGTCTGACGGCCCACTTCCCAATTAGCTACAAAGCCGGCGACTTGCACTGATCGGGACCTGTATCTGCCAAGGACTCACATTACCTAGCATAGGGACCTGTGTTCCCAAGCGGCTCCGAGCCAACCAAAGGGCAGTGCTCGATGAGGCCTGCAGAGGAGCCGGGCGGCCCACCCGAACCGACGAGCAAGAGCCCGGTTGGTGGGAATAAGGGCCCGAAGGACTGGCTATAGGTCACATCAAGAATCGCGGCCCGTAAGGCCGTGACATAAAAGATCAATCAGACGTCCCCGTGCACCGTTTGAGGACCGCTGAGGTAATGCGGGTGTCTAGGTCGGCTAGAGACCACGAGCACCAAACAGTTGGCCCCCTGTCAGTCCGAACCCTTGGGCCCACTTCCCAAGCAGGAGCAAGGCCGGGACCGCGATTTGCATCGTTCTTGGTCTTTGAAACAATAGTCGAGGTCCCTGTGTCGATCACGGGCCCACAGCGCCTACCAGGGGATAATATGCCGGCTGGTGGCCCGTAGTCGATCACGGGCTTCGTTCGAGGAGATGCGAAGAGTGGCCTGAGGGCCTCTCAAGACCAAAAATCACAGGCCCGATTAGACCAGGTCCGGTACCCACCCGTAATGCCGTAACCTGAAATATTTATGACATTCACAGCTCATTGCGGTTCATCTGGCTGCGCTTTGCGTGGTTTAGCGCATTTAGGGGAATACTGAAGCGGTTTCAGATAGATTTCGCTCCAGGTGACAATTTAGGCTGTTCAGACCAATTTCGTCGGCGACAGAAAAGGCACTTTTCCACCCTTGATCCGAGGCCGGATGCTGCTCCTTGGTCGGCGTTGGGTTGGCACTTTCTGGGATGAAGATACGCCCGTCTTCTCTGAGGGTAGCTAGACGGAGCATTTCCTGGAAAGTTTGGCGTTTTCATGGCATGCTAGGATATTTGTCAATCAGATTCTGTCTAGCCCAAATCAAAATCCGTTCACCGTAAGCGAATCATTAGGGGCGGGGCAGAGAGGGGGGGGGGCAGAAGAGGAAAGCAGCTGCCCCCTGCCTGCCGGTAGCGGGGCAGAAATGTGCATCAGCCGCCCGAGTTTTGAGAGCCCTTTAACTCGAGCCGAACATTTTGTAGTTAGCTAAGCAGACATTAATTTGGTTCAGGAAGCTCTTCTCTGCAATCAAGGGGACGCTTTTGGAATCCTTAAGTCTCTTTTATGACTAACTGAGGTCCTGCTCTTGGTCAGGAAGTAGGACATAAGGCATGTTTTGTGTATCATACAATAATTTTTTATATCATAAATTTTTGTATCAAATTTTGTGTATCATACATACAAGTTTTGTGTGTGAATGCCCTATAATCTGTATGCTTTGTGAACTTGTGTAATAGTTAAAGAGCGGTTTAGTAGCCGCCACATCAGCTCTTTTTAATTTTTACTAGAGCTCTTAAAAACATCACAAGACACTAAGAGGTACTGATCATTTTTAATTAGCAACTGTAGTCAGCTGAAGCGGCCGGCGCATGGCAATAGCTGGGAGCCTCGTTGTGACGTCAGACCATGTTCCAGCAAAGTTTTCATGCCGGCCAATTGGGAACATGCAACCATGCTCAGCTGACACCTCTTTGGCGGCCAGTTTTGACTGGGCTGTCTTCAAAATTGAGAAAGGATGTATTCCAGTTGAACTCGTGAACCATCGCACATGACACCTCAGCCACTTATCCGCCTCGCTCGGCCAGTGAAACGACAGAAAAGGGAGTTGGCGCCGGCAGAAGGCGATTCGAGCAATGTCATGGACTTTAGCTGTCTCCTCGTCATTCAATGTGACGCAACGTCCGGCAGGCGGTGCGACCGCTCTTTCTCCCCGGCCTGCGATGGAAAGGCCGCTGGACTGGATCGGTGTGTACACGCTGTGAAAAAGCAACAAAAAAGGTGGGCACAAACACACGTTCGGTCCGTGCAAACATAACAAGTCATCTCTGCCAAGCGAGAGTTGCTTGCTCGATAGCCAGAGGTCAACAATATGTCTGTTAACAATACCGCAGGCGGCGGAAGTGGTGAAATGTTTACCACGACGCATGATGTATGGATAAAGCGCTGCACCATGACTGAAAGCAACACTGCGTCCCACCTTGCTCGCTGTGTTGGTTGCACGCAAGGAATTTAAAAGACAGTGTCTGGAATTGAACCTGAGTATTGCCTTGTGTTTTACAAATGTTTACCCTCTGTTTTTGTGTATGTATATCATTAACATTATCGCCTTACACACATAGCATACAATACAACAGAAGATTATTAGATATTCTTGCCAAATAATTTGTAGGCAGAGTTTCCACAATTACAATATTTTGACTAGGTTATTTTTTGGTGTTAGTGATCTTAAGGAACATTCACAGATAAATTGTCGTCTGCACAGGACAATATTAATTTCGATGAAACACATCGTTGCTATCAAGGAACAAACACAACGTTGCTATCAAGGAACAAACACAACGTTGCTATCAAGGAACAAACACAACGTTGCTATCAAGGAACAGCTGTGAGTTCAGGGCATGACCAGCGAAGGAAAAATGATCTAACCAATTGTTATGATGCTATGATTGAATTTTTTCGCCTGCTAATCGTCCACAGAGATTCTCACTTAGCATTCAGTACATCTGGATGTTGTCCTTCAGTTTTGTATCACATGCGCCATGCGTGGCGACACCCCATGCAGCGGGCAGATACGCGAATAGAGCCGATGAACGCTGCAGGAGAGTACTGATAAGCGCAACAGGAAGATGACTAAAAGAAATGGCTTGAAATGGCTTTTTCGCCTGACTACGCATGGCGAAAAAAGATCCTGTCTTAACCATACCATGCTTTGAAAACTCTAAGTTTCCCCTTGGCACAGGCAATTATCTGAAACGATTATCTACGTTGGTAGTGCGAAACATCATTCCATTTTCTAGCATTCCGGATGATTCTCCCAGATTAGTTGCCAGACAACTGCATCCCAATTATGAGCAAAAAGGGAAATCAGTGTATTCGGCCCATGTAGACATATAGCGTATAGCGATACCGCATTTGGATATTATCCAATCGCAGTTTTGAGGTAAAGATCCCACGCCATTGCTTAGCTAGGCGTTGCTTTGTAAACAACCGGGACTTAATGCACTTGGTTGCCTTGCCTCTCAGCCAAATAAGGAATGAGCTTCCATATTGACGTCACAGGCAGATCAGGTAGCTACGTCATGGGTGGAATGGGCTTATTCGAAGAAGCTAACGGGCTACCATTTGACCATGAAGGGTGCAGTCCAGCATTCGCAAACTAGGTAGGTAGGTACGCATGCGCCTATCGGGTGCAGCCTTTGAATGACCAATGTCGAAGGCGGCTGATACGTGGGTACACTCGAAATTTCCGGACGAAACACGCCACAAGACGATAAAATCATCTTCTTCCCACCAGCGATCACCGTCATGCTGTGGTCGGTGTATCGTTTGCATGTCTAGTTTGATTTAGTGCTCGCTTGTCGTTTGTTAGTCACTTAGTTTGCTATTATTTTGAGGTCTAATTTAGTGTTAGTCAATTCCATGCTATTTTCCTATTCATTTTGTATTGCTAATTTTAGTCTCTGTTCTGTCGGTTTTCGCTCCGTTTAGTTCTAGCTCTTGTCTGACTATTTCCGAGGTTTCGTTGTTTTCCCGTCAGCGTCCACGAGGAGTTCAGGTCGAGTCTTGGTCAGGCGTGGGTCTGGTTGGAGCGGAGGCGCGGTGCTGGCGATGGACGGTCATGAAATATAGTGCACCTGGAGCCTCGCCGTCTTCGACGTGGCGGCCGTCTACAATTCGACACCAGGACAAATGCCACCACCGACAGTTCAGTGCCACATCACACTGGACGAAGCAGGCTGTCAAACACGCGGCCATGAACAGGAACGAACGCTGACCCTATAACAGCTTAATGCATCTGCTCATCTTCTCAAAAATGTGCTGTAACAAAACGTGCCTTTGGCTCTGCCATCCTCCGCCATCCCGGATACCGAAACGGATCAAAGGCACCGACAAGGGGGCGCCTCGCTACCCCAATCTCACAGAGCAATGGCCGCGCGCTTACACGAGCGCTGTGTACGACCGACCAGTGTCAACCAATAGACAGCGGGATGCGCTTGGACCCTTCTCATTTGCTCGCCAAACAAGAACATTTGTAATAGCTTCTAAAGACAACATTAGAAAGAATACCAACACAAGGAAAACTTGATAATTGTTTAGTTCTAGTGTAATATTGACGTTGTAATCTACTGACAACATGAATGAACCATCGAATAAAACCACACATTGACTTGCACTAGAAGATCAAAAGACTTTTTATTGATTTATCTGTGATATTCGTAGCGTGAATAGAGTCGATGAAGGCAGTAGGAGAGTGCTACGGAGGGTGAATGGTAGAAATGCCTTGAAATTGCTCGCACGTAATCATGATGTCCTCCATTTGAAACACCTTCGCAGCTTTACCTCACGTTGAGAGTTACCTTTGAACAGGGCTGTTTAACATTAAAATGGAAGTGTCATGGGTGGTGTATAAGTACCAGGCATTATGTGGGAAGTGAATGAGGTCAATTTTTGGGAGAATCTATGTGTCTATTTTTTTAGGTGAAATTCCTGGTACCCCCCCCCCCCGATAATTTTTGTGGCCCTTTTAATGACCACAAAGTTCGTGCACGTTGAATGCCTGTGTGATGCAAGTGTTGAAGGCGAGCAGAACTCTGGCAGTGTGCTTGTATATTTAATTCCTAAGTACAACTGAGCAATGTGTTAAGAACAAGTCGCCAAGCATTTAGACCGAGCAAGACCAGGCATTTAGTCTTACATATCTGAGAGGTTTGATCACACCACATGGCCGGGTGATTTTCAGTTACAGTCTGTCAGAGGTGATGTCAGAGTTAGCCTTGATCTTGATAGCCTGACTTAGCAAATACTTAGTCAATTGATGTATTCGATGATGAAAAAAATTATCGGTCGGACTGCCTCACACGCAGCGGTGACCTGCCGCACACGACGCCGACGAGGAGAGACCCACCCCACGCCCCCGAGCAGCACCTCTTGTACTCCTTCCAAGGCTCATCCCCGCAACACGATCTGCGAGCGACTGGCCGGCGCCACCATGACGCGCGGCACCGAGCCGTGATTGTTCCCCTCACTCAGACATGAGTCATCGCCCCACTCGCTTTACATGCTGAAACGCGGTCCCGGGGCATGGTCCACCGCTACAGTTGAAGAGGAGTGTTCCCACATTGCCACTAGATGGTGTCGTAACTTGGAATATGGAGACTGCATACAATTGTCACCAATCCTGTTCTCTCGTATTCAGCCAAAAATATAGAATTAAGGAGCTCGCAGGCTGTTGTTGGCATGCCTCGCTAGCTTGGCATGATAAAAAAGATGAAATGCCTGCAATGAGGCATAGTTTTGCAATGCTATGTCCGTGTTAAGCGGGGGGGGGGGAGGCCTAGCATTAAAAAATATAAAAACTTACCCACAAAATATTTCGCCAGAGGGGTCTCTCCCAGACTTGCCCAGCTTCTTCTAAAATTGGGGGCCGTGGCAGGCGCCTAAGTTGAGAGCTGAAGTCTCCCCTCTTTAAACTGACAAGGAAATTGCACATCTGGTTCGCAATCAGACCACTTAATTCATTCTTGTGATGTGTAACGGTGTAACAAGGGTGGGTGTATTGAACTGCTTCTTTAAGATTACCGAGTGCCTGATTGCCCCTGTTTCACTGAGTCCGTCCAGATGGCGCAGTTAGAGCGCCTGCTTCCCGACCCATCCGTGGCAGGGGAGGGTCGAGTCAGTTCTGACGCTCGCTATTTGACCTTGACGGGTATGACCTGCGGCGGGCGGCAGCCGCCGCGCGAGCGGCCAAGTGACGTCAGAGGGCGGGACGGACCGTGCCGAGCAGGGCGACACGTGAAACCCTTGCAATCAAATTATGCCGTTGCCATGGAATTGGGCGATCGGATGGTGGAAGTCAGGACTCTCACAACAAGCATGGCTTACCGTCAGCTCTGATCCCAGAAATCCATCTATTCAAAACATTCGGATTAAGTTATTAAAGAAGACGTGCTGATGTAGTGGCATGACCGTTGACCGCATTCAAAACTCCTCCGGCCAAGATCACATCAGATTAAGTGTATCTTAAAACGATGGCATGTTTTCAAATCATATCGCGACACGGACGAGACCAGGGAGAGCACATGGCTGATTCACATCGCAACTTAAGGATAAAAAATTAGTTGAGGTTGCAGAACACTGTACTGAGTCTAGTTGATCAGACAACTAAATGCGAGCTAAAAACTATGATAGATGCTTGAATATGACCATAACGGCAGGCACAAGTATGCACTATGCGTGTGAATAGCATTCCAAACTGAACACGCTACGTTGCGTTTTTCATTTTTCCCGACTTCATTCCTTCATTCAGTTGATATGCGATTACCTTACCAGAAACTCTGTCAGCGTATAGCGTATATTAGCTTCTGTAGACCAAAGCAATCTTAAATATGCGGCAGTTCAGTTAAGTGCGTAGGATATGCAGTGTCTACGACCATCTAAACAAGGGTTGGGCCTGGTCACCACTAGACCTGATAACAATGTCAAAGAGCGTTGCAGACGAACACAACGGCAAAAGGTCGGCGATAGCGAAAACTGGCTACGGAACCCGACCTGTGCATCCACAAAACCATGCGCAGTCACCGGTGATAACTGAGCCAAGCCTGTTCGCACCGTGAGAAGGCAGTACAAAGCGTTATGTCAAACAGCAAGGGTCAGACCTACTGAAATGTGACACCAAATTTTTACTTTGCCGGAGAGCCGACAGCCCTTCTTGGTTATTCATTTGCAGTCATTATCTTACGCAGCCATGCTACATGTTCTTAAAATTGGAACTGAGACGCCCTGGCCCCTGCTCTCCCTCTCTCCCCTCCCCTCTCCTAGTTCCTGCGCTGTTGTTTACAGACGTACTCAGCAACGTGTGATACCAACTTTTTGCCTGATCCACAGGTACGCTGATCCCCACAGCTCAGCGGAGTGTAGGCATCCACATAAGATAACACGCTTGATAATCAAGGACGCCATGTTATTTGAAGGGCCCTAATTGAGAGGAACATGAACAAATTGCCTGCAGTACATTTTAACGCCAGTGCTTAGGATTGCACAGCCGGGAACGGCCAACCAGCTTCCCATTGGTGGTCATATGGCCGTTCACGCAGCAGTCCGCTGGCTCCGGCCGTCCACGCTACAGACCGTGCTGGCGGGCGTGATAAGCCATCAGGCCGTGCATGCCATGCATCACGACACTGTTCCGGACTAGCACTTCCACCAGCCCGGTCGCGACACTGAGCCGCGGCAATGGACATGGATATGAAATGGAATGGATGCGCGGTACTCGAAGAATGGATAAAAGACACTGGGCAGCGGCGGCTCGCCGGCCGAGGCGTTCGCAGACGCCGGCGCACTCCGAGTCGAGCTGCAGCTATAGTATATTGAGGTGATCGCACAGGAGGCACTAGCGCACCTCGTCAGCCCTTCGGGCGCCGCACACCAGGTCGGAAACAGCAACAGCAATAGCAGTCTCAAACCGCCGCACCGTCACCGAGGCGACGGGTAGCAGCCGATCAAGCAGGTGGCGGCGGCGGTGCGGGCGGCAGCCAGCGAGCGCGGGCGTGACGCACCACGCGCCTGAAAACTCCAACAAGCAACACAAATGGCTCATCAGCTGCGCCCAAGATACGACAGCTAACGCTGGCTCCCGGAAAACTAGATCGGCCAGAATCAGACAGGCTGGCGGCGCAGCTGGTGGCCACACTGTCGCAACCGGACGCGCGTCGGCCGTTGAAAGTTCACGGAGCACACGTCATCCCACTCCTCAGCATGGCTTTCTAAACATGCCTACTCATTTGCAATTCGCTTGCGAAACAGCTGGCGCATCGCCAATACAGCGAGTGAACAGGCCTGCCTGCCTGCCTGCATGTGTTCAGAGCCGGGACAGCAAACAAATGCGCAGCGCGGGAGGCAGAACAGCTTTAAAATATTTGCATCATTCCTTATGCGCACACAATGCACAATGGATCCCCGTGAGGAGCGGTCCGACCTTGAGGCACATCCGGAAGAACTACCACGGCCTGGGCAGCAGCACCTGAAGGCCTTCATACGTTTGCTACCTTTTCTTGATACTCTGTTTTTGTGTGTTATGGTGATTAATGTGAAATCCGCTGTTCTCTGGCACTCATTCCCTATTCACCCAATGCAGAAGGCCGACAGGGTTTTGCATGCGAGTGACAAACAAACGCCTAAAGAATATCACATGAATGGCGTATAAAATTGTCACACATTAAGCAGATATTTCATGCTGTTGGAAGCTGTTGGGTGAACTGATCAGAAGCTGCAAAGATCTGATTAGATCTGACGTCACACCATTTACAGCACATTGCTGCCACAGCAATATGATTTCAAAACACACGCACAGAGCAGGGCGGCAAAATAGTTTAAAATTGCTTGCTTCTTACCAGATCAGATTAGAGAACATTTACCAGAGCCCTTTTCATTGCAATGGAATCTCAGCCTTGTAAAGAATTGCCAGCTCATCACGATGTTAGTAACAGTTGTCTTTCGCAGCAGACAAGAGTCTTTTTCATTGCAATGGAATCTCCGCCTTGTAAAGAATTGCCAGCTCGTCACGATGTTAGTAACAGTTGTCTTTCGCAGCAGACAAGAGTCCTTTTCATTGCAATGGAATCTCAGCCTTATATGAATTGCTAGCTCATCACGATGTTAATAACAGTTGTCTTTCGTAGCAGACACTTAGCACCAGTATGGTTCCTTGGAAGTGACATTGATTGCATGCAACATTTTCTAAAAGCAATGAAAATCTGAGCGTGAATAAATGAATTATCATCTAAATTTGCCTGGGCAAGAGTAGTTCAAGAGTAGTTCAAAATTCTGTGCGGTCTCCATGAAGGATAACCCCTCCCATTCAACATGAATAGTGGGTATCATAGTCAAACATAGGCAAGTAATGTCTCGGAGCCTCATTAGAGTGTTAGATCATCTGAAAGTTTGCCCCTTGATGCAGAGCATGCGGCAGAGTCATATGGATATTGAGACAAAATTGCATTACACGCTATTGCCGTGCTATATAAAACACTAAGCTTATACTGATACGGTGTTTAATGTAGCTACATGGGAGTTTCAACAATTATTTGCGATGAGCTTACATCGAAATATAGTAATGGTAAACACTTGATATGTTAACCTTTTATGCCGGTCTAAACTGGCTTCGAAACAGAACCAGACTTCAGCTTGGATGGGTATAAACATGGAATAAAGCATTCTGCTTAAATGTTGTAATATTTTCGAACAAAAACAACGTTCAGCAATCCGTGTCACAGCTGTTGAGTATAACAATGGGTCTGAAATTGGGGGACAAGCACAGCTTGTGTGACAACTAAAGTATAGAGGGGACAAGTTGCCTTGAGAGTCATATTTTGAAAGGGGAAACATGATTAGCATGCATCCATGGGTAAATTGGTGCAGACAACATGACAAGTAAAAATTGGAGGTTCCTACTCCATCCCCTCAGCGGTTACACAAATGGCCACCTCCCCAAGACCTTATTTCCACAAAATCATGGTCACAGTCGGTGAGATTGATCCAGGCAGATTGAAAAACCAAACGGAATATTTAAAGCACCAATTTGGACAGGGCGTCTTAAATATTCCCGCCCATGGTGCAAGTCTAACCATCCTTTGATAATACGCGCAGCCCGCTGTGACAGTTATAGAACAGTGTGTAGTTAGCTCGTTACTGGCGGACGTTTAACCTGACTAGCTCGTTAACAAACATATAACCTGACTAACTCGTTAGTGGTGAACGTTTAGGTAACTTAGCTTTGTCAAAAATGCGAAGGTACGATACACGTTAATACGCTATTAACGCCAAGTATCGCTGTGACAAACGCCATTCGTGCGTCATATTTGAATCATTACCAAGAATTTCCAGTGCTATCACCTGTTTAAATAATTTCACAAAAAACACACCTCAAGATGCTCTTGAGTCCAGAACGATATGAAAAGAGTACAATCGCACCCCTAGCGGGGTTGTCCACGTGGTCACTGTATGTTGGTACCATGATTCACTGAGGTGTGCAGAAGAACACAGGAAGAACACAGACACACAGAACGGTTTTATATATGGGGTTCACGCCAGCTCTTCAGTGAGCGGCCAACAAACTATTTTATCAAGGTCGCTTCATATGTTGCGATGCCCTTTAGTTTTTTATGACATATCGATCTTCGATCGCACTGAATCTTTTTGTATTTGTGGAACTTAATGTAGGAGAGCATCGAACCATAAGCAAGGCGCAATCTCCAGCACTTGCCAAAATTCAACTGTTTACCAAAAGAATGACTAAAACTTATAATGATTTCATGTCTAGCAATGCTTTTTTCGGGAAAACAAAACCTTTTTCTGTTTTGCTCATTCGTATACGACTGCAGTTCATCATTCCGGAACACATTCGGGTGAAAATCAACCCCCTGAAACACCAATCATGTTTATATTTGTATCAGGCTGCTGTTTTTTATTCGAAGCGTCCGCAGCCTGAGCGGTGCGATATACGTTTGTATCCTAAAGTCCGCAACCTGAGCAGTGCCGTGTACATTTTCTATTCTAAAGTCCGCAACCTAAGCCGTGCAGTGTACATTTTTTATTAGAAAGTTCGCAACCGGAGCGGTTACAGTGTACATTTTTATTCTGGAGGCCCACAGCCTGAGCGGTTGCAGTGTAATTTTTTTATTCTAAAGTCCGCAACCCTAAGCCGTGCAGTGTACATTTTTTATTAGAAAAGTTTGCAAGCGGAGCGGTGCAGCGTACATTTTTTATTCTAAAACTCCGCCACCTAGGCAGTGCAGTGTACATTTTCTAGTCTAAAAGTCCTCAACCTAAGCCGTGCAGTGTACATTTTTTATTCGAAAAAGTCCGCAACCTAAGCCGTGCTGTGTACATAGTGGCAGCGTGCATGCCAGCAGCGTTTGTGGCCTGCACCCTGTGAGCCCGGCGATGGAGCTTTGTATCCCATGAGGGGCATGCTCCCACCCCACCCCAATATCACACCAACTCCAATACGCAAGTATAGCACGCCAACGTCAGTGCCGCAAGCATTAGATGCGCATTAGAAACTCCTTTAGAAAATCCAATGCGCAGTAACACGTCAACGTCAGTGCCGCAACATTAGATGGTATTAGAAACGCCATTAGAAACTACAATGCGCAGCAACACGTCAACCTCAATGCCGCAAATATTCGAAAGGGGTTTCAGAAAAATCCTGGTGCTCCTCTTCATTGAAAATGTGGACTTCACTCTTCATCCCACGATATCCCACAAAATTTTCGGGTGACATATAACTTACGGTCGAGTGAAACGGCGGCTGCAGCGCCATCTCGTGGTTCGATGGTTAAACGGCCACTGACGAGTCGTCCTGGATGCGTCCGGCCGGCCGGTGGACGACGCCACGCGCCCACTGGATCCCCGGTGGTTTATGCTCCGCTGTTGCCAAGCGATAGTCCGTGGCGCGCCCCTTGGAGGTCAGCGCTCCGGCCTACGCGCCAGGGCCGCGATGACCTCTGGAGGGGCCCACCGACACCCGCTGACGCCAATGCGCGTGATGCGGCCGCACCGTGTTCCGTTGGCTGAGCTGGGCGTAAACTTCCATATTGTCTATATATCCCTGTCGTGGCAACCCCCCCCCCCCCCCTGGGCATGGCATGGATCGAAAGCGTTTGTAACGCATGTAAAAAATGTCTTCTGTGACTCCCACCTCGCCTCACACACAAACACACACACACACACACGCACACACACACACCCACACACAACACACACACACACGCACCCCACGCACCCACACACCCACACCCCACACCCAAACCCCACCACCCACACCCACACCCACACCCACACCCGACCCACACACACACACACACAGACACTGTATATGAAGCCAAACACGTTGCATAACCCTTAAACACCTTCGCCAAACCACACTCCCTGCGACCCCGTAGATATGTAGACAAGGTTTAAATATCCTTGCAAAAGTAAAGAAAAAAACAAAGTGAGTCGAGGGAAACCCACCTTATCAAAAATCCTTTGGAACTCCCACTCGGGTGTAATGAAAAACACCCATTCGGGGATAATGGTCATGACACCCTGCCTGGCTGCCCTGGTTCGATAATCTATGTCAGTATCTATTGCCATTCGGGATGGTACTCGCCTTGAAAACCTTCGTAAAAGCCAGACAACCCTGAATGAGAACACGTCACACTCTTAAAGGATGCTGACACCCCACACAACACCCTTGTGTCTTTATTTTCTCAGTTCGGTCGATCTGTACAAAGCTAGTGTAATTTATCGCTTGTGATTTGTTGTAGTTTGCTCGGATAAAGTATGGAAAATGTGTGCCACTTTGATCGCATGTGTGCTGGGAAAAACGCTGTCAACACTGGCTAGCATCTGATGTACGCTTTACATTTTCACTTTTTGTTTCTGTGAGCAAAGCCCGCGACCGAAAAGTCATTACGAGAGTTACTTAACGAATATCGCGTATTTGATTATCCGTTGGAGGGTATCGTAATTCCCTTAAAAGGACCATCTCACCCAATATATGGTAATTCATTGGCGTATCCGTTTTTGGATACACCAACTTGTGAAACCGCTTTAACTGGACTCATTTCTTCCGCTAGGTTACCTGCCGCGTCAAATTACCATTGATGCGCGTGCCTTACCACTGGTAGGGGCCTGCAGTACCATAAATCGCCTTGTGCGATACCACCCTTTTCATTCCGGAGAATAAAACAGTGGCGTCATTTTTATACTCCATTGCTCAAATGTCATATGCTAATATACTTCCTTTTTTGCTCATGTGGGAAGAAATACAGAAGTTATTCGATTTGTAATTTTGCAAAATACAGCTGCATAAAGTCACATCGACATAGTCAAAATATATTTTTCTACTTTCAGTGGCAATTCGAACGTCACTTCCTATCCCGGTATTTGCTGTTTTTTAGCAGGCTAGCAGATGTACCATGAATGCTTTGCTGGAGGGTGCATAATTTTTTATCAAATTGTTTTGCATCCTTCGTGCATCGTCAGTGCCACACACAAAAATATAAAATTCTGCCGCATACACAAAACGTGGTGCGAGAGTTAAGGACATTTCGCCCATCACCCCACATCTGTCATGACCACTGGTGCTTTGACGCCTCCTTTACATGCATTCCACACGCCAAGGGCTCTGGCTGAGCGCACAAGCTACTCCAAATGTTACCGAATCCTCATGTAAGGTATAAATGGACGATGTTTGGTGGATATTCACCCACGTTAGTTTGTTGATTTCCTGTGTTAAGTGCTGTAGACCTTTTAAATCATTACAGAAGAATTACAAGCATACAAGTACAATGTTGCTGTGCTAACCTGTGCAATAGTAATGCAGTGGAATAGGATCTAAAAGGGCAATATTAACAAGTACCTATCTATTGCCAAAGTTTCATTTTAGCTGGATGCATATAGCTTACATCAAGCAATATCTTTGGCTTCCTGATTTTAGAGGACAACGTGTCGATTCTTTAAGATGCATCAATTTTGGAGATGGAATAAAGAAATATAATGATGGGGGAGAAGCAATTTTGTTCTGAGCAACACGTGAATGAAATGGATTCAGTTGAAGCGGCGTACTTAATTTAAGTTGGTGTTAACTCAAATTTGGGTGGACTGACTAGGTGAACGGAAAGGATAGTGTTACCATAGAGTTAGTTTTATTAAAGCTGCTCAGACCGTAGCCTGGACCCCAAAAATCTGTGGCTACGCCTTCTGCAACGAAAACACGCTCCTGCCTAGTTTTCAACTCTAAAATGCAAAGCCAACCCACTGGGGTTAATGGTTCTGCTAAGAACGTCAGGGGTAATGTTAGTTCTGTGGATGACAGAGAAGGTTAGCTAGATTGCTGGACATTGCAGTTATGTTGTAAGACATGAAAGCGTCAGTTTTCCACAGCAGCGTACATGAGTGTCACTCACCCATATCCATTTGTGAACGTGATCTGTTCATCAGAAACTTTAATTAATGCACATGTGGCTGAGTTATGTGCTATATGACCTATTTGTGCATACCTTGGAACTGGAACCACTGTAGGTTATTGGTCTAACGTTACGTTTCTGAATTGATGTCCCTTTTCATTATTTCAGGGACCATTTAGTGGCACTTTACATTTCATTTGTTTTCAATTCGCTTCATCCCTGTAAGGTGGAAAGTTGAAAATCCGGTGCGGTCGTGATCTATGTCTTGGTGGAAATTTCTGACCCAACCCAATGTGACCCGAGGATTGACCCAGATTCCGTGGACTATTCCAATCCGTGAAATGTTCTAGCTCGCAGACAGTTAATTATGTTAGACATCGCATACACGCGCGGCTGGAGATGTGCCGCGGGTGGAGATGTACCGCGCTGGAGATGTGCCGCGGGTGGAGATGTACCGCGGATGGAGATGTGCCGCGGGTCGCGAGGCCACGTCTGGAGATATGCCAAAGGTCGCGAGACCACGGCTGGTGATGTGCCGCGGGTCGCGAGACCGCGTCTGGAGATGTACCGTGGGTGGTGATGTACCGCGGATGGAGATGTGCCGCGGGTCGCGAGACCGCGATTGGAGATGTACCGCGCGTGGAGATGTACCGCGGATGGAGTGTGCCGCGGGTCGCGAGGCCACGTCTGGAGATATGCCAAAGGTCGCGAGACCGCGTCTGGAGATGTGCCGCGGGTCGCGAGACCGCGTCTGGAGATGTACCGTGGGTGGAGATGTACCGCGGTTAGAGGTGTACCGCGGGTGGAGATGTACCACGGTTGGAAATGTACCGCGGGTGGAGATGTACCACGGTTGGAGATGTGTTGCGGGTCTCGAGACCGCGTCTGGAGATATGCCAAAGGTTGCGAGACCGGCCTGTGCATGTTTCGCCAGCTTCAAAGGAGATAACCCAGCAAGCAGTGTACCAGGCAGTCGATTATGTATGCCACATACTGATTACATGCTTAAAGGCTGCGACTACAAGGTCGTGCAGTGTTCATTATTCCATGCTATGTTAGCCTTAGCTGTCTCCCAACAACGGTCTACGATACGGGCTGCGCGACTAAAATACGCTGGCAGGATGTGTGGTAACAAAATCTGGGCAGCTTCAAGCTATATGGCTTAGAGAAGCTGATTTCTTTGGATTGGGCGCTCTGTTTCGGACCGTACAAAATATGCCATATCACGTAGAGCATGAGTGCGTTTGAATTTGTACCTTCCGGAACATCTGGACATAATCTAAACCTTTCAAACAACCGTTTTTTGGTGAACGACAGTTTTTTCACGGAGCGATCGGTCCGCCTTGTTTCTGTAAGTGATATCTTAAGTATCTGCCATCCACAGGTGGATCGGTTTTCTGGATGCAAACCGGGTCGCGCTGGTAAAAGGCGAACGGATCTTCCTTGACAGACGACGATGCTTGTCGATAGCAAATGAATGACACGCACTCGTCGAAGTGTATTGCAACGAGGTATTCACGGTTGAAACAAAGCACATAATCGGGTGCCAAATGGCATGCTCCCTTGGAGTTTCGCGTTTCACCTTCACCATCATCAATTGTTTTGCTGAGTTCGTGCCTTCTGGCTTCGTTAGCTGTTACCAGAAAGACACGACATTGTGCTGCGTGTAAACGGGATGCATAATGACGCCTTAAAATGTTTTTAGGCTGCTCAGGTGTTGGCTGCTGGCTGGCAGCCACAGGAACAAACACGATAGTATTTTTAAATTTAGCCCCAAAAACCGGGACATACCCTCGTTTCTACCGACTGGCATGACAGACTAACGAGAGCAGATAGCGTGTGACATCTGTACAAATTGGTGAGGATGTGTACATTTGCCTATCACATTATTTCACATTATGTTAAGGAACAAACTAGGAGGTAGACTCCTGCATATGGCTGTTAAGCACGACGCATTTCCCAAATCTGGCGAAATGTAGCACGTCATGAATGATTGATAAAGGCGCATACGTTACGTCCTCAGGTCGCTGAGAAGCATGAGATCTCTCAGTCTCCCCATACACGTTCCATCACCGTAGAAACATGAACATGACCTTGTGAGAAAAACACTTCCCGGGAAGGTCCCTACTAGGTACATTCCATCGCAATGATGCTACAAGCCAACGCAATTCGCATCACTACAAACCGATTCTACCGATTCTAAACCCCCTGTGGCTATTCACGCGCTAACGGAGTCAGAAGCAGTATTTCATTCCGGTGTATCAACGCGGGACATCGATGGCTTTGAGGCTGGGAGCGACTCAGCGACATGAAGTGGAAACTCGGCTACCTTTTCAGCGTTCTGAAACAGATGCTGAATCTGTTCCAGCGAGAGACCCCTTGTTTCCTTCAGACAAAATGTGGCAAACAACACCTGGCACAGGCTTACCAGCGAGTGGATGACGAAGCCTCCACCCAGACCAATCCCATCTCTGATTAGTGGGTACATCTTTAACAGCACAAATCCACTCAAATTCAGCACAACGAGGACGATGTTTGCGCCCAAGGTGCGCGTCTTGTTGGGCAGCAGCTCGGTGACGTAGTTAAATGCAACGTTGGCGAGCATGCCGACAAAGGCCACTTGCGTCAGGCCTGCGCCCGCCAGTACAATCCAGCCGAGACGCTCCTGGGACTCCGCGGCCAGGAAGAAGTACGCGGCGACCGTGGCGCAGCCGATAGCAGAGAGCACGCCGCCCAGACGCAGCACCGGTAGCCGGCCGTATCTTTCGATGATGATGCCGCCGGGCACGCAGACGAGCGCAGCGAGCGCAGCCGGCAGCGTGGCTCGCTGGTACTCGCTTAGCGGTAGCCGCACCGGTGTCATCACAAAGGCGGTGAAGAGAACCAGCGTGGCACCGCCGCACCAAGCGAACAGCACCATCTGGATGGAAGCCAGTAGCAGCGGGCGCCACGTGCCTGGCTGACGCAGCAGCGTCCACACGGGCAGTGCGGCGCCGTCCGCATGTGCGTGCTGCAGTGAATCGTGGATACTGCGTACCTCGGCTGCGGCGTCCACCTGCGTGCCACGGAAGAACTGGATGGAGCGCATGGCTTCCTCCTCCGAGTGGCCGCGCGAGAGCAGCCACTTGGCCGAGTTCGGCAGGAAGAGGAGACCGGAGAGGCAAAGCGCGGCCGGCACCACGCCTACCACGATGAACAGCACCTGCCAGTGCAGCAGCGGCGCCACGGCCAGCACCAGCACCTGGCCCAGGTAAACCATGAAGTTCAACAGGGCGCTGAAGAGGGCACGGCGCTTGGGCGGCACAATCTCAGACACGTAACCACGCACGCAGCCCTCGGATAGGCCGAGCGCCACGAACATGACCACCCGTCCGCTCAGCGTCCAGCCGAAGTGGCCGCCGAAGCCGACCGCCAGCGAGCCGAGCGCGTACAGCGGCATGGTGAGTAGCAGCAGGCGCCGCACGCCTAAAACGGGCGCCACCGGCGCGCCCAACAGGCCACCTAGTACGCCACCCAGCGAGGTGGCGGCGATCGACCAATTGAGCTGGTCGGCGCTGAGAAAGCCGCCGGGATCGCCCGGCACCTGGATGAGGGTGACGCTGTGCATACCGAAGTTCAAGCCCACGGCCAACAGCAGCTCACCGAGGACCACAAAGGCCAACACCTGCAAGGAAGAAAAGATGCTGTGATGATCGCATGTCTTTTCAATGGCTGTCTTATATCTTGTGTCTTATCCTGTCTTATTAATGGCGGATATCTTAGAGTGCAAACAGTTGCAACAAGTTTTCTTTAATTTTCCTTTCTTTTAAGTGTCACTGGAAAACAAACCACAATTGGGAACGGTCAAAACGTGGTTACGGTCATTCACAGGGTATTATTTACTTCTTGTTCAAAATCAATTTTTCCTGCCTGCCCATCACCCGCATAATCGGTGACGACAGGGTCCTAGAACTGCAGACTTTTGGTGTAAAGCACACCCTATGAGGAGGAATTTTTCACTCCTTTCCCCATATTTTATGTGAGTTTTTCACTCCTGCCTGACTGTCTAATCGCACACGCCAAACCCCTTTTACCTTTCTGAGGTTTTCAGATGTCATCCAAAACCGAGCTCACTTGAAGCCACCAAGCAAAACCAAGCTCCACAAAACCTGGACGCCTATGGCTATGTCCTGCCTCACGTACATCTGAATCATGTCTATGTATGCACAGAGCAAGGGCGCCAGGTACCTCCAAGCCCGAGAGCCCCAACGGCTCCAGCCGCTTGCACGCATTAAGTTTGGTTTGTTTACAAAACTCGTCGCAATCTGAAGCTGTGCGCTAAATGCAAGTTTTTCACGCATCCCCTATTTTTTTGGTCTCACCACCGCACCACGAAAGCAGAGCCTGGTGCAAACACCAGTAAGGCGTGGTAGATAATTTGCTCCACGCATTCCTCTTTTTCCCGAGGAAACTTGACCATTATATTGCATCACTCCCGAAATGCAGGAGAGAAAAGTTCAAGAAATAGTTTCTAAATTAAAATTACCCGATGAATATCACCATTTGAGCACTCGTATTAACATATTTTAAGTCAACCAGCTGATAACAAAATTTTT
>NW_023597055.1:16844587-16914587 GCF_011947565.3 Pollicipes pollicipes
GGACTGAATATACAAATTACACCCCCCCCCCCCTCCCCTCCATCCTCACAGATGTTCACGGCTACGGCTTCTTTTCGAGATGAAGATCGCGCATACTTACAACACACCGCATGATACAGAGCAGCCTTCGCATTGAAGGAATGATCGCCGATTGAAAATGGCAATACCTTTGATTTCTCAGTGATAAATGCCATTTACAACCCTAGGTGTAAGAACGCTTAAAAAGTAAGGGTTGCAGGGTAAATATATACTTAATAAGTCTTTACTGTGAGCAACCCGGCGAGCAGGGAGCGGAGAGGAGGTGGAGCTGGAGCGGGGAGCAGAGAGGGTGTAGAGCTGGAGCGAGGAGCGGAGAGGGGGTAAATCTGGAGGGGAGCGGAGAGGGGGTGGAGCTGGAGCGGGGAGCGGAGAAGGGGTAGAGTTGGAGCGGGGAGCTGAGAGGGGGTAAAGCTGGAGCGAGGAGAGGAGAGGGGGTGAATCTGGAGGGGGAGCGGAGAGGGGGAAGAGCTGGAGCGGCGAGCGGAGAGGGGGAAGAGCTGGAGCGGCGAGCGGAGAGGGGGTGAAGCTGGAACGGATAACGGAGAGGAGGTACAGCTACCAGACTTTGTCCACTCTTAAGTCACATAATAGTTTTGGAAATGCATAAATGTCATGATTGCTATGCTAGATATACACGCACAGTTGTAATCTGATTGTGCACAATCTTACCTATTAGACTCATGTATATCCGTTGGAAAATGGGACCTCCCAGCTTTCTGAAATCGCTCGTCCGATTCAACATTGTTTCCTCCCAGGAAGGCGAAATTCCCCGAGCGGTAGGCATTTTGGGCGTTTGTGGGGAGGGGGGAGGGGGCATCTGGCCCCACAATTTAGGTGGCAAGATGGACTCTGAATACAGACTCTGGATACTCAGAATTTCCAATTCAAATAAATGGCCTGTAGTGCGCCAGGGTTTTCATGTATACCTGGATACCGCCGATTGCTCTTCAAGAGCTAAGATGCCGCAGCATTTTAGCCAGATGCCAATTCGAAAGATTCATACACTGCCTGCCGAAAACAAGATGACAAAAGTCATAACACCGGGGTTTCTCCTCTAAAATCCATGTCGCAGAATAACGGAACATCTTTCTGACATTCCTTATGCGAGCCCTGCTCAACTGATCGTGTGACTGCCTTACTGCATGTTTATGGATCAGAATCACTACTTATTGGTGTGAAACAGCAGGACCCCTGCCTCAGTGCCTGTTCCCGAATTTTCTTCCCTTACACCACACAACAGCAGAAAATAAACTTCGAAAAGCTGCCTGCCTTGAGCATGACTTGTTCCACCGAGCATTCATTTGTCGCTCTTTCAATGTAGCGGATTTGATCTGCTTTTGCATCTAGAACAGATGTACGGATTTTTCCATGGACAAGTTGCGTACCTTAATCTGTCTTAGGCACAGGGTGGTAAAAAGTGCATCTATTTTTTCTCGCCGACCGAAATTCTGTGGATAACATGATCCCAGCAATCGTAACGCGATATCATAATGGTAAGGATTGGCAAGGACTCCATGCCCAGCAGCGTAATGAAAAATCCGCGAGCACCGAAAGTCTCCTCCTTAACAACCGCAACTTGCAATATCATGCAACACAACGAGACTTCATTCATACAGTACCATTCAACTAATGTCAGGATACTGCTGCTACGAAGAATGCAGGCACACCTGTCGCACACAAACGGGATAGTTCACAACCACAAAGCAGTCTGCTTCCACCTTCCGTGTCATGCCGTGCCTCAGGTTGAGTTTGATTCACGGCTGAATTGTACCCTCGACCTCGAGAAACGGCGAAGGGCCTGACATGCAGCTGGTTGGGTTTGGGTCAGGGCAGCTGGGCAGCATGACAAAATTGAAACCGTTGCAGGATGCACAGGGGAAATGTCCCGAAACATGCGGGTCTCCTCGAGGACGACTCCCCACCATGCTACCATACGTAGATTTCGAAGCGGAGTCTCTAGCAGCCTGGAAAAGAAGGAACATGCAGTTGAGTTCCGGTTTGGGCTGAGAATTAAAGTAAAAGGCGACTGCACAAATGACTAGGCCGAAGGCAGTGCCGGGCCACTGGAAAAAAGGACGCAATCCGTGCCAAGCAAACGGAACCACCGAGCCGTTAGGGCAAAAACAAATAGCCGGTTGTTGATATTCTTCGGTACGGGGAACAACCCAACCCGCTCAAAAAGAAACCAAAATCATTTACCACCTCTTGCAGGCCCGACTCTAGAGACATCTTACATGCTTGACGAAGCGAAAGATACCAGAATATTCCTGGCTAAGGGCTTAGTGCGGTTGGTCCGTTGATTTGAGCGCTTCGAATGCAGCGAAGTTGTAAGCTTTGTTTGGGACTCATACGTTGTCCTTGGTCTAAACCATAGCCTGAAAAAAAAAAAAAAAAAAGGGCGGTTCGGTTTCATGCAAATGAAGCCACACATGATTTGTAACTGAGCATTGGCATGCACTGGCGCTTTGATCCGCACTTAAATAGGTTTTCCGCGCAGAATGTTTTAAGGGTTTTGGCTAAATAACGTAATTGAAGTGCAGCTCGGTTTTTGACATTAAATTAAATCCAAGTTGTTTCAAAATAGAAATTGATTGTAAAATTAATCCTTAAAACTTTTTAAGGGAGGTCCACAGCAAGAGCTCTATCTGACCTCACACGGATTTTACCCGCCTATCCAGGACCCAGCCGTTCGGCATACTTTCACGCAGGTGGGACTCCTTAACAGGGGTCCGCTCAGGACTAAATCGGCTTTGAAAGCAACTTAGGGTGCTCCGTGGTAACTCGATGGCCTTTGAGATGGAAAATAGACCCTGCACAGCTGAAAAGGACCACGAGTATGCAGAGGGTCATGCAGATACAAAGGGCTTTTGAGCTGCTAATGAGGGTCCTGAGTAGACCATAGTCCCTGCTAACTCAGAGATCTTCTCAGTAGTAAGAGGACGCTTGAGTGGTCTGAGGGCGGTTTCTCAGTAGCCTGACAATCCCCAAAGCACTTATCGTCCCCCCTGAAACAAGTGTCAAAAAGGGTCGTTTAATTATGGATATATGCTCTGGCGACCAAATGCGTCGCTAAGCGGCCAGTGGGCCATCAGCAACCACTTGGGCCAAACGACCACTTCGATGGCCAGAAAGACCCCACAAGCGACCAAAAGTCCCCCCCCCTCGCCGTGACCAGGGGGTCAGGGCGACCAGTGACGTCGCTAGGCTGTCCGGGAGGGGGAACCCCTCCCACCAGAGGCTCGTGGGGGCCAGAGGGGCTCCCATCCGCCAGAACGGCACTGATCAGCTAAAACGACTCGTGAGCGACAAGAGGGTCCCTGAATTCATGGAAGGCAGAGAGGCCAGTGCGGCCCCTGAACGGATGTTGCCAACGGGGCAGCACCTCGCACGGAGCTTCTGAGATCTGACGCTGATTGGCGTCACCTGCCTCTCACCCTGGCAGAGAGGATGGGCACAGAGGAGAGTCAACGGTACCTCTGGTCTTCCCGGCGCGCATCTTAATTACCACACTTAAACGGTTCCAGAGTGCCTGTATGGTTCCGAGGTTATTCGGTGTACTTAAGGTACTTTTCCTGTCAGACGAGCCCTAAGAAGCTTTTAAGTCCCTAAAACGGCTCGCGTGTACAAGATGGCCGGCTGAGGCAGAGACAGAGGATGGGCAGAGGATGGGTTCTCCTCATTCGGCACGGCTACTTTCTCACGCTGCTGGCAGGGAGAGCAATGCCCCCCCCCCCCCCCCCCGTCTTAGCCCGCGTCATGAAAACGGCGAAGCAGGTTATTGTTAACTCACTTTTGGCTACCATCCCTTTGATCTATTTTACGCACACTGTAATACAAAACCGCATTTCAGATCATGGAAATAAATAAGCTGGGACATCAGAATGACACTTTTCATAACCAGCATGCATACATTGGTACCGACTGAAAGGGCAAGCCAAAACTGCCTTTTGCACAGTAGGTAGCAAGCAAATCTAAACACACCTGTGGCACTTGTCATGCATGATGCAGGAGTGTAAATTCAAATTATTTAGGGGGTCTCCCCACCCCAATGCTGATTTGGGCCCCCTCAACGCTGGTCCCTCCTTCCCCCATACTTCTAGCTGGGATATTGAAAACATTAGGACCAAAATAACTATGACTCAGATCCTATCTTCGCTATTCACTGACCATGACCTGGATGTTGCTCAAATAAAGGCTTGTTTGGTGAGAGACAAAATCTTAAGAATAAAAGCTAACTTTAATCAGAACAAAGCAGACTAAATATTTTCACAGATATATTTTCGGGCGGGTAGCTTGTTAGGCCCATGGCTTGCAGCCCACACAACCCTCCGTTGTCCTGTATAAACATGAATACTCCTGCCAAGGTGCAGCAACCATGCAAACTATATTCTTACTTTACTACCAGCGTGGGCTGCATTTAAATTAGGTTGTCTTCCCTCACAACCTCGCACTTAATGAATAGTGATTTGTTCAGGGTGCCATAAGAATAATGTGCCACTTTATTGCTAGCAAAAACGGTAAAGAATATATCCCATTTGCATCCACGCAAATGTGGTGCTCATGGCAGCAAGAAATTGCGCTTATAAATGAGCGCTGCAGAATGACTCACTTCCATCCTCCCATTTAAAATATAGGTGCTATTATCGGATTTGAAGATCTATTTGACTAGTAACCATCTTCATTCAGGAACAAAGCAACAATGGTATAAACTGGCACTTTACAACCACCTCCTTCACCTCCTATTCTCTCTCCTGAGGAGTGCCATCAGCATCAACACCGAACCCCGGTTTTCTTAAAAGGTAGATGGTTCGGTGCTTGAGACTACCACGATGAGTCAACGGCCTTCCGGTTGTTTTTCTGTATCTTGAAAAGTCAGTCTGAATAATCACAGGTCAATTTCTACCTGGGTTGACTCATCACGCCGGCTTTCCCTGAACTATCAATCAATAAAATCAACAAGGCCCAACACTTAAACCTAGATAGGCATTCATGAACCTGCAATGCGAATGCCGCTTGCAAAGTCCTAGTGCAATGAAGTCACCGCCAAGCTCAAATACCTCAGTTGCATCGCAATAATTAACGCTTACCCTTGCAGTCAAATGAATCTTCATATCTAGATCTTCTTCGGTGTTTTTTTTTCTGTCTAGTTTGGCGCTCTGAGAGTCGGCTGGTAAAAACAGTCAGTCGGTCGACCGACCGGGCCATAAGAAATGCGCTGATTTTTCGCCGACCGGTCATCGCAATGAGCGACCAACTAAAGATCATGGGGTACTTTTGTCGCCGGTCTGGGATGGAACCTGAGAGAAATACCATGAAGCCGTAGAGTACGGTAAAGGGCATTTACTGAAAGGCTTACTGGTGTTGTTTGATGAAATGTATTACTATTGACGCCCATGCGAGGATTTGGAATGCGCATCGTCATGAATTTTTACCGCCCCTGCTCAGGCGCCGGCATTTTAGGAACGGTTGACGTTTAGTGCATCGCCAGCTATTCATGTAACTTACGTACAATCATCATTATAACGCTATCAGATTTGAATTATCATCGGTAATTGAAGTGCCTACCGGCATTTTAGGAACGGTTGACGTTTAGTGCATCGCCAGCTATTCATGTAACTCACGTACAATCATCATTATAACGCTATCAGATTTGAATTATCATCGGTAATTGAAGTACCTACCATGTTTGAGCATATTCTATAATTGCCATCATTGCCTCTCTTGCCCGAATCTAAAAGTATTGCAAACATGTCATGAAGCACCATGCATAAAGTCGATTAGACCATGCACAGGACACTTTGAGTTGCCATTTCATGATTGATGACCAATGAAATGCTCAATGTTATTCATTCTATTTTGCATCATGACTGTGTTCAATTAATTGCTCATACTATTCAGTAATCTTTTGCTTCATAAGGAAGAACTCAGACGCCGACGCTGTGGTTCTTATTCGTTTGCGAGCTTGATTCGGTGGTCGACCGTGGAGATACGCCACACCCACATATATATATATATATATATATATATAATATATATATATATATATATATATTCACGCCGGCTCCCACAGTCGTGCCCGAGGGGTTGAGCCCTCCATTCCGCCATGTGGTAAGCACCAGGGTTGAGTTCCTAAGGCGGCTGGTTGACATGGCCAAAGCCAGTTGGCGGAGGCGAAAAGGTCCTCTACGATGGTACTACATAGCCATGCCGATACACTTGGTGACGTGTAAAAGGTCCCCTGGACGATGGCAGGCAACATTTCTGACCAAATTGCGAAGCGGTAGTCCAAGTTGTTATGTCCGCAAGCAGTAAGTGCCACACAGTAACCGCAGCTCCGCCCAGTCCGAATAAGCAGCCATTCCTAGGCATCAACTCACAATGCTACAACGCACTGGCTCATGCGAACACAGCCGGTAAGCCGTATGCGTCTCGTCTATGGGCTCACTGGACATGCATACCATGTGAACAGAGCGGTGCTGGGCTGTGATTGGCGCAATCGCCAGTCCATGCCCCCACCCCGGGGCGACCAGAAACAACATTGCCGACGTTGCAGCCGTCGGCAGTGGACACTGCCTCCGAGTGACCGCCAGGTCAGGTTCGGGCCGGGTCGGGGTCACATCGCAGCCAACTCACGGTGAAGCATCGTTCAGCTCCGGATGAAGTCCGGGTGAAGTCCGGGTGAAGTCCGGGCTCGGTGTAGACGCTGTCCGCGCAGAGTCCAGTCGCTGACACCATCTCCCTGCCCCTCACGCTGCGTGCGTCCACCAGCCTCGCCTGGCATGACTCCTGCCTTCCTGCTCGCCGCTCTGGTGACCTGCACTCTCCGCCCGACCTCGTGCCTGGACTCCCACACCTACCAGGTGACAGGTAGCAAACCTGATCCAAATGTACGGGTAACAGCCGTCTCCGCCGTGGCCTGCGGTCCGCCGCTGTCTGCAGATGGCGGAGCCGCTGTGTGCCGGCTTCAAGCAGTACGTCAACGGCAGCTGCCACCTCTTCGTCATCGGCGACGGCTGTCTCACGGTGGCGGCCGCCATCCAACGATGATCTCAGCGTCAGCTACGGCAGGACTTGCCGCTTGGATGCTACGGTAGGAGTCTAAGAGTTTGTAAGTAGTGGGAGTTCTGGAGTCTTCTACCTGCCCGCCGGTAGTCATGGCCGATGGAGCCTCCCTTGGATGTCCTCAGGTTAAAGTGGCACTGCCGCCTGTGCGGCACGTGGCAAAAACCCTCTGTAATGAACTGGACAGGCTCCTTATGAGTTCAAGCACAATTAAAAGTTTTCTAAGCAATGGTTGTTAGAAACTGACGCTGATGTGCTTTATTTCTCATTGGACCTCGAAAACGTTGACTTTGCACTTCGATACGGAATTGATACTTACTAAATGCCAGAAAAGTCTCGATCTCCGTAACTTTTTTCGGAATTATGAGTTTGCCATTTTCATGCAGACAAAAAACAGTTTCATAGGACCTGGATGCACCGGTCAAACGACGATGTATTGGTATCATTGAGTGTCACGCATAAGCCAAACGACATTTACGATTGGTTTCGCATTTTTCACGTTACCAATGTTTGTTTGATAGCCTCATTTAGTCAGTTTTCCTGGTTGATGTCCGTATTTATCAGCATAATAACTATGAACTCGTAGAAGATATTCGAAGAAAATAGTGAAGCCTTATCTGTGCATCTGCTTGCATTTTTCCGTGAATAAAAGTTGGTTCTGTGCGTGACTCACGAAAGAAACCGGAGGTAGCAGCCGCAAGAGATGTGATGAACTAAGCAACGTTTGCAGCTCTTACCAGCTGGCTTCGGCTTTGGCGTCGAGCAATGTTTAGATGATGGGTCTAGCGTCGGCTTTACACAATCACGAGCTGCTGATTTTTGCTTCGTTGTGGGTGACATTTTCACCGCAGTTGCGATATAACTTAACAACACTCCCTGTCCGTCCTTGTCACCCCAAAGCGCCACCCAATTTTGGAGGCACAGATCGTAGGCGTAAGTTAAACCCAGCTGGTCATCCTTGCGAGCCCTGAGAATGGCCGCTGCTGTTCAAGGCTGCTGACTCCGGACACGGCTTTCCTGTAGAAGGTATGAAAAACAAAAGAAAGCATGAAAAGTAAGAAAATATGACAAGTATGAAAGTATGAAAAGTATAAAAAAGTATGAAAATTGTTGCAGATTCGTTTTTACTGGCTGAAATGACGGAGCCAATGGCGAAACGATTGCGTAATCAACTAGAAAGCAAGCATGCATTCCGACACAGCAGTGTTGTCTGCACAGCAATATGGCAAAGCCAGTCCTAAAACCTTTCCAAAATCTCAAGCTTATCCACATATTAACATTGGGTGCAGGCCTTTTTGTCTTGCCATTTCCTTTGCTATGTTCGGCTCCTGGAATGCGCAATGCAGCATTCTTGAAATGAGGAAATCACCATTGCCCATTGGAAGGGGTTCGAGAGGCGCTTTACGTTTCGCTCTCTACACAGGAAAATATGAAAAAACCTCCCTACATGTCGACAATTTCAACAGCGTTTTGGATTTATAGCTAAGAAGTTGATATTATGTTGCTTTTTCCATACACCGCTGTGCACGACTGTACTGTGACCCTGGTTTTTAAGTTGATTATGTCATTCAATGCGACAGGCTATGTAACCGTAAGAGAGAGAGAGAGAGAGAGAGAGAGAGAGAGAGAGAGAGAGAGAGAGAGAGAGAGAGAGAGAGAGAGAGAGAGAGAGAGAGAGAGAGAGAGAGAGAGAGAGAGAGAGAGAGAGAGAGAGAAGAGAGAGAGAGAGAGAGGAGAGAGATGAGGAGAGAGAGAGAGAGAGGAGAGAGAATAGAGAGAGAGGAGAGAGAAGCGAGAGAGAGAGAGAGAGAGAGAGGAAGAGAGGAGAGAACGGGATAGAGAGAGAGAGAGAGACCAGCACATTATGAATATCTCGAGGTCATTTCATGATGTTTCGCAGGACACCTCACCAGCGGGACGTTCTGTTCCAGCCCAGTTCACAGAAGAATGGGAAATTGAGGACGGGAAAAGCACCACAATCAGATGCGAAACAGGCGAGGACAGAACCGACGTCGGCATTGGACTAGCAGGCTCTCAACAGTTTACGGTAAGATCTCTCGCGGCGAACCTGCGTCGTGGACTTCTGTCTCAACCCACGGCATCCGATTATCTACAAGTCCCAATTACACCAAAGCTTTGAGCGCGATAGTGACTTTGACAGCATTGGGGCAGTAACTGTGTAACTGCAGGAAATCCCTGAATCGCGCTGCTCGCCATTGTGAGGCAACTTAACTGTCAATAGATGCGCTACGCAAAGGAATACGAGTGCAGATCTGCAAGCAAACGCTTGGGCCGCCTTACGACTCAAGGAGACGGCTTAGCGTCACGTCCAGCGCGTTCCTTCCCTTGCAAACAGGACCGGCTTTGCCAACAACAGCCCATGTATCTAGTCGCTGTCGAATATGTAAGCCTTAGAGAGAGAAAGAAAGAGAGAGAGAGAGAGAGAGAGAGAGAGAGAGAGAGAGAGAGAGAGAGAGAAGAGAGAGAGAGAGGGAGAGAGAGAGAGAGATGAGAGATAGATAGAGGAGAGAGAGATAGAGAGAGAGAGACAGAGAGAGAGAGAGAGAGAGAGAGAGAGAGAGAGTAGATGAGAGAGGAAGAGAGAGAGAGAGAGAGAGAGAGATGAGAGAGAGAAGAGAGAGAGAGGAAGAGAGAGAGAGATATATATATGATTATAGTTACACACACACATTTACATTATAATTATATTTAATATCTATATATATATATATATATATATATATATATATATGCTCTCCTCTTCCCTCTATTATATATATATGACTCTCTCTCTCCACTCTCTTTCTCCCTCTTTTTCTCTCCCACCCTCTCTCTCTCTCCCTCTCTATCTCCACCCTCTCTCTCTCTCACCCTCTCTCCTCTCTCCCTCTCATCCTCTCTCTCTCTCTCTCTCTCTCTCTCTCTCTCTCTCTCTCCTCTCTCTCTCTCTCTCTCTCTCTCTCTCTCTCCTCTCTCTCATACACACCCTGAATACTTAGCATTGGCACGCTGGACGTGTTGCTTTTAAGACGTGTCACTGACAATTCAGATAAATCGCCTCTTTTACAACCCGCTGCTGGTGATGCAGTGACAGTTGATCATGCCCGAGACGCTGCTGGTGATGCATTCACAGGTGATAAGACCTGCGTCCATGGCGCTGAACGCTGCTCCTGCTGTTAAGTCCACCGACGCCGTTGCCCCGGTGCTATCCCATGCATCCGTGCGACACTCGCTCTGATTGGACCGCGCGTGTCAGCAGTCGCTTCAGTAATGTTTTGGATCCTGTGGTTACCAGCAAGGCTTGTGGCATGAACCGTATCAACGCCCGCGGCATTTTTGAATGTGCTGACGAACTTCTAGCCTGATTTACCAAATCAGATTTGCAGGCTTTCTGCAAACATGTTGGCGGGCGAATATTCTTCCTTTTTTCAAAAAAGTGACGAAAAACACCATCAAATTATTGGTCAGTGTCCTACTACTACTTCAGCTACTTCCTTTGGCAGGATTGCACTTGCTGGGGCGTGGTGAATCGTCCCGAATTGACGGATATTGTTCACGACAAAAAGGGCCAGTTGCTATATTGCTATGTTGCCACAGTTGGTGGCAAAAATCCCTCTGACTGGATATTTCCATGACTCTCACAAAACAACATTTTTTGCACCACTGCACAACCTGAAATGGGACTTCCATTTTAGTGCGTTTCAGTGCAAAACACCAGCAGGACTTTTTGTTAAGACGTTATACGGACGTGACATAACGATTCTATTTTTTTAATTTCATCCTAGCTTGCCGATAGAAACATCGTATGATTGTTGGGCTGTCAGCCAATTCGGTGACAGGTCGGGGACAAATCTGTACTGTGCTGTACTGCACTGTACTGTGCTGTACTGTACTGTACTTCCAGTACCTAGTCCGGTCAGATGGTTGGCCGTCCGTACCAGCGGACCCTCGGTGTTCCGTACGAGACAGGAAACATGGAAAAGTACGAGCACCTAGGTCATTTGGCATTGTGACAGGTTATTTGGGTGCAAGTTTCGATCGTTGCGTTTCGGCAATTCGAGCTGTACGTCGAACTTAAATGCCCTGCAACTTTTCAAGTTGCAGTCGTATGATGTCAGAAATTAGGTTCACTTCTCTGGCCTTGGTGACTTCTTGAACTTTTCTGCTCTATTGACTCGCACGCAAAGGCTGTTCGAGGTTCCATGAGATATACGCTGAAAGGAACACTGTAAGCTCGCAGTTAAAGGTCTATGGTTGCATGCTGTACGTGTCTTTTTTTTGCCTTCTTGAATCTGCCGACTATGCTAGTAAAGGGCATTCTGTTGGCAATGATCTCAATAGACTTAAAGATGAACAAGAACAGAACATCCGAAATGCGCAAAACTCATGTGTGACGTCATTGCGTCTGGTGTGAGCCGCGTTGTTGCTGCTTGTGCTGTCTGCCCTACGGCAACATAAACGCACAAGTCACATAGACAAAGGTGACTTTGCCTTTCGCAGGACTTGTACGCCGTGGTATGCGCCGCCTACTCTGACATCCAGGTCGAGAGATACTCGACCCAACACCTCAACAGAGCATCGGTGAGAGAAAGATTAAAACACATAATGAATGCGACAGGACACGGCGCTTAGGGGTGTGTTTACGCCTGTATATTGGTGTGCATGAGTGTATGTATGTATGTATGTATGTATGTATGTATATATGTAAGCATGCACGTACGTACGTATGTATGCACGCATGCATATATATGCACATGCGTGTACACATGTTGACATGCATGTCCGTCTTCATATATGTACGCATGTATGCATGCATGTGTGCATACATACATGTGTGTATTTATGTATGCGTGCACATATATATATATATATATATATATATATATATATATATATATATATATATATATATATATATATATATATATATATATATATATATATATATATATGCATGTAGGTATGTGTCAAATTCCGCGATATGTTCAACCATTCATCTCCCCTACCCATCGCTTCAGGATTTCTCAACAAGCACCTAAAAGAAACAACCCGACAACGGCTTGACACCGGCGCTTTCCGCGTCGCAATAATGACCGACATTCGTTCTTAGCAGACCGCTGGCAGCATCGGTAGGTCATTCCCCTGGCAGTCAGACATGTTTTTTTGTTGTACCGCTCTTCTCTGGTAAGGGCGCTTTGCATAAAGTGTATATTGCTACGATGGTCTGGTGGAGCCTGTTCCGGGGATTTCTAAATACGATGAAAGGAATTCACCAGCCTGAGTTAAATTGCTGTGCGGTGCACCTGCCAGATTGACGCACAGGCCAGCCGTTTTCATTCAGCGGTTACAGCGCTGGCGATCAACGAATGTCACCGAGGCAGGCAATGATTCAACAGGCGGGCAACGTACGTCCAAAGCCACTCCCATATTCTGACAAACCCAGGACCGGTCCACTGTCATCACACACGAACGTGCGAGCGATGGATGTCCGTGTGCCGTTCTTTGTACCAAGGTTGCATCAATACGACCGGGCGGCAGCGAAAAGACCACGAAAAATAGCGTGCTTCAGGCAACGCACCATGTTTGAGTTATGGCTCAAATATCGACCGTATTCGCAGCGACAGTGACGAACATGGTTTGGGGCATGCAGTCGCTTTAGGACGTTTGATGCATTGGCGAATGTGTGTTTGTGAATGTGTCAAGGTCTTCGGATCGTTTGGGGTTCTGGCAAAGATTTGATATTTGTTGCTCCGTTATTTATTTGGTTTCCAAAATCTGAAACATATAAGTAAACGTAATACGCTACAACCTGTTCGGTAAACTCAGGGACTGACATTTATAAGAACTTGAGTGGGTAGACCGTATCAGGCAAACATATTTTGGGGAACCGATACATATTTTTCTTGCAAAACATGAGCTTTTGTGGTTTTTAGTGTAGTGCTATGTAGTGCTGTGCTTGTTTTTGTTTTTGTAGTGCTATGTTTTTCAACAAAAAGTCCCAAATTCATTGAATATTATCGATTTATTTTTTTGGAGCACGTAGATGCAAGTTTTTAATCAAAATGTGTGTTTTTACCACGTTTTAAAATCATCATGATTCTACTCTTCCATGCATTCCCAAGGCGCGAAAAATGAAGCGTACGAGCTAAAAGCGGTGCAGGTGTTTAAGACCTTGACAACCAAAGCAGGTGAAAACTTGAAACCATCTGTACCGTGTAGACAAAAATACTATCTACATGCTATTCAGCTGCCCCACGTTGCTCAACCATCGGGTTCGCCACAGTGGTGAATCCAGAAATTTCGATCAGGGGGGAGTAGCACACTATTTAGGGTCGCCAATTCAATCAAGGGCGTCAAACCCAAAGCAGCAGATGATATAAGTTGTTGTTCTGTCTTGACATTTTATTTCAGTCTCAACATTTTCCTGTCTTAACATTTAATGTCCCACATTTTCAGTTCATTTGATTGTCGTCCGTCAAAATGTATATACTGTCTCGTTCTTATGTCACGTACAATCGCTCAAACAGCTTTCGCCTGTTACTTCCTCGCCGCCTTTCATATTCATGTTTGCAGCGAGCGGACATGCTTTTGCTTGCGCATTATCCCAATGGAATCTTAAAATCGAATTTTGAGCCCAAAGCCAGTAATTTTCCGAAAGAAACATGCGCAACAACGAGCCCTCCCCGTCAATTATGCTTTCAACTCACTCCGGTAAGCGCTTTACCTGTTTGCGATCAAGTGATGAATTGTCAGGTTTATTATTTCTACGCACATTTTCTCAATAAATTTGGCGGTGGTTTGGTACTGTGTCCTTGATGTTATGCGGTCTATACGAACCAACTGCTTGTACACCACAACGTCGTCGCTTCTGCTCTCTCCTGGCCTGGAGTGAGCTGCACGAGCCGAGCTGATTGCCGGCTGGCCGTAATCTGGCGGTATTATCTGGCGTAATCTGGCGTAATCTGGCGGTAGCTTACGGACTCCCAGACCGAGAAATTTCTCCGGTAAAAGTTTCCTACGTGTGCATAGAACGCCATCTCCTTTCAGTAGGCTGTGCAGATGTGATCTCCGAAGCTGCAGCTCCCACTCTTTGGCACCGTGGTCTTGTAAATGCGTTAGGACTTCCCCATGTTTTGAACGCCATTCAGATTGCAGCTTCTGGATGGACTCACCTCTTTTTTCGCACTGTCTGTCAAAGGGATTGGTCAACGGGACACTTTACCGCCGCTGCAGCAATACTTGTCACTTTCTTATATCGCAGCAGCAGCTCTTGTTTGTGGTGTGGACGTATCGGATTTATCACACTTTCACCTACGCCTGATTTTTGTGTCTGGACAGCATCCAAATGGTTCTCAGATGGTTTCGCTGTCCATTTTTGGGTCAATCTGCTCTAGAAAGCACTGTGGCTAAGCAAATCAGCAGCTCATTTTTTACCTTTCCTCTATCGCTCTCTGGTGTCCTATGGGATTACGGGCTGTACCTACTTTTCAGAACCTGTACTATTCAGTTCGGTTGTTGAGATCTAGCTAAGCACCACTCCCTTGTGGCAACGCGCGCTCACCCTACTGTCGTACCCAGTACTCTACACCGCACCCTGCGTATGTAATTAGTGCGAGCTGAGCACCCAAGCGAGATTACCTCATCCTTGCGACGGCCGTCATCAGAAACTATCTCTCCCTTGCCTTGCGCGATACCTCAGGCTGTGTCGGGCACCCGGAGCTATGGGACGCCTGAGTGAGCGGCGGGGAGAACAAAGCGATTTTTGCTAAATGAGTCGGTATGGGAATCGATAGCAAATTGTCGGTGTACTGCGCCTTTGGTTGATACTTCTGCAGTTATGCATGGGGAATACAGCCAATCGTTACACGGCTATTGAAATGGTTATGTGACTGCTTTTGTGGATAGGTTATAACAGCTTCAACGCAAGGCCGACAATGGTATGTTTTACAACATATTTATGTGCTTTTTCGTGAAAATACTTGTACCCGAAATGAAAGGGCATTCAAAAGGTCTCACCATGCTTACGAATTTAGGGTTTGGGAGGGTCTTCTAGCCACAGTTGTTTGCAATATGCCTAAAAACACGAACATGAGCAACCTTCTATGCATCAACAACATTTTGTCTACTTATGCTAACTTTCTCAGGATTGTGTTCAAAGATAAAACGCAGTGAACATAAAACTTCATCGAAATTTCGGATGATCCGGTGCATAAATGAACACGCGCTCGGATGGGGTAGGTTAGCTTGAAACACGAACATTTTTTACCAACTAATTTTCTAACGGTGCAGCGCGGCCGCACCAAACATTACAAAGCTGTGGGAAATAATGCAGTGGATTTGTTGGCATAAAAAATTGGTTGTGGCTTTTAAAGTCGATGCTCTATAGCAGACCAAATTCAGGTCGTGGTTGTCAGCGCAGGCAGTTGCTGGTCAATTTTTTAATGTGGTGCGACAACTTAATGCAAGGCAAAAAATAATCTCTGAGATCATTTTTAAGGCAATGCAACAATGAAACTTGAGATTACAGCAAATTACCTTGGGTCGGGCATAAAGATCAGACCAAGGTCAAAGCCAACATGTTTTTCCCACTCGAAAGCTTGCTGAAGGGGGTAAGTTCTGGTGTTCATTTCGCTTCCATGGAATACGTGAAAGTCGGAGGACGTCATTGACTAAAATACCCAGGTCAACACTTTGTCTCTAATAACATACCGCCTAGCAAAGTCGTCGGCGCTGAATCGAATGCAAAAATCGAAGCAATCCCGTAGGATTTTGGCCATCACCACTGTTGTGAACACGCCCAGCCGGCCCGGCGGCACAGCATGCCGTCCCTGGCGTGTCGCGGCGCTGCCTCGGCCGCTCGGTGGAATGCGGCCTACCGCCGCGGGCGCTGACCACCGTCCCGTGGCGAACCGTACGGGACGCGTGATAGGTGCGTGTATACGAGCTGACTTATGAGTGGTAGTTCACCCGAACTAAATGTTATGTCGTGCCTGCCTGAGATAGCAGGGGCAGGACGTCACTGGACTCGGCCCACTGCAGATCACCGCGTCGCTACACTTCTCTCTCTGACCGATCTGAGTCGAACCGCTGGACGAAAACATCATAAACACAAACGTTAAACAAAATCACTGACCTCAAATGAGCTCCCGTGCACTTTTGCTTAGAAAAGTTATCCATGTTCAATGTGGTTGCATGGGGAGGTCCAGGGACATTTTGCACACCAATCCGGAGTTTAAACTTGTTTGAAACAATTTTAACCGAAAGTCATAAAATAATAACCTTAAATGTTGACAAAGTCAGTTTACATGCAGACCAACCCAGCCTGTGAGTTTTGGTGCCTCTAGCTTTCTCATTTTGAGTTTTCAGGGGATCAAATTGTCTTCCCCCCCACCCAAGCAAAGGGTGTTCAACCGGTTACCGGGGCGCGCGTTAATCTTTTGTTGGATAAGCTGGCATGAAATGCCGGAACCTACAAGCCTAGTCCTCCTAATGGGCCCCTGATATTGACGAACCACCGATCCAAATCCAGCAGCTCTCATGAGTGCTTTATTTGCCATTCACGGTATTATTGCGGACCGATTTTTCATTTTGTTTGTTTGACTTGTCCCAACTGCTGGAAGTTGAGAGGGCTTTGGCGATAATGCAGCGTGTCCATCCATTTTTGGACGCATGTATGTTCACCAACCAACCAAAAAGAATGTTCGTCGTATATGACAGTGTATCCATCCTTACTAAAACACCCCACCAAAAGACGTGTATGCGCTCAGTGCTAGCTAAAATTGATAACAGCTGAGATATTAGATAAAGCAGCGATGCATGCAAAACATCTGTGGATGCTAGCTTGAAAAGCTTTGGAGCACGGAATGCCTCCTTTTGGCGCGTGATGTGTCACTCCCAGAACCAAGAATATCGTCCATAGATGCCCGGAATGGTGGCCATGGGGGCGGGGTATTCTACCCAAGGCCCCGGTGTGACTAATGGTAGATATCTGTCGCCTCCAGAGCGGATACTTGCCGCGGCATTGCCTGCTCGCTGCCGCACGTACCAGAGACAGGAGCGACATTTTTGAACGTTACTGCTATAATACTAGATGCTGCCTTGTTGCTCCGCTTCGTTTTTACCCGCGACGGAGGGAAAAATAAAACAAATTTAATGAGAATCGGCGCGCACTGTACACTTGCATAAATCGGCATCCGCGTTGTCCGAACGTAAAGGTTATCATTTTTGTTGAATTTGACGCACCGCATCCATTCCTAATTGATGTGAGCGGTACGCTGGGAAATGTGGCGTAGGCATGTTTTAAGAAGTCACCGCATTTTAGCTAGATTATTCATATAATATTTGATCAGGTGGGTGGCAGGCTATGCACAATGTGGTTAACATCGATGATTTGCGATGTCAAGGTTGCACGGTGGAGGTATTTGGCGTGCCGATATTTTGCGGGCCTTTTATTTTGTGCGTGGATGTTTTACGTGGGGACATCTTGCGTTGTCAATGTTTGCTCGTCGATATCTGCATGCCATTATGTCGCGTGCTGCCATCCTGCCGTCGAAACTTTGTCTGTCGATTTTACTTGTAGATGGTTCGCCCCGGTGCCCCGCCAATTACTTTTTTAGGGCACGTTCTTCGTTTATGGATTAGTTTTATCAGCGCAAAGTTCTCCTCTATTCGTGGACTGTGGCGTGAGCTGCCATATTCCTGCTTTCCAAAGCATGGTAAAGCCAATTGGTGTGCTATACAGAATTTTCAGTCTTCTTCTGACTTTCGTGCAACTACAGACAACATAATGAACCACGCAAAAGGTTTCGCAGCTCGGTGGTTGCTGCATAATATCTGCGCATTTTGGCCGGCACTGCTAAGCATATATATATATATATATATATATATATATATATATATATATATATATATATATATATATATATACGATTACACACGTACACACGCATGCACGTATGCACGCACGCACACGCGATTGCCTTTCAAACTGCGTATGTGTGGGAGGAGGCCCATAGCTTTTAAATTAGAGAAGGGGCAGCTGCCTCTCCCTCTCCCAAACGGAAGGCAATCGTCTATGTCATGCTTGTGTAATCCTGTGTCTCTTTGTCTTGATTCCAACGCTGCTGCATGTGCATGATGATGAAAAACATGTCCGCCACCACCTGTCTCGTCCTAGGCCTCTCAAAGTAACCGAGCGGGAAGAAGGCAACACCTCGGTAGCTCATGGGGTAAAGACATCGTGGAAAATGATGATACTGAAACACTTAATGGAATAATTGTTACCACAGCCGTTGTGTTTTATACTCTTGCTGCTTAACCAAAGCCTTCTGGCAACGTCACCAATCACGAAGTAATTGTGCTGGCCAAAATGAACTATTCAGGGGGCAATATTTGTAAGTGAAATCAAGAAATTCGGAAACGCTCAGGTGGATTGAAAACGTGTTGTTCTTGTAAAAACCAATGCATTCATTTCTTAGTTTGTGTTGTGTTTTGTACTCCTGGGACTCAACCACAGACGCCTCGCAAAAAAGTCAAGCATGAAATACTTGTCTTGCACAAGCCGAGCTCTTCCGAGAACAATAATAGGTGTGACGACTTAAAAAATATAACAAATCGTCTGAGGAAAACCTGTGCAGCGTGCCATCGTTATTGTTTCCTCATGTTCAATGCGAAGAGCGCGCAGAAGCCGGGCTACCCCTCACCTCCCCTCTACCCAACACGCGCGGCAGTTGGTAGCTGTGTCCGCCCCAACACGTGCTGACCCCACTCCCCTCCTCACGCAGGATGACTGACAGCTGTGTCCGCCCCAACACGTGTTGACCCCACTCCCCTCTTCCGTGCACCACGCAGGATGACTGGCAGCTGTGTCCGCCCCAACACGTGTTGACCCTACTCCCCTCCTCCGTACACCACGCAGGATGACTGACAGCTGTGTCCGCCCGGACACGTGCTGACCCCACTCCCCTCCTCCGTACACCACGCAGGATGACTGGCAGCTGTGTCCGCCCCAACACGTGCTGACCCCACTCCCCTCCTCCGTGCACCACGCAGGATGACTGACAGCTGTGTCCGCCCCAACACGTGTTGACCCCACTCCCCTCCTCCGTACACCACGCAGGATGACTGACAGCTGTGTCCGCCCCAACACGTGTTGACCCCACTCCCCTCCTCCGTACACCACGCAGGATGACTGGCAGCTGTGTCCGCCCCAACACGTGCTGACCCCACTCCCCTCCTCCGTACACCACGCAGGATGACTGGCAGCTGTGTCCGCCCGGACACGTGCTGACCGGCGTAACAGCCACCAACTCGTTCATCGCGGAGGTGGTCAGCATGACCTGTGGCCTCATCAGCAGCGAGTCCGGCAGATTCAGTGGCGCCTGCAGCGACACCAGTGTACCAGATACGGTCGGCTCTGAGTGAGTAGACGGAGGGCCGGAGAAGGCGGACAGAGGGTTGGGAAATTTTACCAAGAGGCAGATTTTACGCGACTGGCTGGCTGGTCATGTGCACCTCTCGCTAACATTTTGCTATTTTCCGTACGAAGTCTTGTGATGTTCCGGCTGTCACGCGGCGTTAGGCTCCTCTGCTGGCAACCGCGCCGCATTCGCCACCAGCAACGTCACCACCCTGTACAAAGCATGTGAAACCCGACTTATGGCCAAGTCCACGCCCGGCATCGCCCTGAGTGTGCACTTCGGTCCACGCCCGGCATCGCCCTGAGTGTGCACTTCGGTCCACGCCCGGCATCGCCCTGAGTGTGCACTTCGGTCCACGCCCGGCATCGCCCTGGGTGTGCACTTCGGTCCACGCCCGGCATCGCCCTGAGTGTGCACTTCGGTCCACGCCCGGCATCGCCCTGAGTGTGCACTTCGCCAGCAGCTGTGGACCATGCATGCTGTTCTTCGAGCTGGTTATTCCCTGATCTGGTGCTGACCTAAACGCCACAACTCTAAGGGTTTATACTGCCGCCATGCCTGCCACACACGTAGCCACCTCTAGTCCCGCCAGCATATCACCTTTGTGCTTGCTAATTGTCATTGTGTTTCCCTGACTGCATAAACATCTAAAATGCGTCCTGGTTCTTCAATAACGAAAAAGGTAGTGTGGTCACCTTAACACGCGCTCGGGTGGGGGTCAAATTGACCCCTCAAAGGCTTTTGCAGAATAGTTTCCGAACGGCGCAGCGTAGCCACGTCAAATGTTGTATAGCTATAGACAATTTCATGGCGGATCGTTTGGTATCACAAATTTAGATGTACCTTGTAAGGTCGCTGATCTATGACATGTTAATGTCAGGCCACGGTTTCAGCGAAGGCAATTTCTAGGGAATCCTTCAATCTGATACAACAACGGAGTGTTAGGCAAAGCCATACATCTCTGAGATACTTTCTTAGGCAACACAACAGTTGAATGAGCAAATTATATTGACCTAAGGCCAGGTATAAAGGTCACACCAAGGTCAAAACCAACCTGCTTTGTTGCTCTAGAGCTTGCTGTATGGGATAGTTTCTGATGCTCACTTCAAGTTTATTGATAGCAGGAACCGCATTATGCGTCATCCATGAACTTCTTAGAGGTCAGAACAGGTCATTGACGTAAAATGACTCGGGTCAGCATTTTTTTTTTAGGAACATACTGCCTAGCGTAATCTTTGTCGCTTAGTCAAAAGAAAACCTAAAGCTATCTTGTATGATTTTGGTCACAGTGACCTTCAAAAGGTGAAACAAGGTCACTGACCTTAAATGAGCATCGGACTTTTTGCTTAGAAACGGTTATCTAGGTTCTGGGGGCACTTTGAAGATCAGCCTGGAACTTGACCTTGTTTGACCCGAAGAACGTAGCCTAGGAACCTGAAACTTTGACCTAAGCGTGTTCACGTACGTACGTACGTGTAACTCGTACGTGTAACTCACGTACGGATTAACACACCCTGCAAATTTGGTGTTTCTAGCCCCCTTAGTTTCCGAGATCTTAGGGGGGTCAAATTTACCCCCGACCCGTGCGAAGGGTATCTAGCCTGCCACCCGGCGCGTGTTAAGGAATGTTTGGCGTCCCCCGCAGCTGCACTGAACAATTTCGAGAACAAAGCTGGCCCAATTGCCTGCTTCAGCACGAGCTACCTGTCCACCTGCATAGTTCCAGCAAACGGATATTTCACACGCAGTTTTCATTTTTAGTTGACTTGAAGCGTCTGTCAGGCCATGTAGTGCAGGTATTAGTTGAAGAACATTAGTTGGGTGGGAAGGGGGCCAGATTAGGGCGATCCTGGAAGATTTGTGAGTATGTGCCTCCTCACCTTCAACCTGTTTTCCTGATATTTTTATTAAGAGCGCATGGAACCGATCAGCAGTTCTCAGCACTCGAAAGACTTCTTAGGCTACCCCGGCGCTCAATAATGGAGCAGGGGTCTGAAAATCATCACGGTAAGTGTAGAAAGGTAGCTTGATTGTACAGTCATGCGAATAACTTCCGTGGTCAAACAGCATGCAAAGAGACTGGAATCGGTTCATAAAAGATAAAAATTCAGTCGTACCTGGAAGTCAGGGCTTTCAGGAAAACGGTCCGAAAGGAGCAATGGAATGATGCCAACGACCGCCTCCAAACTTGATTGAAAAAATTCAATAATGAATGAAATTTGGTGGTGATATAACTATACGTAGTTTAGCTGTGCATTTTATGATGTTCGCACAACCTATGACATGATTCGGGATAATGACCGGTGAGTAGTTTTAGCAGCCCTCAAAAAACAACAAACAAACAGAAAAACAGAAAACAAGATGTCTCGCTGACATCCTTTGTCCATTATCAGAAATTGTCAGCTCTTTTGACCTCAAAACGTCCCAAAAAAATCGACGCCCTTCATAATATATCACATTGAGTGGGAAAACTGAAGTAGTTCTAGTAGTTCTGAAAACTAGTAGTTCTCTTATGTAGAAAACTAGTAGTTCTGACGCTTATGGACTCCGCGGTCTGGCTACCTACATTTTGAGAAAAAAATGTGAAATCCACGTATTATGCGACCTGTATGTGACACTAACTTGCGATGCCCTTTGCATTGGTTTCTGCATACACCGCACGTGAGATTTCAAATTTTTCAAGAACCTCGCGGCCGTGCGTCATAGTTTCGGCAACTGCATCGGGCTCGAGGTCACGTGACATTGCACCCTTAACCGTACCGCTCATCCTAATAACCTCCAAAGTCCTCCATCAGATCCACTTACCCACTAACGCTTGTGCTTGTTGCAGCTACTCGATCGTCTGCATCAATGACCATCCGGTGGCCAACCTGCTGGTGGGCTTCATCTACAATGAGCACCGCACGCCTCGCTGGCGAGGAGTCCGCTGCTGCACTTTCGCGCGACCGGGGCAGTAGGCGGTCCGGTCTGCTGCCCTTCGCACGGCTGGAGGAGTCAGAGTCCGGTCTAGAGCTGGGGATTGGCGTGCACTTTCGAATTCGAATCTTTGGGTGGGCGGATTGGGATCCGAATTCGGAACATGGCGCCGCTCAAATAGACGCGGATATTTGTGGCGAAATCTCGGACTTTTGATGTCGGGTCGTTCCCACTTGGAAACCGTTTTTCAAGTTTCCGGCTGACTGTCCTCAACGCTTCTGTGATTGGTGCACTTCTGGATTGGCCAAAAAAGTTTTGGAGCGGGTGTATATGCAACAAAAGACAAAGCTAGCGACAGATTTCAACGCATCACCAACACATTCGACGACATTTATTTTAGTTGAAGGATGCTCGAGCAAAGAGAATATTTCAATATATTTACTCGCATATTTCAATGCTTTGTTTCAGTGTCTCGACTGTGGTTCTGGGTGCAAATCCTGGTTTTCATGGTTCGACCTTATTTCCAGAATTTGCGAATTCTCAGGACTTCAATCTATTCGAATCCTCGGTATCCAAATCCTGAGCTCTCACTGCGTCTCCTCTTCCTTCCGGAGGGACCCTGCTCCTGGTTCTGCTCATAGCCGGGACGGTACGGTGATGTCCCGCACTCGTCCTGCTGCAGGGATGATGCCATGATGAAAATAATACCTCGTGATACGTGCCACAACTGCGTGCTCCAACCGCGCACCCCAACTGCGATCTTAACTTAATCCGGCAGTCAGCGCTGCCGCGGCATTTACAATATCAAAGGCATTTGACCACAGCCTGCCTGGACCCAGCATGGAAACTTTGATCTGCGCGTGACCCCCTTCACCCCAAACACTGACGACTTGTGGCGTATCTTTCTCCCAGGACGTTTTGGTTGGCAGATTTGGTGGGTGTCCTGGCGGAGCGCATCACAACCAGCCCGTATTTATTCAGTAAACTTTTTGAACGCTTCACGGCCTTGTCAAACTTTTTACCAAGCGCAGAGTGGCATACACGTATGTAAGCCCATTCCACATCTTGTTTGTCCTACATAACGCTTAAAGTGCATGGCAAATCGCCTGTGAACATGCACATGTTCCATAAGCACATTATCCGAAATACCTCCTCTTTCCCACAATGTACGAAAAATGGTCAGACGAGAGCAATGCAGCTACACGAAAACAATCTGGATGCTAGTTGTACAAGGATACAAATGTAGCATGTCAAGAAGGTAAGCATGCTACCTAAAGGTAACCTAACCATTGACTATGAGAGCACAACGCGCTCGTCCGGAATCGGGCGCACACAGGGACTGATGAACTATAAATGACCGTTTGGGTGGATCAGACCAACACATGCTATACCGAAACGACTGATGGCTTATGGAGAAACGGAGGAACGGGTCAGGCAATGCATGAATGTTTGACCTGCCGGGACGAATGTTTGCCGCGTAGCGGTACACGTTCGCGAGCTTCCAGGCACCTGACACGGCCCACCATTTCTTTTGGCGCTTTGGTACTCTACGGTTTCCTCCCCTGGCGCCGCCTCTGTGTGTGACCGGCAGCCGGCGGCGACGGCCGCCTCCGGCCGGGCGCCGGCCACTACCCCCGAAGCTATCTGGACCAGTCAGGCATCCGCTGGGGGCCGTCTCGTAGGATGCTTTGAGTCTTGCTAACGTCCTGAATCCACTGTGCTCCTGAGTGCTATTACCATTGCATGAAAACGACGCCTCGTTTGATGAAAACCAGTTGGATGATTTCATTTCCATTGGCTTCATGCAGGACCTCAAATATTTCTGGACTTCCTTTTTAGAAAGATTCCTTTATGCAAAGGGGATTCACCTATCTCTGGCCGTATTGAATTCTTCCAGGGTAAATCGCTGCCCGAACATTTTGCTCGTTTATCCGGTTCGAGGAATTTCGCAATAACTTTGTGGCTCGGAAGGAACGGTAAACCATCTGAAGAAGACTTTCAAACGGTAAACCTTATTGTACGATGACGTCATAAAACCAAAAGTGATGTTGTTTTCAGGTGCTTGTGGACCCATGCTATCGGTAAATGTAGGGTTACAGGGATGCAGCTTTGCAAAATACGTAGGGGTGAGGGAGAGGGACACATAAAGAAAAATGGCTGAGCCTGCCTCCGGAATCCACTTAAAAGTTTTCTCCCCAGATTTGACGCCCTTTCACGTCAGAGGTAGGAACAGGAGCGTAGTGTCTCAAAAATGTTTCGGGGGCCGAAGCCTTAAGAGCTAATTGAAAATAATACGCAAAAATTATTAATACCATTCGGAGACTGCATCCCTAAATAGAGGACACAACCGTCCCCCCACCGAATAGGAAACTACATGCCTCTGGGCCGATTATGTTAATTGCGTCTTCATCTGATTATCTTATTAGACTAGTCTCAGCCATCATTCAGTATTAATGGCCACAAAATGATGCTCAAGCTCAAATAAATTGCTGAAACGAACATATTTTATGGCTATACGACATTACATTTCGGTTGTCTTTTTGTGGTTTATCAAATTCAGAGCCCAATTGCAGCGGTTTCTGATAGATTTGGTTCCACAGTTAAGACGTTTCAAAATTTGGTCGGTGACAAAAACGCCATTTTCACCCCTGTCCTGATGCAGCATCCTCGTCAGCTTATGTTTGCGCGGAATGAATTCATAATCCGAGCCGTCCCGCCCCATCGTGCGCTGAGTGCTTTGCGGTCGCAATGTCGGCAATCAGTTCCTCGCGTTCGCTTTGCGTTGGAAATTCATATCATCACTTTCCTTTGATCTGTCGTTATCACTCGGTGTCTCCAGCTAGCACTGTCTGTTGACTGGGCCGCATTTCAGGGGACCCGGAGACGTCTCAGTTTAGCTGGGCCGGCTCAGCCCCTAAGGACTTTTTCGCTTTAGCTAAGAAGTCCTTTCGCCCAGTCAGCCTAAACATAGGTTGATAACATCTAGCCTTGGATTGGAAGATGAGACGAAGATATTTTAGTAGTATGCGGAGGGTCTCTGATAGGGTTGTGGACATTGTGATAAGAATTTCTATGATCAACTGCATGATAATGGTGATATTTTAAACATATGAAACCAGCCAAAATGAACAACAAGCATTCGGCCTCACGGCATCTACGGGTTGTCACCCAAACACCAACATGCTGTATGTATCAGTCCGTAAATTTTTAAGGGAGCATTCCACCTTTGTCCACTTTTCACTCGTTTTTGGATTAGACGTGTGCAATTAGATCAACGCTACAAGTTTTCTGGAAATACATCTAAATGGCTCAAAATTTGCATTTGAAGCAGGCGCTCCTGCGGGAGAATCTCATTTGAGTCCCTGCTCACTGCTATGAATGAAATATATTTCATCTGCCCTGCTTTTTTAAACGTGTGTGTTCTGTAATGTTTGCAACACGCTCGTGTGTCAAAATGTCAGTGTAAGAAATGCTACGAAAACTTGAAACGCTATGTCAAAACAAAGAGGCATGCAAACATAAAGCTATCATCCCGCGAATTCAACGACACGTTAATCCCTGTAGGTTTCATTTCTCCCCTAATGTCTCTTGCGTTGGTCGTGCCCTCTTGATAGGAGACATGAGGAATGGCAATGGAAGGAGACATGCGAAATGACAATGAAAGGAGAATAAGAAATGGCGATACAAGAGTCTACATTCACAATCAGGCAGCAGTCATTCCAGGCCCTATGTCAGTCAAATATTCCAGTACCAGAACAAGCATCCTCGTATCCTTTCGAACAGGCGTCGGTAAAGTGAGTTGGTAACTCGGTGCCAACTTTCGGAACCCCTGCACATGTCAGAGATCATTTTGTGTCACTGGGGCATCTGCGGCAATCCAGTGCTGGATGGCATGATCAGCGGGCCCGCCGCGCCAAAAAAAGAGCATTCGAGAGGGAGGAATGCCGGGCATGAGCTGCGGGGTTCGACGGCGCGCGGCCCATGGAGACTGCATCACCGATCGTCGGTTTGCTTTCTCCTGAGCTCCGAGCGATTGCTTTTTTTCCCTGATGGATTCTTAAGCAAGGATGGGCTTTAATGGGTCAATGTGGTTTGGACGTATTAGCCATTGTCCCGAAGGATTGCGGTGCAAAGGCTTTTAAAATTTTCGAAAACTTTTGAGCGTCTATTTTCCAAACCTACAACTTTTATCAGCGGTTTTTGGCTAGAAATGCTCCGCAAGTATTTGAAGGAATTTTTGTAAATACGTATGATATAACGAAATTGAGCTATTACCAACCGGTGCGGTGGGAGATCTCTTCCTATCGAGGCTTTTCAAAACTTCGTAATCACATTCGGTGGCAAACATACGCGACCAAAGAACCTTCTATATCCTTGAAACGTCCCTGTTCATAAGTATGCATTTGTCACAGAGCTTACTTGCAATACGTATAAAGCTTGCCTACAAAACTTGCAGAGCTTATAGGGCTTACATACCCCAACATGATCCAAGACGAATGATACTTCAATGGAATAAGCCTCAGAGCTCGCATTCTCCCACACAGCACCGATGTAAACATTAATGTGGCAGCCGGCATCCAACACTTTCGACTGACGCGCATTGCTGTTTGCTTGCCAGACCTAGCATTCGCCTAAAAATTGGGTGAACTAGAGGCATGGACTGAAGAAATGTCTATACAGGGTCTCATTAAAAGAACATACATATTCGTAGTTGGATATATGTGATTTACCTTTTGCATGTAAATGGAATGGCACGAAAACAATCTTTTCTTTGTCTGAGCGTCAAGTATATAGTGACATTTCATAGAAACATTTGGAAAAGGCTTCCGAAATTTGTAGTGCATTCACCATCGTGGAAACAATTATAAGCGTGATGTTTTGACCCTGTTTCGACCTACACTGGCGTTCAATCCACGGGCCCCTCGAGACCTTCGCAAAACCCCGACGAAATACGGTACCACCAGTGTTACCATTTCACATAAAAGCCCAAATGAACTCACGCAAAAGCGCCCTCGGCTTGTCAATGCAATAAGTTAATTTTCTGTTGATTCCATTTTACTTGCTTCTCGATAGATGCCTAATTGTATTTTATGGCAGTTTCCGGATTCTAGACTCGAACGCTTTCCGCTTTAGAGCGGTGCTCTGGACAGGACGTTGAGCTTCTATGGAGGCAATCCCATCGCGTGTGGATGTCGTGAAGTCTCTACCACAGGGGTGTGGTTTCGCAAAATAGTTTTTGGGCCCTGAGCGGCAAAAATGGCTAAACATGCCTCTAAAATACACCAAAAACAGGCTTATCTCTGGATCTGAATTCCTTCCTTTCAAAGTGCTTTAGCCTACCCCAGCTAAATATGAAATTACGTTCCCGCTCTTATACGTTTCCTCGTCCTAAATCAACAGAAATATTGTCATCGGGTACCATTATCATTTTTTTTGGATCTCGATGGCCTGAACCAGGTTTTGGTAATCGACGAAGGGTCGATGTGATGTAGCTTTAGACGTTGATGGGCGTGCGCGGCCTCGGAAATGAGTAGGTTGGTGTGTGCGACTATTGAAGGCTGCTGCGGAAACCCCCGACTGGTAGCCGTAAGACGGACTCTGATCTGCATAGGCATGTTGCGCAGGCATGTTCGGAACGCCTGGTGTTGCTCTGATGAACGTTGTCGGGCGATTGATGTTTTTGGTTCAGTCACGGGGTGTCAATCGTTATGTTTTCGTGCTGTGTCATTGAATATTCGCATTTAACTGCAGGTAGCCACATTTCTGGGATTGTTCCCAAGGTAACGTCTAGCAGATTCGTCACGCTTTGGGGGGCGGGGGGTGGGGGGTGGGGGTGGTGACACCCAAAGCAGCTCTTCAGCTCCTACCAGAAAAACTGCAAATGCGGGAGTATGATGGTGGTGAGGACCAGAGGTGCTGGGAGCGAGAAGACACTGGTCGCACGGCAAGATGTGTGTTACTGTAGTCATCCGTGATCAATGATCTGTGAAGGAATTGGTGGCTTCCAACATTTTCAAAGCATGACAACCAAAAAATGATTGCTGTTGTTTTTAGTTCATTATAGACACGGATGATAAATGCCATGCTTCCAACCCACATGCGTGGCGCGTTGTACAAGCTTGGGTATGCTATATTTCGCGCTTACTACTAAACCGAAGGCTAGGTTGCAGCCAATGTAGTGTGAGGGAGACACTCTGCAAATTCCAAAGTTTAAAGCCCAGCGTATGATAGGAAAGTAACACAAAGTACAACATTGGGAAGTACTTTCTTAATTTCGGGAACATTCTTATCCCCACTAATATGTGAAGTACAGGTAGCAATTGAGAAGACCTGAAAGAGAACAGTTTGTTTTCTTATCTAGACAAAGGTAAGCTGGACTGCCCGACTAGTCCCACAGCAGGCACTGATAAGGGAAATTGAGATCCGGTATCATATTCATCACTCAATGTGGCAAAATGTAAAGGATATTTTTCAGAATAAAATAATTTGGTAATGAATCGCTCTGTCTCCTATGAAAGAAACATTACTTCGAAACTAACGCCCACATGCTGTCTTATGTGCATCTTCAAGAGTTAATCTCTAGAGGACGTGTACTGGCCGAAATATTGAGTGCCGTTAATATAATCGTTGTTTAGCATCACAACGCCGTTTAATCAGCAGATAATTGCACTTCTGACATCAACAACAAGTTAAAGTTTAAGTAAAACCTCAACAGTCATAATTTCGGCAACACATCTTTATCGAAACAATAACACTTCGGCTGTGGTTTCTATAAAGGCATGTTGCCGAAATATCAACCGATGTATTTCTCCATTCTCCTGGTTGTTCTCCGAGGAATAATGCTACTACTACTGTCTTATCTATGTGAATAATGTTCCTCGCAAATGCACTGAACAACTTACGATAATATATGGGGTTGAAAGCAGACACCGGAATCGCTACACTACACAAGAAACATGCAGAATGTGCTACGACTCGGTCATTTCATTTCTTGGCAATGACATTTCAACTGACGGATCTTGAGTGTGGTCGACAAATTTAGCGAAGTGAGCTTTTTCACTTGAATTTTGTAAAGTTCTTTTCCACGCCTGCCGTACAGAGGAATGCCGCATGACTCGGCCACGCAATTGTCTGGCAATGACATTTCACACAGCTGATAGATCTGACCTTACAATAGACCGTTCCCGGCCGTCAGTCGTCATTCGTTCCTGTTACAGTGCAGCGGTTGAGTATCTTCCGCTCATCGGCCACTCGGTCAGCTTGATGTGGCCGATCGGATGAGTTTCAGTCCGGTGCTGAGGCCAAGGCCGGTCCTGTTTCAGTCCGGTGCTGAAACCACGGCCGGACCTGATTCAGTCCGGTGCTGAGGCTACGACCGGGCCTGATTCAGTCCGGTGCTAAAGCCACGGCCGGGCCTGATTCAGTCCGGTGCTGAGGCTACGGCCGGGCCTTATTCAGTCCGGTGCTGAAGCCACGGCCGGGCCTGTTTCTGTCTGATATGGCGGCCGCGGCTGGATCATTTTTAGTATGGTGAGGAGACCGTTGTCGGACTGATCTCAGCTCGGTACGGAAGACCACGGCTGAGCTGGTTTCGGGCTGGTGTTGTGGCTGCAATTAAGCCTTTTCAGTCCGGTACTGAGGCGGCGGGCAGGCTGGCTTCAGTCGAGGCCGGATGGTCTGCGGCACGGCACAGCCCGTCCGAGCCGTATCGACCTGGTACGACATCTCTCTCTCTCTCTCTCTCTCTCTCTCTCTCTCTCTCTCTCTCTCTCTCTCTCTCTCTCTCTCTCTCTCTCTCTCTCTCTCTCTCTCTCTCTCTCTCTCTCTCTCTCTCTCTCTCTCTCTCTCTCTCTCTCTCTCTCTCTCTCTCTCTCTCTCTCTCTCTCTCTCTCTCTCTCTCTCTCTCTCTCTCTCTCTCTCTCTCTCTCTCTCTCTCTCTCTCTCTCTCTCTCTCTCTCTCTCTCTCTTCATGCTGCTGTCCGGACGGCTTAGCTATTGCAGGGAACCATTTGCGATGAAGTGATTTTTCCCCCCCCCCCCATTTGTGTGAGCCCAGTTTACAGCTAGGAAATATATTTCTTTCTCGACCTAGCGCGCTTTGTTTTAGGCCATTCGGTGAATCCGCTTTAAACAGTTCGGCAGGCAACAGCTGAATGTGCTGTTAACTTTACGCACTGCATAAGAATGGCAAGCGTATAAAATACGCTATGTGCGTGCGCATGCACACACACACACACACACCACACACACACACACACACACACACACACACACACACACACACACACACACACACACACACACACACACACACACCACACACACACACACACACAAACACAAACACACACACACACACACACACACACACACACACACAAACACACACACACACAAGGACGCACGCACGCACGCACATTCTGATGCACGGCTCCTGGCTACGGGGGTGGACAACTACCCAAGTATCATTTTTTTGTTTGTTCTGGGCACGTCTTCCTCTTCTTCCTCCGATGGGGGAGCTCACAGGCCCCTCTGAACGTTTTTGGGCACCATGTTGAAATTTTGGATAGGTTGCGCTAGAGTGTTTTCACACATCTTGTTCTAAAATGTCATTGCTGGTCTTGATGGTTTATGGTGTGTGACCGCTTCCTCGGTCTTGTCGGTAACATGGTGCCCAAAAGGGACATACAACGCTTGTTTCACACTGCAAATGCACTCCAGGGAGGATGTTAAGGGTGTTTTTCTTATCTATATCTCCATAATGTGAATCATTATGGTTTCGGTAGCTTTTGCAATGTCTGATCATCCAAGGTTAACTTTGTTTTTGCTTAGTTTTCAGATCGAAAGACCCTCATGAGAACTCTCGTGCGGCTGCGGGTAAAAACTCTCGCATGTCGAGGGTTTAAATAGTGTATAAGCCAGCATAAAAGGTTTCATATTAAAGTCTGTCAGTGGCCGTCCTAGAAGCATAGATATCCTTCTTACCATGTTTCTTTCCAGTTTGGTGCATAATCTGAGATTTCCCACTTCTCCCACGCGATGAGGTGATCTCTTGGAAGAACATGCTTTCCTAGCTCCGAATGGCTTACACTCCCATTTCTTACCACTCTCTGGTATTCACCCGCTAGGGTCCTTCAGTTTCTGTATATATCCGGTATATAGTCCGTTTTGCATTGTCATACGTATCGGTTAAATTTCCCACATTTTGATCCGTTTTTAAGCTGTCTGCGCGTGACTGCGTGTCTCCAGATGTTTGCGCACGCTTTGGTGCATACGCAAACCTTCAGGGGTTTTTACTTTGGGTATGAGTCCGGCAAATAGACTCAACGCTACTCGCTAAAGCGCTACTCTCCTTCGGAGTCCGTCAAATTGACCTCCCCCCCTCCCGCCTTCCCGAGCGCGCGTTAATATAGTAGGCGACCACCTGACCGTGAAATTATAACAATGCAATTCCAGGAGTGTGTCCAGGGGAAGGGAAGGGGCTGCACTCGACATCATTATTATATACTTCTGTGATATGCGACTTGAATGACAGTGCAGAAAAAACAATATGGGTCAGCGCGTCCATGTCACCCTTGGCTACTTCAAGGTCACAGGGGAGATCGAAGGTCTCATAAACCCTTTCTTTTTGAATGTCGTGTCATTCCAGCACAGCAGCAGTTGAATGTATATGTAACTAAACAAACTGCAAATAACATGGGTAAGTGTCAGGTGTAAGCCAAATAACTATGTCTTTGATGCACCCGGAATTAACGGTGTATAAAACACATCATACAAAGGAGGCGTTCCGCTTAGTTGACTAGGAAACCATATTGTTTGTGTATCAAGCAGACCATTAAGTTCTGCACTCGAATGCCCAGCAAAAGAAACTCTGAACAACCAATCCACGTATGCACCTCGCATCATTTACTAGTTTTATTAACTAGGCATTTACTAGATTTACATATTTTATTGGATCATTTAGGTCACCATTCATGGATGCATGCGACACTATGATATTAAAATGTTAGGCGCCACGGAATAAAAATATGGCACTTAACACTCGTCCAGGTTGGGGTTGGTTTGATCTCCGCCTTACGACGGTGTTCACATTATCATTTACGAACGGCGTGGCGAAGCCGCTGCAACCCTTACATAGTTGTCAACAGCTGAATAGCGGATATTTTGATATAAAAGATTATATGAAAATTATGTGTACCTCGTAAGGTCACTGACCTTTAGCAGGCCAAAGTAAGGCCGCAGCTGTCAGCGAAGGCAATTTCTAAGCAATCGTTGAATCTGATGCGGCAGCGAAGTGTTGAGTGAGGCGATGCATCTCTAAGATGGTTTGTAAAGCAATAACGCAATTGAAGTTGGGATAACAATAAATTTCATTACGGGTGTAAGGGTCAGACCGAGGTCCAAACCAACCTGCTTCTTTGCTCGAGGGCTTGATGTATGGGGCAGTTCCTGATTCTTATTTCGAAATTATGAATGACGGGGACCGCGACAGACCTCATCCATGGAATTCGTAAAGATCACGTAAGCCACTGACATAAAATGCTCTTATCCGGCATTCATGTTTGACCTTTTGACCTTTGACGTTGAACATGCGTCTAGGCTCAAAGCGATCGCATGAGGAGATCTGTCGGTGCATTGGACACCAAGCTGGAGTTTGACACTGTTCGACTCTTTTGGACCCGAGGGTCATAATTCAGCGGCCTCAAATTTTGAGACTGGTGGCTCAATAAAGGTCAATCCAACCTGTGAATTTGGTGTTTCTAGTCTTCTTGGTTCTTTTAAATCTTAGGAGGTCAAATTGGTCCAACTCAGCGACCCGAGCGAACGATGTTCAACCGGTCGCCCGGGCGCGTGTTAACTGTGGATTAAGACCCTCTAATTTCTACGTAGCATGTCCAGTGCTTTGCATGTTTAGGGTCCCAAAATCAATAACGATAAGAGGTCTCGTATTGATTCAGAAGTGTTTTACAACTCCTCAAAATGTTCGCCCATGCGATGCAAATTCACGTGGATGCACTTGGCCAAATTATTCACAATATTCAGGCACTGAGCGATGGGATCGTACGCGAATCGTGTGCAGATCTTGTATTCTATTGCTGCTTTGACCTCAGCGATTGTCTGCGATTAGCTACAGTGGGGTGTGAGCCAGCGATTGTTTACACTTGGATTCGGTTCCGTCTCGGAGAAACCGCTGACTGGCACTCCTGTTTGTGATTGCTTCCCAGATGCTCCCAGATCTTCACGAAGCTCCAATAATTCACTGCCATTGCAACCCCGCGACCGCCTTCCTTGAACAAGAATGGCCACCTAAAACCAGTCGTGGTCATAGCCAATAATGCGATACACTTCACTGAGCGCATGGTTCGAAATGAAGCATGATTTCGGGATTGATTTCTCCCAAGCACACATTACTCTTTGATTTTACTTCTCCAAGGAGCAAAAATGTGTTGCCGTGGTGAACCAGAGATGGTTAGAGAGGTCTGCTCCTGCCCGAGTTTGCCAGGGAGCCACTGACAAATCGTCATTCATTTCTTCGTGCCCTGGGCCTTGCGTTTCAAGCACACACCTCTGTGGTGAATGTGTAATTTGAAGTCATTTTTCAGAATGTTGAACGACCTGAACAGGCCAAGTTCTTGGCAGCGACGGCGAATGGCCTTGGTCGGTTTCCGTGACTACATGCGACTGATACCGTGACGCGACAGCCAAGATTTTGGCTGAAATTATCCGGAATTTTAGTCTTTACAACTGAAAAACCTTGCCTTCATTTGCAGTTGTGTGCTTGTGCACAATTCCACGAACTCTGAAGTTGTGTTTTCAGCAACCCAAAATTATTGTTTGTGGCATGTTTTTGAACGCATAATTTTTTACCTCGCTTTTATGCGCCATCTCGATCAAGCTTCACCTCCCGGAATAGCGAACGTGTTGAAAGAAATTATAGCGCAGCGTGTGCGACGCATGCGCATTCGTGTGTAAATAACTCACTGATCTCCACTCCCGTCTAATTTCTTCTGACTCTTCAAACTGACTGACTAGATGTCCGTCTGGATATCCTTATATATTATAGCCGAAGATATTTATAAGTGTAGATTTGATCAGCGTTTACCGGTTGGGTGACTGTAACCGAAACTCTATGAAAAGGCGAATGCTGTCAGTGCATACTGGTCACAAAGGGCTGGTGTTCGTTGTTTATAAGCATCTGAGTAGCTCTCACGGCCCCATATCAGCCATTTCTGACAACGCGGTGCTGCATTCGGCACAGGGGGTATGCAGGATTTCACAATGAGGGATGTCACAACTTTTCTTGTTTTTTTATACTAAAACCAAGCTTACCACACCGGAGTAGCACGCAATGTGTAGCATGTCGAAACACTATATGGCATCTTTCTGATCACATTATATTTACGTGTCTTTCTGGTGTTTGTAGCTGTCAACATCTCGTCACATCCACTGCCCTAAATTCGAGAAAATTCGTTAAAGGGTGGGGGGAGGGGGTGGAAGGCACGTACCTCCTAGAACCACTAAGTGCGTGCGCCTCTGATTTGCGCGCCGTTTGTTTTGGTCAAGATGACAATGCCCGCTTCCCTTTGACACTGGCCGATTACTTACGAACCCGCTGGTCAAGCAGCATTAAGACTGTAGCCTGGTAGACTGAAGCCCAGCGCATTCACTTACGCCGTGCAGCTGGCTTCTTGTTTCAACTGCCGCAGTTGCGGTGGTCTGACAGCAATCCCTAAAACGAGAAAGCGGGCGCTGTTTGTTTTGGTTTGCGCTGACAAACGCGCCAACGGCTGCCGCAGGCTTCCTCCACCAAATGCTCTGATCTCATGTCGCTGCGATGCCACGGATTTCCGATGTTTGGCTTGACTGCTAACACTCCTATATCTGGATATCTGGATATCTGGATCTGGATATCTGGATCTGAGTGATGCTGTTCGCCAACATCTAGATTCACTCCTAGCTGCACAACTTTTCCGCAGCTTGCACATTTTTTGTTTCTCATGATTATCACTCCTAGCCTATGTTGTATTTATTGCAATATTATCGGAAAATCGTTCCCGACTAAACAGGTGTCAGCAAATATCCAAACAATGTATATATGATTGCTGATAAGCCCACGAAGCCACCACCATTAGTGGGTGAAAAGCTTCAGTCTGTAAAAGGGCGTCACGACTGGCTGGGTCAGACCAGGCTAGGCCGGGGTGAGCTGAACTGAGCTGAGCTGAGCCGAGCCGAGCTGAGCTGAGCTGAGCTGAGTTGAGCTGAGCTGAGCTGAGCTGAGCTGAGCTGAGCTGAACTAAACTGAGCTGGGCTGGATTGGACTGAGCTGCGCTGGACCATGTTAACCTGTTCTTGGCTGCTGAACTTGCAAAATTTTCTGAAATTGAGGTTAGATCCGCGTAGCTCACCGACGCTTGCATCACCGACGCTTGCATTAACAATAACATGATAAGAACCTCGCAGCCGGCTTCATGTTAAGCACGCTCAAATCCATGCTGTATTCGTGTGCCGCGTGCTCCAAGGAATGAAATAGCAGGGCAGTTGACAGCGTATGACACGCAGCGAGAAACACAGAATCTGAGGTGGCGCCGAGCTGAACTGGTGCCGTGTCGAACGCGTCGGACTGTGCTGGTGCCACGCCAGGCTGTGCTGGTGTCGGTCGGGCTGTGGTGGTGTCGTGCCGGGCTGTGCTGGTGTCGTGCCGGGCTGTGGTGGTGTCGTGCCGGGCTGTGCTTGTGTCGGTCGGGCTATGCTGGTGCCGCGTCGGGCTGTGCTGGTGCCGCGTCGGGCTGTGCTGGTGTCGCGCCGGGCTATGCTGGTGCCGCGTCGGGCTGTGCTCGTGTAACTTCAGGTTGTGCTGGTGCCGCGTCGGGCTGTGCCGGAGTGACGTTGGACGCGCATGACGTCATGGTGATGTTGGGGACCGTTATGCCGTTCACATGTGGTTCACAAACGTGCGCTTTCGTACGCCAGGGCCAGGTAACGCACCGTACAGCCAGGCTATCCACTGTGCCCCCCCCCCCCGTCGCACCCTACGCCGGGCGTTAGTACATGAACGCCAGTCTCATACAGCACCTGACCAGTACTAATGGATGGTGTCCGCCGACTTCAGCGCCCGGGAAGGAGGCAAATCTCCCCAGGACTAAGAGCGCCACCCTTCGTCTGCCGACGCGAGCGGCGTCAGCATCGGCTGCCGGCGGACGCCTTTATCGGACACTTCCTGCGTGTCAGAACCCCTCCCCTACGCGCGGTCGGCTCGTGTCGCCAGAGGCCCGCAGCGTCCGGCCACGGAATGGGGAGGCTGCACCGAAAGATCGGGCCAGACAGCAGGGTCACCGGGGAAAACACGGGGAAATGAGATGATGTGGAAGCGTCTGGGGAAGGTTATGCTTCATGACGCGTGCGGCTGCTCAGGCTGGTTGTGTTGCTACTTTCCATGGTGGTAACTAGAGCGTCGTCGATGCTTTCCGCGGCGGAAGTCGACTTCCAATCCTCAAGCCTTGAGAATGTTGCCCAGATTGCGTGGGCACTTTGTCAAAGATTGCGCCTACTGAGCATGATACTTGAATTGGCGCAGGCGTTTGCTGAAACACAACGCTCATTTATAGGGATGCCAAGAATCGGTGTGCTCGGAGCAACGCACGAAGGCACCAACCTTTGAGCGTATAAGGCGTTTTGTCTGAGCTGGGGCCATGGCGGCTTATACGTGATCCTGAAAATGAGGAAGATGAGGCCGCTGACTGGATGGCGTAAAGGTCCTTAAATTAAGCTTAACCACCATCGTGGTTGGGTTTGAGACAGTGTCCTAGGATTGCCAACTTTGGGCGTAAAGCAACACCCTATGAGGATAAATTTTTCACTCCTTTTCCCATATTTTATGTAAATTTTTCGCTTCTGCCCGATATTGTCTAATCGCATATGCCAAACCCATATTTCCCCATCCGAGGCTTTCAGATGTCATCCAAAACCGAGCTCACTTAAAACCATCAACCTGCACACCAATGACTATGTCCTGCCTCACCCACATCTGAATCATGTCTATGTATGCACAGAGCATGAGCGTCAGGTATCTTTAAGATTGAGAGCCCCAGCGACTCCAGTCGCATGCATGCTTCAAGTTTGGTTTGTTAACAAAATGCATCACAATCGGCAGCTGTGTGTCAAATACAAGGTTTCCACGCATCCCCAATTTTTTGGGTCTCACCAACACACCGAGAAAGCGGAGACTGGTACAAACACCAGCAAAGCGTGGGAAGGAATTTTACTCCACGTATTTCGATAAGATGAGGCAGGGCCTCTTTAGGTTAGGCATGGTTAAGCTACTTTCATGGAAATAAGCATTGGGTATTTTGTAATAAACAGTGACATAATGTTGTCTTCCCTGGCCCAATCTTAACAGAAGGCAAAGGTATGTTTCTGTGTTTGCCTTGGTGATGGTCTGATGTGCAGGAGTCCAATTTTTTTTTAATGCTTTATGCTTGTTGAATTTTCTGCTGTTGTTTTGCCGTTGAATTCCTTTGCTTTGTTTTGTGTTAAAAAATGCTGTTGAAGGGAAGTGCAAAGTGCGGCATCAGGTCATTGGTGTTACATTGTTTTTATGATCATTACACTGTTATGGAATTACTATGCTATAATGTATTATGTTTCACTTTAATGGCCTAAGATGTTAATAAACAAAGCAGTTTTGTCAGGCTCATGATGCTACGTCCATGCCAATTAAAAATGTATGAGTTGCTTTGCTAAAGCGTCTCTCACTAGCGCATCAGTTCCACCTGTTGTGAATTGAATTTCTCACTCTTGTACGGTCCTTTTGCGAATTCATTTTTCACTCCAACCCTAATTTTAAAACTATTCTAGCTCACTGGTTTGAGATTAAGCCTGGAATCGTCTCAAAATGTTAAATTATCACGATTTCTTGCATGGATTCTTGGGTAACCCTTACGTCACCTAATTGCCTCGGAGAGCAAAAAATGCTGAGGAAATGCTGCTAACGTCACCTAACTGTCGTCTCAGGAATGCCTCAGGCTAGGTGATTCAAACGGCGGGATCAGTCGGCAAATGATAAGCTGAAGGAAACTGATGGCCTTAAGGCAAATGATAAGTTTAAGGCAAAACATAAGTTAAAGGCGAGTGTTTAGTCAAGCAAATGATAAGCTTAAGGCAAATATTGAGTGGAAGGAAAAATATAATGCAGACAGCGTTTTGGCAAGAAACAAACACTCAAGGATCGGGCACAAACGATATCAGACCATAAAGTCATGTGGGCCGGTCCAACGCCATTGGCTCACAACTTCACCATTGTCCATTGTCTCACGACACTTCCATTGGCCATTGGCTCCCGGCTCAGTTACTAACATCGTTCCCTTTGACTTGCCTTTGTATGTATCGGTCTAGTGTAGTCATTCACATGCCATCAGAGACTCTTCGCGGCATTTTGTTTGTGTTGTGTAGCCCGTCTCGATCGGACACGCCCGTCACGCCCCCACCCGTCACGATAGCCCGTCTCGATCGGACGTCACGCATCCCCTGAGGGGCCGACGTTGGGGAAACTATGGTGCCGGCATTCTGTAATTTGAGTCGATGACAATGAACGAATTTTGGGACAGTTGGCGCTGCATGTGCTGAGTTATGGCTCATTTCATGTCGCGTATCCGTTGCGGTGCACACAGAATGCGTCACAAAACATAGGTGTTTTTTCATGACTGCCAATTTTTTATTTTTCATTCATGTCCTGTCAAATACGAAGCGCTCCAACATACTGTATTGCACAGCACAGCAACCCGTGTGCGCCGGAACGGAAAACATTTCCACCATCATGGCATGGAAATATTTGCAGATTAAGGCTGCTAGTCCACTTTCAACATCAAGCACGGGCCCAAAGCTTGGCGTTTGCACTCTTCTGTGGGCACATCTGTGCTGTTTCCTGCATGAAATCTGGCCAGCGCCTAAATATGCTTGTTCATGCGCTGCCAGTGACGAAAATGCACCGCTGGCCTCGAAGAAAACATGAATGAAAAGAACTCACTAATGCTGATACAAATTCGAAAAAACGAAGACGGCTGTCACGTACGTACGCTAGCACCGGCCATATCGGTTCAGCACCCTTACCCCAGCATTGATGCATGAGAACAGCACACAAACATAGATACAAAATCGACCAAGTGAACAGGGGTCGCTGCAGCAACGCACACAACATCGGTTTCGACCGTTTAACGTCCTTGCCGATGGCACCAATGCCGTCACAACGACGTCACTGTGGCCCCCGATACGTCGTGGGGGCGTACAATTCATTATCCAGCATTTCCACCGCCGACAGCCGCTGCCCGTCGAGTTCCATTCCGGGTGGGGGTGGGGGCGCCTCGAGAGGCCTCAGTGACGGGGGCCGGCCCCGTCGGGACTCCGGACCGGCCGGAGAAGACGGCTGTTGGTGGTCCTCGATCTGCTCGTAGAGGCCGTCCGTCGCAGAGCCTGGCGTCTGCGTCTGCGGACCGTTGAGACCGCGGCCGGCTGCGTCGGTCCGGCGCAGCTCCGTCGACGAGAGGCGGCGCGCAGGCGACCGGCGCGACCGGGTCCGGGCAGCTCGCAGTCTTCGTCGCCGGGCGCACAGCGCCGCCGCCAGAGCCAGAGCCAGAGCCAGAGCCAGCAGGCCGGCGAGCCCGCAGTACAGCAGCAGCCAGCCGCCGGAGGTTGGCGGCCAGCCATGGCTGTCGGCGGGGCACCGCCGGCGCAGCTGCAGGAGCACCTGGAGCTCCGCCTGGCTGAGTCGACCGGTCGGAGGCGCGCCCGTCAGCTTACGCACCCGGTCCTCGGTCGGACACGCGCCGGCGTTGTCCACGACGAGGTCGCCCACGCGGACGTGCACGTCACGGCCGAACGTCAAGGACCCGTTCCTCGCTTCGTGAATGCTGAGTTTGTGAATGTTTAGGAGCTGCCCATGACCGTCGGGTCTCCTGCGGACGCGCAGCCCGGCCAGTGACTTCCGGTGTGCGAGCAGTATGGAAGAGTCGCTTAGGTGAATCGAGCCCCGCGCCTCTACCGCCAGCCCCATGAACCTTAAGTCCCTGATTGTGGAGTTGTGTATGTGTAGGTTTGTCACATTCAGGTGGAAGCCGGTCCTAGTAATTGTTTTCACGGTGGTGCCATTTATTACCACGTCCTGGATGGTGCCGAAGAACGCGGAGGGATGCACTCGTTGAATATCGCAGGAGTGTAGAGCGAGGTGTGACCAGCCCATGGACCCATTCACGCACCCTTCCTTTGCAGCACCAATCCGTAGATTTCTGACCTCCAAATGGCAAATGCTACCTCTAAATGTTCGTTTTCGGCATTCCGGCATGTCGACATTCACTACGGACATTTCACTAATCCGTGTTTGAAAAGCATCTGAAGAAGCTACTAAACGCTCGACGTTCCTTACCTTCAACCTTGGGCCGGTTGATGTGGCAAAGTCAAAGGCTTTAGATTCCATTTCTAGTACTTTAATATTTTGGATGGAAATCTCGGCATCTTGATGCCAGCCACCGGTAAGGGAAGACTGCAGTATGTGCAGCCCAGTGACGTAGTGAACTTGAAGCAAAAACTTGCGTCCGTGCGTCTGCCGCCGCAGACCCTTGAGCCGAATCGATAAATTGGTTATTCGCCTGAGCACAAGCCTTTCTAACGTTTGCAGGCCGTATATGGCATGTTGGCTGATGGTGACGTTGGCTGTCCTAAAAATCACAATGTTCTTCGAAGACAGTGGGACGGAGCCCTCGGACAGAGAGAGCGGCTGAAACAAGGAGGGAACTCGTAAGAATTTGTGTGGCTCTTATGTCCACAAATGTATCGTAATTTGCACATAGCACGACGTGTCCACAACTTCAATCAAACCTGTACCAGTCGATCATTGAAAACAACGTGATGAGAATTTCTGCCAGCGAAAGTCACCACCTACCTGTCCTAGCGTGTTTTCGGAATGTCCAGTTGTGTCCAAAAACAGTGGCATTTGGAGCTCCTTTTTATGGGAGCTTTGCTTGCTGCAAGCTGTTGTTTATGCAGTCTTTTCTCGTTGGGGTTGGATTACGCAGCACTTTTTTGAACTTACTTCAAGGAGTAATTAGTTTGGATGCTCTCAGCAATGTTCAAAATTTTGTTTATTCCGATCAATATTTATTTTTAATGAAAAGCGGACGGAACGCAGATGAGAAGAAATCTTGCACCCTTTCCCAACCAAATTTCATTCACACGTTTAGTGCCTGCCCATAAAGCTTCTCAGAATCCATATGGGTGTCCGGCCTGCCGGCTGAAAACACCTGAAAATAGCCTCTATGGCAGCGCGGAGGCGGCACGATGTGGCCCAGAGCCAGAAGTATGTTCCTCTTCATCCTCCACTGAAGCAGAAAATAATTACACTAGGGTCTTGCATTTGAAAGTTGCATAGTTCCATAAGTTCCATAAAAAGCAAGTTCCAATACCCGACCCCAAAACGTTTTGCAACTACATACCGAAAACTTCGAGCATACCTTTTTTGTTGTGGTATACCCACAACCTCGTCGGCATCGGCCGGCCGCCCGTGGTTTTGTGACGTCAAATATTCACAGATTACTTCAGCTGGGTGCCACTTTCCGGACCGTTTGGAGAAATTTCACGTGCGTCTATGGTGGTTTTGACAGCTGACAGGATGTGATGGACTAGGAAATAAAATGTCAAAACATGAAATGTTTTTGGAGATCACCTCTATCAACTGGAGTACTCCACGTTTATGTGGGGTTTTCAACCGAAATAGACATATTGAGGACCTTTCTTTGTTGCTCACAACCCTGCCCTTCTTAAGACCTAATCCTATCTAGTTTCTGAGCTACACATTCGTAGAAGGGGAAAAGTATGTGGGGGAGAGTATTTTGAAGTTACGGTCACCATTCATGGCGTCGTAATGGTGTCTTTCAAATCCTACCATTCCATAAGCCATGCGACGATCAAAGCCAAGAAAGATATTATTGTCGCGGCCTTCATATCTGGAGTTCGTGAGCGGGATTTCCAGATAAAGCGACCGTCTATTGGCACTCAATCAGTGTTGAGCAAGGTGCGATAACGTAGTCAAACCGTGTCTCATTGATCAGCACATGTACTGAGCAGAAAATTGTGGTGTCTAGAGCAATCTTTTTCTATTGAAAAGTAGGCCACTAATTATAAGTGAGATTGTTTCATCATGTCTGATGCTTGCTCCAATATCTCCAAAAGGCAAACATTTCCTTTAATAGCCAGCGACAGGCAAACGGACAGACTATGGATGGTGCAGACTGGTGCGTGGCATTTCGCGCCGACGAAAATTGTCCGATAACATTTAATCAGATGTGTCCTGGTTTACTCGCGTATTTTCTTAACAACACAACGTCTATGCGACGATTTTCGGCTAGAAATGCCTCGCGGGGATTCAAGACATGCTTTTAAGGACTAATTTGTTGATACAATGGTAGTTTCTTGGCAATAAGCAAGACCATGCTTGTACAGACATCAGTAATGCTGGATTTCGTCGTACCGAAGCTTTTCGAAACATTTTAAAAAGGCCCGGGAGCATGTCTGACGCAGACGCGATAACACCGATGCCTATGTCTTGACTGCTTTCCTGGTCATAGATATGCGTTAGTTTCAACATCTGCAAATATTTACATGGTCCGCGATGAATGATCATGGTATTAAATGATCATCAAGGCCCGTCATGCCACTCACACCGATCTAGACAATGAAGTCACGGCCAGCATCCCCTTGGGAGCACCCCTCGGAAGCACAGCACCCGCTCGGAAGCACCCCCTCGGAGGCACAGCACCTTTTCGGAGGCATGACACCTTCTAGGAAACACAGCACTCGCTCGAAAGCATCCCATTGAAAGCATCCCTCGGAAGCACAACATCCCTTAGAAAGCATAGCACCCCTCGGAAGCAGAGCATCCGCTCGAAGGCACCCCCTCGGGAGCATCCCTCGGAGCAGAGCATCCCTTAGAAAGCACAGCACCCCTCAGAGCCGCAGCAGCCCCCGGAAGTGCAGCACTCCCCTGAAAGCACGGCAAGCCCTCTGAAGCACATCATCCCTTCAGAAGCACGGCACACCTTCGGAAACAACCTCTCGGAAGCACAGAACCCGCTCGAAAGCACCCCCTCGAAAGCAGAACCTTCTCAAAGGTACAGCACGCGCTCGGAAGCACTCAGTCCCCGCAATGTGCGCACTGCTGCAGCCTGCTGAGCTCTGAATACCAGGCAGGTACCAGTCACTGGAGCTTCCCGAGTCGAGACCTGCTTTACTAGAACATCTGCTTCGTGATCAATCCCCAAAAGCAGGCCGTCGGGGAGCGTGATATCTTACATGCGTTATGCTGGGGCAGGTGCAGTTCACAGTTGTTGCGCTTTCGCAGTCCGGTGTGAACTCGCAGCACGGCAGGGAGCAGAGCGAGGGCCGGGCGTTCTCCACCGTCGACGTCATCATCCAAACCACACACACCGCCGACCAGCCTAGCGCGCACATCACTGGGAACTCCAGTGGCGAGGGCAGACGGCTCCAGACACGAGAGCGTCGACAAGTCGCAGCTGTTTAAATGCCTAGTGCAGCCGCTGCGCTATTGTCTTGAGCTGCCAAGCCGTCCTCCGGCTGACAGACTCGCCTCCTTGCTGTTCACTGCTGATGACCCGGACGTGAGGACAGACCGCAGCTGGTGACCCGGACGTGAGGACAGACCGCAGCTGGCGACCCGGACGTGAGGACAAACCGCAACTGGCGACCCGGACGTGAGGACAGACCGCGGCTGGTGACCCGGACGTGAGGACAGACCGCAGCTGGTGACCCGGACGTGAGGACAAACCGCAGCTGGCGACCCGGGCGTGAGGACAGACCGCAGCTGGTGACCAGGACGTGAGGAGCTGTTCACTGCCGATGGCCCGGACTTGAGGAGCTGTTCACTGCTGATGACCCGGACGTGAGGACAGACCGCAGCCGGCGACTCGCAGTCTCTCGCTGCTCACTGCGTGATGACTTCGGCTCTCAACCCGCTGCTTATCTTGACTTTCCAATGCTAAGGCCTTGCCTATCCTCACCGATGACCTCGGCTCCCGGCTGTCCGCAACTGATGAGTGTAACTGTCACGTGATCAATAGCAACTGACGTCCCACTACCGCGGCCCGCGCCAGCCCACCGGCTGTTGTCCTGCGGCGGACTTCCGACTGCCGTCTGTCCTCTGCCGGTGGTTTCGTAAACTCCGGCCGGCTTACCGGCCGACAACCTCAGCCTCCGAGCCTCCAGCAGCGCCTCTCCCGGACTGAACGGCGTGCGAGCGGCCCGCTGGTCAGACCGGCCGCTGCGCCTCGTCTGTCGGGCGAGCGTCCGCGCCTCGCGGAGAGGTCCTGGGGCTGGTTGGGTGGCGGTCACCGGACGTGCCAGCGATAGCCCGTCCTGGGCTCCGCGACGTCCTGCTCGCGACCGGCTGAGCTGGACTGTGTTGGCTGGGCTGAGCTTGAGCTAGCGCTGTGCGTCATGTGTACCCCCCCCCCCCCCCCGGCGTACCGAACCGGCAACGCACCTTGGAGCGGCACAAAATGTGCGTGTACGATGTTGGAGTCTATTAAGAATAGGTGGACAGGAGTCGGTCAGGAAATACAGGCGCAGTTTTGCTTAGCGGTTGGAGAACCGCCGCATTATGGGCCCCCTAGAGCTTTCCCCTACCCCTAAGGAAAATCTTCGCACTCAGGCCAATGAATTGTAATAGTCTTAGTATGCCTTTTATATATGGGAGCCCATCATACTGTGCAGGCTTTAGAAAATGTTGGGCGTGCTACGTATGCACATGCCTATTCATTGTCTCTAGATCATGATTTTGAGGCTAAGTATTTCGGAAAAAGAAGAAATAGCATCGCAAAATAAGCTAAAGTTGACTGCCAAATGGGATACGAGTCGAATACGACCTTTATTCCTAGCTTACTTACGGTTACCGGGCTGGTCGTTGTGATCAGCTGATGGCTGATGGTAAATGCAAAGTTAGGCTGCAGATAGCTAAGTTAAGCAAATAACATTCCCTTGAATAAATGAGGCCCTGACAAGAACATAGGGCTATCCAATCAAATGAGAACTACCCGAGACACGATATGAAGTGCCCCGGAATGGTCGAGTGTGCCCGAGCGGGTTAACAGATGGGGCCCTAGACAAGGGCGTAAGGCCCTGTATTTAAACAGGAAGTACCCAAGACCCAAAGTAGAGGGCCCCCGAACGATCGAGCGCAACTAAGCAGGTTAATAGACAGGACCCCCGGCAAGAGCGTAGGGCCCTACACTCAAATAGGAAATACCCAAGACCCAGTGCAGAGGGCCCTCGAGAGATCAAGTAGGTGCACGAGAAGGCCAGGTGGCCCCGACAGGGGAGTAATGCCCTACGTTCAAATGCCAAAACCCAATATGCAGGGCTCCCAAACGATCCAGTGCGCTCGAGCAGGTTAACAGATGGGGCCTCGACAAGTGTAAAGGGCCCTCCATTCAAATGTAAAGTACACACGATCCAATTTGGAGGGCCTCGAATGACCGGGCGTGCCCAAGCAAGCTAGCATATGGGCCCGATAACGGCATATGGCCCCAAGCAAGTGGCAGAGAATTTGAAAGGTTCTAAAGCAATGCAGGGGGCCCATGAGTATATCGCGAGTTTGACGGTAGGCTAACCGAGACCAACGTGAGGGGGCCCCGAGCAACGGAGAATACCTTGGCAGGTTGACATATGGGACCCGACTATCGCGTATAGAGCTTTTCGGACGAATGGGAAGAATCCGTGGAAGGCTCCTGATTGACAAGAGGGCCCGACATGCTAGCATATAGGGCCCATCAACAGCGTTCGGCCCTCCGAGCAGATGCAAAAAAGGCAGCATGGACGACTCATTAGCGATAGTATTGACTGTGTAAGTGGACCCATAAGGCCCACAGCAACGGCTAAAAGTCTCTGGACACCGTAAGAAGCCTGAAAATCTCCTAACCATCACCCTCTTAACCAGCGTACGTTATTTGTGTCCACTCGTGGGTTCACACTTTCCCTTGCGACTTTTCTTCGTTGCCTTGGGGCCCAAAGACGACCAATTTCTTTGCCGTTGCGTTAAACAACTGCGTCTGTTCGGCCGGCTATGAGCCCCTCCGGGGCCCCAAGGGGAAGGCGATGGCCCGTGCTCCCCCCTCCCCCTCCTCCGTCTGATCTGCCCCTGCGACAGCCTAGTAGACAGCACGCTCTATAGGTTTTATAAATGCATGAACAAGACAGTTATTTGGAAACTTACACGGTTGTACACAGTTTGCTGCGACGCTAGCAAAATATATATTGCGTATATAGTGGTCACTCACTTGGTTTCCATAGATTCTGTGGGCTTTATAAATACCTGAAGAAGACAGTTGTTTGGAAAGTGGCACGATTGCACACATTTAACTGCATCCGTAGCAAAATATACATAGCACATATGACGATGATCCACTGGGTATAAAAGATTATGTTCAGCTCTGAGTGGATGATGTATCTCACACTTTTGTTTGACTTGAGTTGTCCAGAACTCGACAGACTCGCCTCCGACTCTGCATACAGCAAAAATCCCAGACAAATCCCCCTCACTCTGAACCAGCGGAATTGTGGCGTATTCTCCAGTTGATTCCGACTCGATCCGAAGCCCAGCCCAGTTCTGGTGGATAGGCCGCTCACCGTCACTGGACCAGGGGAAACGCACCACACTCCAGCCGGCCCGAAGCATACAGGGCGGCAGAATACTGGCAGAGCTGGTAAGCCTCGCACTAGCGCTACCCAAAAACAAAATATTAACCAAAGACCCTAACGACGCACAACTTTCTGCAAGAGTCGCAGATGCGAAAGAGGAATGAGCCACAACTTCTCTTTGATTTTAAAGAATTATTTCGTAGAAAAATGCCGACTTAACCGATCCCCAGACAGACATTTTTATCAAAAATAACTTCTGAGAAATGACCTCAACAAAAAAGTGTGATTTCGTTTTGTAGTCACCTTTTGCCCTTTAACTATAAACACCACATCACGAAAACAACCTGGTGCCCTTCTCGAATGCGTAGTATGAATGTCCAGGATTGAGGATTGTGAGTTATGGAGATTGGGAGCTATCTTGTCAGTGCCAAAGACGACATTTGCGCATGATAATTCCGCGCACACGTGGCAGAATGCCAATCCTAAGGCTAGCAGTGAATAAAATCTGTAGCCGCTCCCTGTCCACGTGTTCCTGGTCCTGTTGTCGCTGCCTGTAACGCGAGTTTTTTTCTGCAGTCTTGGCTGCAGTCTTGGCGTTTCATACCTGCGGTTACTGTTTAACCTACTATCTCCCATCGCTATGGTCATTCAGCGGTCGCCAAATATCGAAATCACTCAACTTTTTGTGTTAGCAGGTATGGGTAAACAACTATCCATTTGTAACTTGATGCTAATGGAACACCCCGCATATGAATATCCTGCATATTTGCCCAAATGGCCTTGCAAAAGCAGCGCATTTTGAAAGGAAGCAATGCATGCTGCTAGCATGCAATATATGCAATAGCAGCAATACAATTCAACGTAATCTGGCCATGTACATTATTGTATGTGCTATGGTTGCAGGGAAACACACAGCCCTACGTTTTATCGTCCACACAGAAAGCGCAGAAAGGAATTTCGATGCATACCCGGCGGTGCTCAGTACTTTACTTCCTGCACAGCAAGCCATTTCATATACATGTCATTACGTATGTTTCATGCTGCATTATTGATTCCGGCGGCTTACAAGATGTTTCACTCAGTTTTGGCTTGGACTCCTACACATTTTCAAAGCAAGCGTTCCGCCTCCAAGCAACCGCATCGTCGGTTGAGTTCAGAATTGATCTTAACTCCATTGGGAGCCGAGCATTGGTCTTTGCGAAGTACTTCGGACAGCCTCCAAGGCTTTAAAAGCCTCCAAAGCGTGGGAGGCATGTGTGAAATTGAGTCAAAGCCAGTGCAGTTTGAATCATTTTGTCAAGAAAACGTGACGCACGTTGTCACGCTCCTCTATGGAGCGGCAGCGACGGCATTGACCATATTAGCGCTCAGGGACATGGCGCAACCGGGATTCAAACTCAGCCTTTCCCTCGCCTCGCTTATGTTTTCGCATTGTTCAACAATTGTCTACGTCATTCATAAGCTTCTACGGAGCCACGTCTAGCGCGGGCTTTAGATCCAGCAGGTAGAACTTTTGGCGCGTGCGTGAGAACTCAACACGGACTGTGCGCCAAAGCCCCGAGACGGCTCACCCGAGCATCATTGTGCCACGTCACAACCGCGTGGGGCCCCTGACCTTGACCTTGCACTCCTGCGCCACAGCGGGTTGGCCTTCATTCCCACGCCGTTCAGGCTGCGGACGCGCGGGGCTTTTCGACGATTCACGTACCCAAGCACCATGCATGACTACGTGACGGATCCACCAGCGTTGCCGGACAAGCGGACGTTTCATTTAATCCAGTTAATCGTTGCGTTGCCGTCATTTTGGGCCGTGAATCACAGTAACGGGATTACATGTTTAGGACTGGGGATCGCTTCTGTGCCGCCAGTGATGATTCGGCACGTATTTTCGTTAGGATGACACTCAAAGCAGACATCCCAGGTAAACAATTAAAACTTTCTCACATGCTCTGGCCCTGGCAGCCCTCATGCATTTTATGAAGCGTGCCTTTGGGCGGATCAAGTCATGATGTGCGATAAGGATATCGGGCATCCACAGTACACATTTTGGTGGCGTTCACATGTCCTTCGTCTGGTATCCCCAAAGTAGTTTGCACATCTTTTCACTGGGTAAATCAATTTGCGGATGAGCATTATTGTAAAAAAAATGGTTATAGAGACTGAACTGAAATATATCGAGCACATTTTACCAAAATGCGTACTCAAGACTTCAGAAATGTAAAAAAACAGACGTGGATCGAAATGGCTGGAGAAATGTCAGTCTGGCAACTCGCAGAAATGATTCCTTCTATTGAAGATGGAGGTGGTTGGTGAATCTGGCAACAAGCAAATAAATGCTTATGAAGCTTAGATAACATGACGTAAGTTACGGTTGTTAATATAGATTTTCCATTTACATTTACCTCCGAGTGCAACAAAAAAATATTCCAAACCTTCCCTGTCACTTTGCCACAAACAGCACAGATTTATTCGTCCCCCCCCCCCCCCCCCCCCCCAGAAGCAAGAGCCTTGACCATCCGTGATGAATGCTTTCGTTTTTTTAACGTCGGAGCAGCTGTTCGCGTGTGCATTACGCAAACGTTCACTGTGTGCTGCTAAGACGTGGAAGCAAATCATTGTAGGAAATCCACCAGTGCGTTGCGTATTTGGCGGCATCTGCGTGCTGTTCAATAATGAGGTTTGTGTGCATGTCCTGCTTTTAATACGCATTTTACGGCATTAATTTGTACCGAAAACCGCCGTCAGTCCCCTATGACGCAGTTGGTTAGAACGTTTACCTTTCCATCCACTCATCCGTGACGGGGGGGGGGGGGGGGGGATCTGAGCCGCCTCAGGCGTTCGCTGTTTGCTCCTGTTTGGGATAGCTGGCGGCTGGTGGTAGCGGTCATGCTGGAGGTCAGGTAACGCCAGGGGTCAGGACGGAGAGTGACGAGCATTGCTGCCGCAAGGTTGTGCTATTCAGATTAGATTACTACAGCTAGATTATTTTCGTCGCCGAAATAACTAGTGAATTTGGCTGCCGAATCGTCGTAATGTCGTTGCCATAAATGTACTTTTCTTCATTTTACGTTTACAAATTTGGTTCCATGGAACAATATCAAAGAGAACCGAGCAGTGAAATGACAAATAGGTACGTGGCGAAGAAACAAAAACGCTTCCCCAGTAAAACATGCCGACTGCTTTTGTTGACCTGAGAGCATTTCATTGGTTTTACTCCTGTGTATATTGCCTTGCGTGCTCTTCAGCTCTGTTCAATATCGCTATCGTGAAAGGGCCGCCATGATTTAAAACACTGCCAAGATCAAACACTCTCAGGTCGCATTTGATTCCCGTTGAGTGGGACTCTTGAGTGAGAGCGAAGCGAGTCTCCAGTCGAGAGACCCCCGTCGTCGCATGGATCAGTCCCAACACTCGGCTGAATTATTGCAGCACAAAGATTGGAATGCTACTAAGTAGAATACTAGAGTAGACTGCTACAGTAGTGTAAAGTGAAGTGCAGTAGAGAAAAGAGTACTGGCGTAGAGAACGATATGGAGTGAGTGGCTGAATGGCAAGAATTTCTACATGCTTAGCTAAGAACGATTTCTTCAGCGGGGCCACTTCTCAGGTCTTTTTAGCACGATCTCTTTTACCCTAAAAAATAAGTCAAGCCTCGTCTCCGCCTTTGTGAAGTCCCGCTGAGCCACCGCATCGACCATGAATTGAACGGATGTTGTTAGGCGCAATGTTTGACAATGCCGTCACGCGAACAGCCTAAATGTCTGGGAGAAGGTGTATTTTGGGGTTAGAGATATCTGATTATTAGGCCTGCTCCCGAGCCTGCTTTGTCACATGCAAATGGAAATCACCGAATCAGAAATAAGTGTATGTCGTATTCTTCAAAAGTAAATAGTGGTGTTCAACAAACACTTTCGAAACTGAAACAGCATCTCATAGTGCATGAAATGTACCGGAATGCATAGAATGTAGTGTATGGAATGTGCATGCGCATAGAATGTAGTGTATGGAATGTGCATGCGCATGGACTGTAGTGTCCATGTCATAGTGCATGGAACGTAGTGTATGGAATGAGAGGCGCAGTCGCGCCCGCTGTTGCTGACTTCCGCCGCCGCTGCAAAACACCGAAGATTAGCCGGACGCAGCGCCACCACAGGGACAGTCCCCGACTGGCGACACGTGCAGATAAGGCCCCGGACCGGCGCCCGACCGGCGCCTGGTCGCCGGGCAGTTACCACCCTACGAATACCCTCGGTCGGTGGGGGCGACACATGGTCTGGTTCTGCCCACAGACCGTTCATGGATAGAATCCAGCAATGTAGCGTTGCGGTGGGAGTGCTCGGTGTTTGTGCCATCAAATGCAACTTTTGCATCGCTTCACAAATAACGTTTACCATCATTCTGATTCTGCATGCACCCATCGTTTTTGTTTCACATTCGATGAACCATAAACGAAACCCGCTTCGTCGAATATGTCACGCTGTTTTATTTACATGTTTGGCTGTGCGTTCCAGCCCATGCCAAGCTTCTAACACAATTGCAGTTTAACATCGGCTTGCACTGAGCAGGCAAATGCGATGCAATGTGGTAGGCAAATCAAATCGCAAAGTCCAATGCGCTGCTTCCCCACAGCAAAGTTATAGTTGAGTGAGCACAAATGATACATTTCAGAGACTGAGTATATCTTAATGACAATAACACAAAATATATTGAGACCACGGGACGTAGCTTAAACCTGCCTAAATTCGTCGAGTAATCATTTTGGGGGTTAGATTATGGCGAACCTGTTGGATGAGCCCCCCCCCCAAGCCGATTTTGGAAAGTGGGACGCCTGGCCATGAATCATGCAACAATGCTGCCGAGCGTCGGGACTGACACCGGACATGCATTTAAGGAGGACGGTTGAGCTAATTGTACGAAAGATTAATAAATATATAATTTTTATGTAGCCGCTAGGCAACAGCAGTTTGAGCAACAACCTTACGTGTGTGCTTTTACGCACAGCAGATTTCCTTCCCCCCAAAAACTGGGAACTGTGGCCGATGGCAGTTTTTGAACCTAATTTTCACTCAGTTACATTGGTTCCATGAAACGTCACACAATTGTGTGGTACTGCGGCGAACGGGGGGGGGGGGGGGAGGGGACGGGAAGGGGCAGCAAATACAAACAACTCGTGTCTTCTCGAGTTCCGAGCCAAATCCGGGACATTCTGAGCAGTAGGAGAAATAGAAGAACATTCTAGCAGTGAAAGTTAAACGCTAGAAACAAAAAGCAAAACCAATTTCGTTGGCATTTATCCGAGCTCGGAGAGTCGCGGTATGCAATCATCACGACTCTTCTGCCAAGCACTTGTTTGAGTAGGACCACAGACCAGGCAGAGGGGTTAGGGGGATATGGGGTAGAGGGGTGCGTGGCACAGTCACTTGCATCACCCATGAGGACGATTAAAATAATGCGCACTTATGACATTTGTGCGCAGTTGCAGGCAAGCAGAAACGGTAATCATCATATGAGCGGATATGATCTCATTGTCGAGGATGACACACAGGCCGGGCTGAACATCAATGTCAAACAAAAGGCTATTGCAATCACCACACACCGTCACGGCCAATTTACGTTTACATCTCTGTGGAAGCGGAGCGCAGACAAGAGTGTTGAATCCTGGTCATCAGCGCTATTTGGTAGTCAATTTTGTCTCGTTAGCGAAACGTGTGCTGGCCTTGTGCTGAGCAGTGAAAAGCGACCCCATCCGCCTGCTGCCACATTGCGACATACGAGTTCGGCTGAGCAGCATCTCTCTTCTTCTCCCCAGCTTGCTGGTAGTTCCTGCCGGTGAGTGCAGCTTTTCTGTAAACTTCTATATAAATTGCTCTGTATGTGCCAGTCATGCAGTGTGCATGCGTCACGCGCATGCGCAGCCAGCTTTAGGGTCGGTGTGCGTAAACCGGCGCAAGTTTGTGTGAGGCATGACATGGAATTATTCAAAAACGTTTGATACACTTGCCGTTACCGGTTCGTCGCTTGCATAGGACCGCATATACCTTCAATACTATTCGACACGTGCTGACGGAACTGTACGCACAAATACGCTGTTCGGGCAGCGTAGTCACGGCATGGGCTTACGAGCGGTAACACACGTTGCATTTTCCGGTATCCCAACTCGTGGGCTCAGCAGTGATTGCTATGTTTGTTACTGTTCGGCTGTTGCGCATTCCAGCCGGTCTAGAGGGGAGGACACCATGCACAAGCGGAGGGGATGCATCTTCAAGCAAGCTCAGCATGCCCGCGGCGTGCATTGCAAGGTGTCTCGAGACCAGCCCGTCTAGGGATGTCTCCCCTCTGACCCTCGACGCGGGCCCGTCAGGGGATGTCTCCCCTCTGTCCCTCGAAACGGGCCCGTCTGGGGATGTCTCCCCTCTGTCCCTCGAAGCGGGCCCGTCTGGAGATGTCTCCCCCGAACCTTCGAGACCGGCCCGTCAGGAGATATCTGCTCCCGGCCGAGCCGCCAGACTCACATGCGATCACCTGCAGCGTTTCAGACGAGACCATACAGCTGTCTCGGCGAGATGTTCTCGACGGCGATCGTGCTGATTGTTCTCGGCTGCGCGCTGCGATCGTCCGCGCAATTCCCCAGCCCCAACGGTGAGCCCGTTTTTAGTGGCTCTTAACTTATCGAAAGTTTTGCTGATGGCGTGCTTCGTCTGCGTTGGAGCTGGTGTATGCTCGATGAGTTCTGGTATGACACCTCGTTGCCCGCATTGCTATCTTGGTGCCGCACTGAGATGCGCTTCTTTCACGCATACAGCTGGCGAATCAGCTGGATGACAGATGTGTTTTTCCTCGACAGAAGCACAAGCTAAATGCTGCCCCCATTGGTACAGCGGAAACTTGGCCGCTTTCCACAAGTGCACCTCTAAGTACGGATTCTGGCCCATCTGTCCCCAAGATCCCCTCGCGTTCGGTAAGTAATTTTCTTTCCGCTGGAATGTTTTTATTATTTTGGCGCGCCAGTCACTTTTCCATGACGACTACGTTTATTTGCAGAAAGCGTTTTTATTTGAGAGCACAAGTAAGTTGCTGGTAGGGAGATAAACTTACGATTCCACCGCTTTCAAGAGGCCTGAAGAAGCTGCTCTTTGCTGATTATGGGCGGCACACACACACACACACACACACACACACACACACACACACACACACACACACACACACACACACACACACACACACACACACACACACACACACACACACACACACACACACACACACACACACACACACACACACACACACACACACACACACACACACACACACACACACACACACACACGCTACAGATTCCTGTCATTAGTCCGGGCAGGATACGCCACATTGCAGGGAATGTGGAACGCGTTTGGCCATGGGACATGTTCTCATTTCGTGCCAATGCTGTGCTGCGGATCGGCCATGCTTCTTGTTCTCCAGCGCCACTGTTGCAGGCTGCCGATACCGGGGACAATGGTACGCAGTCGGCAGCATCATTGAAGCCAACGCCAAGAAGTGCTATGAAGTCCACTGTGTGCGCAAGGCGCCGTCTTTGTGGCCGTCCGTGCGCATAAAGCACATCAGCAAGGAATGCAACTGTAAGCGTTGAGAGGAAGCAGGAGACGCGGCCGCGGGACCCGCGCGTGCTGTTGACACGTGTCGCGTGCGATGATGTAAACCTTCCGACCATCTTTGGAGGCGATTCACTGTTGCTTTTGCTTGACTGTATTGGTAAACAAGGTTTTGTCACTGTTGGCAGTTCAGTTCTGCTTTGCAGCCAGTTCAATCTGGATGCGCTTAATCGCCATGACGATATTCCATGCTCACTTCGCAACTGTTATAAGCCCAGCAGCTGGCCCAACCTAATTCCGTACCCCGCGATTTGTTGTACATGCAACTCTGCCAGACCTACAACTTCGCTGCAAGTAACTTTGCTCTCGACAGGCTGCGAGTTCAAGGGGCGGATATATGAGCATGACCATATCATCCATCTGAATGAATGCGAAAGGATCCAGTGCAACAACGGAACCTGGGAAAAACTACCGCAAGCGCCTGGAGACACCTGTAGGTAGACTCTAGCTAATATTGCGTGGCAAGCGCAAAATATATCCATATCCAGGATATCCACGATATCCACGATATCCAGGATATCGTGGCAGGTGACATGAGGGGGTCCAGAAATCGATACTGAAGTGGCTGAACCCGTTTCTTCACGCAAGTGTGAGGAATGCGAAAAACGGTATAATTTCTACGTTCTTGAGGAAACATGGCCTCCCTCGTAGCATTTGTGCATGCATTTTTCTATGCTGCCCTGGCTTCCCCACAAGGCATAAGCCCGTCTGAACTCCAACGCATTTGCGATATTAGGAGCCGGCATCAGGGACGGTATCAACAGAAAACGCGCGCATGCATCTAGGGAGCAAAGCCATTTAAGCCATTTCTATCGTCTCCCGACATCCCCTCACCGCAGGAACGCCACCACTGCCCACTCACCCCCACCGGTCCCGCCCTCCGGCAGGGGCGTGCCCCGCGGGCTCCACGCCCTGGGACGACTTCTGCATCTACTTCTGGCCCGTCATCATGAGCTGGCCCGACGCCCAGAAGATCTGCCACCTGCTCGGCGGCTCGCTGATCGTGCCGCTGAAGCCTGACGACAACGAGATGATCGCCGACGGGCTACGCGGCGCCGGCGGCTGGCTGGGGGCCAGCAACGGCAAGTGGCCGGACACCAGCGGACGCGCGTGGAAGGTGTCGCCATGGGCGCCCGGACAGCCCACCAACGGCACCGGTAACACGGCTGCGGCGGATTCGGATGCCGAAAACGAGGGTGTTTTACAATGTTTGGGCAGTGATCCTTTTGTGGTGTGTTCGTTGAAAATGATAGCGTTTTCAGCAGAACCCATTTCAATGTAGCCTCTGATGTCAGTTCTTCATGTGTTGCAATACAGTGCACGAGTAAATGGGTTGCATGAAACCTAATGCTACGATATGTTGTTACGATTGGGAATGCATTTTTTTGGCATTACGAAGGGAGTACATGCGGAATGGCGTGGTACGTGATGCAATGACCCGATTTAGACCCGATTTTAAGTTTTAGCTGAACTGCGTTAAAATCCTATGCTAACTGTGGCATTCTTTATTTCTGTTTTGTTGTGACAGCGCTACAAAAGTTCAAAAATGGCGATGAAGTCAATGAGCCAATTTGTGCCTGTTTTCCCGGGTTTGTCTCTTCCAGGCCTCTTACAAACCATCCCAGTGCACGAGCAGTAGTTTGACGTCTTCGGCTCCGCGCAGCAGCGGTCCCGTCTCCGGAGTCGTCACCACACCTTCTATCGTTCCCTCTCCGCAGCTGACAAGTGTCTGGGCATCGCCTCCGGTGACCGAGCGTGGAGCGCGCTGCCCTGCGACGGGGCAGACCACGCCCTGAAGCCGATCTGCTTCGTGAAGAAGGTCCCCTGCGATCAGCGCGGATGCGTGGTGAACGGCGAAAATTTTGACCACGGAGATGTCATCCACCTCTTCGACGACTGTCACCGCATCATTTGCGACGACGGATACCCAGTGCATGAAGTTCGTCCCGAATGTAAGCGGGTTTCGTTTCGTAATTAGGCGTGTTTTGACTTTTGAGAGGCTTGATTATCGCGCTCTGAACAACTGACTTGAATGTTTTTGATGTTGAAATGATGAATTTGATTTTTTTTTAATTTTGAAATTTTTTGAAATTGAAATTTTTGAAATTGAAAAAAAATTGAATTTTTTTTAAAATTTGAGATGATGAATGAAAAGGACATAATTTAGCTAACAGCCCTACATGAACTTGGTAGTCCGGTTGCGGGTGTGCCCCGTTCAGGTTTCTCTTCCGACAACCGTTCAGATGTTTCCGTCCATACGCGTTGACGCAACTTTTCTTCTCCCTCCGTCTGCATCCAAGCCTTGTTCACCTTTATGCATATCAGCCCGCCTCTCCAGGCGTCTTGCTGCCCCATCACGCTCCCGACTGCGGCCGTCGTGCAGTGCCAGGCGTCCATGGACCGATAAACACATCGTCATCGTTGTACGCCACGCCTGTCGTCCGTTACAGGCTGCTACTTCGAGGGCTGGCAAGGACAATGGGGCGCCGGTTACTACCCGCCGGGTTTCTTCAACCCATTCCCGCACATCCATTGCTACTGCCACAAAAACGGCCAAGTCAACTGCCTCGACAAACCCATCCCCGAGGAAGAGCTGACACCGGTGAAGGAGTAGCGGGAAACGGCTCCCCGATCAGCTGACCCAAGACACGACGAAACTTCGCGCGCAAGCGAACGCTGATTATCCTGCAAATGGAGATGGCTTGGCGCCGTGGAGATGTGCATTTTAACCACATGTAATGCTCCCAAGTGCTTGATCAACGTGTGTTTGAGCTGCTGCTAACAACGGTACATACCGGGCGCAAATTACATAGGCCCTTAACATTTCTTTTCGGCGCCTTATGATATGAAAGGTATTTGCTGTCGTTGCTCAACCGATTGCCATGCATAACTGTTTTTCTTGCAGATTTGTATGTCATCGGTCAGTTCCGCTTACTGGTATATTGTCTGGAAATCTGTTGCTGCTTCCTCTCAAAGTCGTCATGACCTGGGATCGGTTGAAAACTGCACATAGATAGGAAACGTGCACAACACTCGTCTTATCGAAATGGTTGATTTGAAGTACGGTTCCGGCCCGATGCACAGCAATGCAGCTTGTTCTCCATTTCATCATGAAATACATCAAACTCACCTCCATATGTGTTTTCCTGGACTTCCACCTGCTTCCGCCAAGGCGTAGATCCACCCATCTGTCAAGGGGTGGATATTTGAGGACTCCGAGGGTGGTTTAACCTATTTCGCCAAAGCATAGCTTAAGTTGAAAATGTGTGTAATTTAGGTAGCCTTTAAGTTCAGTATAGCGCACTGGGCCTGATCCTTTGAGATGAGCGTACTCGCTGAATGCTTGATGGCGTGTTAACACGCGATCAGGTGGGAAGGGGTCAATTTAACCCACCGAAGGTTTTCCAGAATCATTTCCGAAAGGCGCAGCGCAGCGGCTCAAAATTTTTGCATAGCTGTAGACAATTAGAGATGGATCTTTTGGTGCCAATCAAGATGTAACTTCCAAAGTCAGGCCTGCCGACTTTGTCAGGTAGTTGATACGAGTGGTGGCGCCACTTTTGAGCCAACAAGCCCGCAGTCCGCGCACCAAAATAGCTCAAAATGATACTTTTAACCCATCGCAGCCGACAACCGCAAGCAGGTTTTGTATTCGTCATGACGACGGCGGTTGTCATGACGATGGTGGTCGCGACAACAGCAGTTTTTGTGGACGCGAGCAAAATTCTGGGGCTACCAAGGAAAGGAGAAGTGTAGTGCTGGTACAAAGTGTTGACAGCATAACTTGGACTCGAAAATAATCAGAATTTATATTCTTAGTATAGATTGATGCAACTGTAGTAGCTTTCACCAGTGACATTATTGAACGTAAATGATCCGGAGATTTTACCAAGGTATGCTTTTTAATTTTTTTTTGCTCCAAAGGTGGGTAACTCCATTAAGTGGAAATAAGAGAACGCATCATACGTTAATACATGCTGTGAATGCATACTGGTCAGCCATGACACGCAACAGGACTCGTAATTAGCTTGTTGGCCGGTTACACGCCCGGTGAACGCGCGCAAATTGGTCCGCGTTTGGTTAATTATGCTGCCGATAATTGTGGGCACTTCGCCAAACGTTACCATTGCCAAACACGGGGCAAAAGCTGCAAGCTATGCGTCAGAGGTACGTATGTCACAACAGCTTCTTCGGCTTGGAGTACGGTCGCCTGTGTGTGACGTAAGGATCTGTGACCTCATAGATAGTAAGCCAGGAAGGTACTTTGCCAACAGGGAATGTGGCCCAGTCGGAAGCGTCCGAGCGGGTCGAACGGTGAGGCCACTGCATCGGGCGAGGTCCGGGACAGGCCGGCGGGCGTACGCAGGTTTCCGCATTGGAAGGGGAGTGGGACTGCTCAACATTTTCTGCTGAAAACCGAGTTAAAGCGCCAAAAGCACGGGCAATTTCTCGTTATCTTAATGCAGTGTCGCGTGTTTCCGACATTCTTACTTGCACGCGTCTAGCCGAAACTGTTAAAAACTGATATTTAGTCACGTGCATATCAATACAGCAATACATTTTGTGAGGAGAAAGGGCAGCTGTCTCCGCGGGCGTTATACACGTGCGTACGCCGTTGGGTGCAATGCAGGCTGGGCTGCGTTGGTGGCGGCGGCGGGTGCGAGCCGGTCGGTGCCGGCGTCGGAACCGACGGTTCGACGCACGTCGGCTTCACACGGCCTACAGAGATGATGCCCTTCTTGCCCGCGCACCGTGGCGCCATGATCTGCGGGATGCGTTGAACTACTCGCGTGGAAGGGGCGGTTGAGAGCCCGGTCGTATCACGGCGGCTGAAGTCGCGGTTCGCGTCAACATGGCCGGCAAACACGTATGACGGTCGTGATGACGGCAGCTGTGGGCGGTGGGTCGGAGGGGTCGCATGTGTCGGCGAGGGACGCGCACCGGCTGGTCGGAGAAGAATCTCGAACGGTCGGAGAAGACACCGGGCAGAGTCCGTGGTTTACCGTAGACGGGATCCATTGCGGTGAAATCGAGATCCTCTTTGCCTCGCGGTGAAACGAACAACGAGAATAGCGAGTGCACGAAATAATAAAAAGCAAACTAACTGCAATAAGCCGGATATAACATATGGCGTTTCATGTGGCGTTCTAAACTGGAAATTATTGTATGAATTATTCATTAGTGCTGGTAAAGAACGCTCCGGCTTTGCCCAGTTACCACAAAGAGTGCACGGCAACCGTGCGTTGCAAACTGGAAACAGGAAAGTACAGGCAAGCCCTTCTAGTTCCATAAAAATCTAGAAACCTAGAATCTCCAATAAAAAGACTACGACTTCAGCGTTGCATCATTTCTGCCAGAACTCATCGTTTGCTCACAGCAAGCGCCGTAAATGGGCCCGCTAATGTTTCATAGCACTAGTTTAGTGCCAACCCTGAAATTGTCACGATCTTGATGTTTTGATTCCGTGACTGGCGCAATTCGCGACCGGCGCGCTTCAAACCAGCGGCGCGGTAGCGTGTGTGGTGGTACAGATGGAGGTTAGCAAAGAAGATATATGCCAGTTGGCATACGAAGGTCATGTGGACAAAGTTAAGGAGCTCATATTGAAAAATAACAAATATGTCACCAAACAAGATGAGGTAAATATCGTGGTGTTACGACCGGTGTTTGTGCTCCGCGCACGCCAGCTTTATTGATGTGTCATGCAGATCCGATACCCTGATGAGATTTTCAAAAGTGTTATTTGCCAGCTGTTGTGAAACAAAAGTTTGTTCAAAATTGTGGTAGAAGGGACTTATTTTGCATATTTTTGTTCGTGCAAGAGTCAGTCAATATGCGTACTTATTTGGCAAGCATTATAAAACTCGGCAGCCTGGCTACCCATGTTGCAACATTTACTGGTCTGAAGATATATTGGATGCATGTTTAGTTGGCCCAGGTGGCTTTTATGGAACAAATAAAGCTGCCATGGGCCAAATAACATGCAAGAGATAGGTGTGGACTCAAGTGATGCAATCCCTGCAAATTCCAACCAATATAAACAAAAATGCAAGGAATATGGAACCATTTAGTACTTAAGGATTTTCATGTTTTTCCTTATCTTTATCCTCACATATCACTCAGGTAACATGATTAGGACAGCCTATCCAGTCCTGAAAAGCAAACTGCAGTTGATTCAAACAGCAAGGTGTTCATTAACTGCCAGCACATATCCATGCTTTTTGTAGGTAGAAGCTGAACTTGAAAACAGATGCAATGCTTGAATCCATGGATGCTCCTTATTACAAGGAGTAATGCTATTAAATTCTGTACATGCGGCTACCTTTTATTTTTAGTTATCCCAAGCAATCCCCTTAAGTCCTGTTATTCTCACTGGCACTGAATAATGCACTCAGCTGCTGAGGCTATATGGTGTTGCCTGTCCCTTACCCTGACAAAAATGGCAGGCACCATAGGAAATCAAACCCAGAATCTTTGGTTTCCAAGATGCATAGCTTAATCAGCACACTTCTGGCTCACCTCCATACAGCTAATCACAGAACACTGGTGCACATGACAACAGCAAGTAACTAAGGTCATTATGCAACAAGCAGATGCTGGCTGGTGTTTTTGAGAAACAGAGGCTGCTACTCTTGCTTTGCAAAAGTTTGAGCCACAAGAGGTGGCCATGTAACAAGTGGCCAGGCATGTTTAAGGCAGAGCCTTTTAAGTAATTTCTCAAGCACAGCTTTCTTGAATAGGGCTTTCAAAGCAGACCCAGGCTTCCTCTCCCAATGGGAGTATCCTGCCTAGTCCCCAAATAGCAAAACTGCATGTTTCACTGAACTGTTGGGTATCAGCAACATCACACACATCTGTTTTACGTGAATTGTGGCCAAAATCACCTTGTGGCAACAATTCTAGCACACACGCACACACTTAATCTGGTCTCTTAGACTTTGGTGCACAGTGACAGCAAATTTCAGTGCAAAAAAGCCCAGGTTTCAAGTAATTGTAAGGGTGCAGAGGTAATTTGTGGAAAAATCACTCAGGAACAATTTTGCTGAAGATGTAGGGAACCTTAGTCATTGACACTAACTCTTATTTACATTGCCAGGAGTGTGGATACTTGACAAACTCTTTTCATGTGGCCTGTTTCAGTCTATTCTGCCTCCCTCATTACCCCTTTAATTATTCTGACAGGATGTTCCTGGCATGTTGTGTAACCATATCCAGATTTTCAGCAGCCTATTGAAAATTCATTGCACTTGTTTTGGCACAAAAATTTGTTTCTAGCCTTTCTGGTTTTTGAGCAGCAACATTTTGTTAAGAGGGCTGCATCCAATGAATCTGCCAATCACAGGTGACAAGGTGACACTTGTGTCTGAAATATGTCTGAAATCTGACATTCTCATTACTTGCTCAAAGCATTCAGTAATACATACCAACAGGTCTAAAACTTAACTAGAAGCACACCCATATAAGCTTCAGGTTTCCATGTTTCACAGTTTTCTATATATTGGCATGCTGTACTGCCAGGAAATATGTTATAAAAGATTTATACTTTCAGTAAAAATTGACTGCTAATTTGGTCAAGTAGAAGCAATGGTGGACCTGGTAACTTTATCTTGCTGATCCATTGTTTTTTTCTGCCAAGCTTTATCACACCAATTTGGAAACGGCTGAGGAGGATCACACCTATCCCCATATGTGTTCACATCATGGAAAACTGTGAATCATAGGAAGGGCTTAGGATGCCATAGCGGGTCGTAACCCTTCAATAAGAAACTCATAAGCACTAGCATGGTGTATCTGGTCCGGGCCCTCGCAGCGGCCAAAGCCAGGATGTGTGGAGGGCGTGCCACTGACGGCGGCGCCATGTGTCGGCAGTCAGCCCGGCTGGCTATCCACTGGGCGGTCAGCGGCGGACACATGGACATTGTGGAGCTGCTGCTGGAGCACGGATCGCCGCTCGACCCCGCCGACGACGTGAGTCGCGAGTCCGGCTCTCACTGGTCCAGGCCGGCTCCCACTGGTCCAGTCTGGCTCCCACTGGTCCAGGCCAGCTCCCGCTGGTCCTGTCCGGCTCCCATTGGACTGCTCAAGCTCCCTCTGGTCCAATTCGGCTCCCACTGGCCCAGACCAGCTCCCACTAGCCCAGACCAGCTCCCACTGGCCCAGACCAGCTCCCACTGGCCCAGACCAGCTCCCACTGGCCCAGACCAGCTCCCACTGGCCCAGACCAGCTCCCACTGGCCCAGACCAGCTCCTACTAGTCCAGTCCGATTCCCACTAGTCCAGTCTGGCTCTCATATGTCCAGGCTTACTGCTAGCCAATCCACAGGTCTGCACGCCAGTACAGTCTGTCCAGTCCAGTCTGGGTATCCGTCGGTTCAGTCTTGTGCACTGCCATTTCAGAATGACCTACAGAAGTGCTTTAATTTATTGCATAGGAGTGTCAAGCTTTAATGTGCATGTGTGCCTGGATTCAATGCATGTAGGTGCCTGGATTTAATGCATGTGAGTGCCTAGATCCAATTTTTTGTGGTGTTAATCATCTACCTGTCTATCCATCCATGAAGGAATATATCTGTCTGTGCCTGCGTAAGGTTGCTGGCTTCAGAGTTTGTTATGTCTATCTCATGTTATCTATGTTGAGCAGCTGATCGCTAATGGTGAGCCAGCCTTTCGCGACCAGCCGAATCTGCTGCGACGTGATGGTCAGCCTGCGCTCTGCCATTTGGGGCTCCATGATTCTGTTCTGACCGGACCAGGGTCTCACAGGACCTGACATTCGGTGCCAGCAATGCTTCGAGCCGCAGAGTTTAGTGCCGACTTGGCCCGCCCGCCCCGACAGTCGGGCTGGATGCCGCCGCTGATGGTCCCGCGTGCGGTGCCAGTCCGATCTGACGTGACCTGACCTGACCTGACGCGACCTGAGCTGGCCTGACATGACCTCTTCCCCGCCCGGACAGTCGGGCTGGATGCTGCTGCTGATGGTCCCGCGTGCGGTGCCGGTCTGACCTGACCTGTCCCGACCTGACCTGACGCGACCTGACATGACTTGACCTGAGCTGGCCTGACCTGCTCTGCCCCGCTCGGACAGTCGGGCTGGATGCCGCTGCTGATGGTCCCGCGTGCGGTACCGGTCTGACCTGACCTGTCCCGACCTGACCTGACGCGACCTGACATGACTTGACTCGATCTGGCCTGACCTGACCTGACCTGCTCCGACCTGCTCTGCCCCGCCCGGACGGTCGGGGTGGACGCCACTGTTGATGGTCCCGCGTGCGGTGCCGGTCTGACCTGGCCTGATCTAACCTGACCTGACCTGACCTGACCTGCTCTGCCCTGCTCGGACAGTCGGGATGGACGCCGCTGCTGATCGGCGCGTCGGCCGGCCGCGCGCCCATCGTACGCCTGCTGGTGGCCCGCGGCGCCAACGTTAACCACGTGACCCACACCGGCCAGTCAGCGCTCATGTACGCCGCGTCCAAGAACCACCGCGAGGTGGGTCACGCGACGGTCAGACGGCCGCGGCGCCGGCAGCCGGCCTGCCTCGCTGGCCTGGGGCACCGGCTGAACGCCGCTCGCGCGCCACACGACAGTGTCGAGTCTCCGCCTTGTAGCGCCTTCTCGAATCGCCGCGGCTCGGTGTCTGGTGCGCGTCGGGACTACTGCGGCGATCTGGTGTGGCGAGCCTGTCCCAGCGGCTTCCGCTGCGCGGTGATGATTGTCCGCCGCGGAGGCTTGTCTGTCGTTCTGGTCTCTGCCGCGTCCGACTGTGTCGTTCTGGTCACTGCCGCGTCCGACTGCGGCAGAGCGTGGAGCTGTCTGGTCACTGCCGCGTCCGACTGCGGCCGAGCCTGAGGCCGTCTGCCCACTGGCTGCTGACGTGCTGCGTTCGACTGCGGCAGATCCTGGAGCTGCTCTTGCGCAGCCACTCGGACCTGAACTCGGCCGACAAGTACGGCAGCACGGCGCTCCACCGGGCGGCCTCGCGTGGCAACCTCCAGTGCGTCCAGCTGATGCTGCAGTACAGCAACCAGCTGGACATCAACGCCGCCGACCGCGTCGGCAACACGGCCCTCCACCTGGCCTGCGAGGACCAGCAGGCGAGAACGGGGCGGGACGAAGCGGCCAGCCGGCGAGCTGGGACCGCAGCAGCGGGTTTAGCTGGGATCAGAAGGGGGGCAGGGCGTGGTGGTGGTTCGTGTGGGTCTTTTGGTCAGCTGGTTTTTACTCAGGTACTTCAGCTTGGAGGAACAGGACTTGCCGGGCATGCCGTTAGCGAGAGAGTGCGGAAAAGTTGGGTCAAGTCAGCGGAGTTCAAACACGGATCTTTGGGATGGCCATTCCGTTGGCCGGCCCTCTTCCCCTGAAAACCTTCACATGACTTGACCATTGTCACATGTGCTGATCGGGCTGAGGATCTGCGTGACATAACCTGTGACTTGACCTGACCTGACCTGACCTGCCTGACCCTCTGACAGGCGGAGGTGGCGCGGCTGTTGGTGCAGTCGGGCGCCCGTGTCGACCTCCAGAACGCCGCCGAGCGCACGCCGCTGCAGATGGCGCCACCGGGCCTGGCGCGCGACCTCCGCCAGCTGGCGCCCGTGTAGCCGCCCTGCGCGCCTGTGCGAACCGCGCCTACCGCGGGCCGCCGGCGCCCGTCTGATCGTGATGCGCGTCGCCAGGCGGCCGCCACTTTCTCACGCACTGTGACGCTCGAGAGTGTGCTTTCTGACGTGGGACGACGTGCCGTTGTGTGCCCAAGGCCGCCTCCGGCTCACGCCCCGCGTGGCCGCCCCGGCCGCGGGGCGCCGACAACGACCACTCCGAGCTGTGATGGCGGCGGGCGGCGGCGGCGTGGGCGGCCGCGCGCCCGGCCAGAGGAGCCCGTCCCGGTGCCGGGGGGGGGGGGGGGGGGGGGGGTCTCCGGAGCTGGAGTGAGGGACGCCGGTGCCAACGGCGACTCGGCTCACTTTTATTGCTTTGCCAGCCAACTGATGTTATCGCGAATGTGTTGCGTATCATCGAAGCCTCGACCTTGAAGCGTGTTGCGAGCATCGTTGCGTCAGGCAAATGCCGCAGTTCTCGGCCGGCCGAGTCGGGTGTTTTGAATGGGAATAACACATCGCGACCCAAGACCAGGGTTTTAGTTTCGGTGCCAGTCATTCGTGAAGGCGAAACACAAAAGTGAGAGATTTGTTGGAGAAGAACGGACATGTGTGCTCGCGTTTGGATGCACATCTGGCGTTCGTGAACGTGATTTCCAGACGTAACGGCCGTCAACTGGCTCTCAATGGATGTGCAAGGTACGATGACGTAATCAATCCGACAACGCGAAGCACACTCACTAAACAGAGAATTGTGCTGTCTAGAGCAGTCTTTTCCATTACAATGCATACAAATAGTTATGAGTAAGCTTGTTTATCACATCCGATGTTTCAGTATCGTCAAATGTGAAACACTCGCTTCAGCACTTTTGATAGCCCGACAGGCGCGGGAATTTCGCTAGGTTATTTGAGGTGTCTCTTTTGGTGCGTTCTCTCGCAACTCGACGCGCTCCATTGGCGAGCAGACATGAGTGGGGCTGGCAGCAATGGTTTAGTATTCTGGGTTTTAACGCCCTCCATATCTCGTATTATGGGGTTTTAAGGCCCGCCCACGCCCTGCGGACTGGGTGCAGAATTCGCTGCAGATGCTACGTTAGGCGGTCGTGGACATGAGGGGCTTGTAAGCCCGATGACCTGCTAAAGGCGGGTAGAAGAAGCCCGAAATTAGCATCTTCCATGTCCGCAACAATTCGCGACCGTGAAATCTGCAACAGATTCTGCAGACTTCAGCTGCTGCATAGACACCAGCGGTACCTCTTGAACTCCGTTTACCCATACGTTGCGGGCCTGCACGCTTAAATGCTAAAATGTCTGGTGCTTACCGCCATTATGGTTGCACAGACCATGTGTTGCTTAGTTTTGCCCCCAGATCGGTGTGTTTTGGGAACTGGGAAATGAGGTGCTATTGCTCGGGTATGTCATGGGATGGCATCAGCTGGAAACCAGAAATGCTGACTGATGATGGAGTTATAATCGACCTTGCTGATGCCTGCCGCATAGCTGATAGTTCTTTTCATAATGTGGTACCTACTTTCATATTTCTGACATATGGGTGAGCATTTTGTGTTCTCTACAGCTTGACTGTGATTGATGTTACATTTAAAAAGTGGGAACGTTTTGAATACTGGTATCCGTGCTCACAATGCCACACAGCAAGAACGGTAGCGATATGCCTTATAACACAGCTCGCAGAGGTGGCGACGCTCCGCTAACTCCACCCACTGCATGACCTACTCTGGTAACTCCACCCACCGTTTGACCTGCTCTGGTAACTCCGCCCACCGCGTGAACTGATCCGATAACTCTGCCCACCGCGTGACCTGCAGGGTCATGGCGCTGGCGCACGCTTGACGTGGCAAGAGAGCCGCTCGCAAAAGCTGGCGCGCTTGGAGGACATGTTCTTGGGCGGCATCACTGTATACGGTCTACCGCGCCCGCTGGACGGCTCTCGCTGGAGATGGCTGCTATGGGCACTGCTCATCACTCTCTTCGGCGCGGTTCTGGTCTGGGGAATCCTGAACGTGACGCTGGAGGCGCTGGTCAAGCGACGCGTCACCTCCAACGTCCGGCTGGAGACGCCGGCCGGGCTGCCGCTGCCGACGGAGATCGCCTGCGACAGCTGGTTCGTCAGCAGCGCCGCCTCCGAGCTGCTGAACGTCTCCACAGGCATGACCGACGTCGTCTCCAGCATCGTCAACGGCGCCATGGGGTTGAACGGGCTGGGCCAGAGTGTCGTCATCAAGCTTCAGGCGATGAATGAGCAGTTGCAAGAGCTGCTCTTGCGTACCACCAAGGGCATTGGAGAGCTCCCTGACAAGCTCTCGCTCTCCTGCGAGCGGCTAGTATCTGCCTGTGACATTGGCAGGGGCATGAACAGCTTCGAGTGCTGCAGCAGCCTCCTGCGACGGTCCACACACTGTCAGGTCACTGCTGAACCGCTTTCGGCATCCACATGCAGCGAAATTTGTCTGGCTTCCGCTTCGGCACGCGGCTGAAGTTCAAGCCTGGAGGGAACCGGGCCGCGATGGGAGGGATCGGCATGTTCGCTTCCTTCGCGGACAGCGACAGCATCCAGGTGGCGGTCAGCTACCTCTACACGCCGCCCAACACGCTGACGGCGAACGACGCCGTGCCTGTGGCGCCCAGCGAGACCGTGCGCACACAGGTCTGGAAGGATGCGCGCGGCAAAACGGACGCCGTTACGCCGCTGCTGAACAGCGTGTTCGCCTACCATCAGGTGCCGATGGCGGCCAGCCGGCGGCCCGCCCCCGTTGCCGGCAGGTCCAGCTGCGAAGTGCACGTTATTCACGCGCCACGCTGTGACCACTGCCGCCGCCGCCGCCTGGGCGCAGAGGTGCTGGACGGCAGCGCCGGCGCGCCGGCGAGCCGGTCTGCTCGCGGCTGCAGACGCTTATCTGCCGCGGGTCCCCGGTCCGTCAGCTCAAGGTCAACATGACCGAGGGTCGCCTGCCGTGCCAGGACGCTTGCGTGGCCGACACCGGCCGTGTCCCGGCCACATACCAGCGAGGCGTGACACATTCCGTGTCACGGCCCAGCGGACGAGGCGGGCGGAAGCGTCGTTTTCGTGTTCTACCCCACCGAGGGCTACAGCCGGATCGCGGCCATGGTGCCCGGTCTGCCGGTCTGGACCGGGGACGTGGGAGGCGTAGCCGGCCTCTGCCTCGGCATGAGCCTCCTCAGCTTGTTCGAGGTACTGATGATCACGCTGGGCGGCGCATGGGAACTGATGCGCCTGCCCACCGGCTTCCAGTGGTCGGGAAGGCATTGTTGCGCATGAGTGTGTCGACGCGCTATGTGAATGCGTGATGCCACATTGCATCGTGTTTTGGCTTCTGTAAACCCCGCTCTACCCTTCATATCGCCGTGCCATCGGCCAGGCAAAACGATCTTTCCAGCGGTCTGCCATAAGCCTAGCAGCGACCCCACCTCCAGGTCGTTCCAGGGGCGGATCTATACTTTTTTTTGGGGGGGGGACCTTTCGTTGCCAGCTGCCTGGTGTTGGATCCGAGGTCCAGTGCATGGTGCCTCTCGCGGGTACCTAGTGGAGACACCATTTAAGCACCGAAATGATGCGGAACGGAAAGAAATGTTTGATACCGCACCATCAAAGTTAAAACAGACGGTAAGAAGACGAAACTTTTATGAAGTTCTCGGAATGTTTGGGGGGGGGGGGGCAAAGCATACTCTCAGAGCTTTGGGGGGGGTCATGGCCCCGTGATCCCCTCCCCCCCAGGATCCGCCTATGGGTCGTTCTTAACAGCTCCTGGAGCCGACAGACGGTGATTCAGGGTCCCTCACAACACCGCGTTACGGAACGGCGACTGCAGCGGCGTGCCTGCATTTCATCAGTCACTGCTAGCAGTCAGCGCCATGCGACCGAGCGATACCGAGTCACTAACCACTCACACTAGCGAGTCACTAACCACTCACACTACCGAGTCACTAACCACTCACACTAGCGAGTCACTAACCACTCACACTAGCGAGTCACTAACCACTCACACTACCGAGTCACTAACCACTCACACTAGCGAGTCACTAACCACTCACACTAGCGAGTCACTAACCACTCACACTAGCGAGTCACTAACCACTCACACTAGCGAGTCACTAACCACTCACACTAGCGAGTCACTAACCACTCACACTAGCGAGTCACTAACCACTCACACTAGCGAGTCACTAACCACTCACACTACCGAGTCACTAACCACTCACACTAGCGAGTCACTAACCACTCACACTACCGAGTCACTAACCACTCACACTAGCGAGTCACTAACCACTCACACTAGCGAGTCACTAACCACTCACACTAGCGAGTCACTAACCACTCACACTAGCGAGTCACTAACCACTCACACTAGCGAGTCACTAACCACTCACACCCGAAGCGACATGACACTCCATCAGGGTATCTGGAAACACGTCCACTTCCATCTCCCCCCCCCCCCCCTCCTCCCTCGTTTCTTCGCTGCAGCCTGGTCCGTCGTGAAATCAGTTCACTGGTGGCTTCTGAGCCTCACCCGGGTGGCAGGGTAAGTCCACTGACGTCAGTCTTATGAGGCGTCGCCCCGAGCACGCCAAGCGT
>NW_023597055.1:16919587-16939313 GCF_011947565.3 Pollicipes pollicipes
TGAGGCCTCAAAAGGGCCCCAAAAGCCGGCCGGAGGTCGTATCCAGAGACCCCGGCCAACAGGTCCGGGCACTCTAATGCCAGGCAGAGGTCCTTGCGCACTGACTGATGAGTCGATAAGGGTCTCTATGTTAATCACACACATCAGTAACTCACAGTCGGCCCCGCGGCGGCATGGGGCTGAGAGCCCATTTCCCAGTGTATGGGCTCTCAGCCGATATGCATCGATATGGGTCTGTATATATAGACCCATATCGACCACCGCCCGGCATATAGACTCTGTCGGTGTGGCACCACCAGTACCGCTAAGTCCGCTCCGTATCGGTATGGGTCTGACGGCCCACTTCCCAATTAGCTACAAAGCCGGCGACTTGCACTGATCGGGACCTGTATCTGCCAAGGACTCACATAGGGACCTGTGTTCCCAAGCGGCTCCGAGCCAACCAAAGGGCAGTGCTCGATGAGGCCTGCAGAGGGGCCGGGCGGCCCACCCGAACCGACGAGCAAGAGCCCGGTTGGTGGGAATAAGGGCCCGAAGGACTGGCTATAGGTCACATCAAGAATCGCGGCCCGTAAGGTCGTGACCTGAAAGACCAATCAGACGTCCCCGTGCACCGTTTGAGGACCGCTGAGGTAATGCGGGTGTCTAGGTCGGCTAGAGACCACGAGCACCAAACAGTTGGCCCCCTGTCAGTCCGAACCCTTGGGCCCACTTCCCAAGCAGGAGCAAGGCCGGGACCACCGTTTGCATCGTTCTTGGTCTTTGAAACAATGGTTGAGGTCCCTGTGTCGATCACGGGCCCACGGTGCCTACCAGGGGATAGTATGTCGGCTGGTGGCCCGTAGTCGATCACGGGCTTCGTCGAGGAGATGCGAAGAGTGGCCTGAGGGCCTCTCGAGACCAAAAATCACAGGCCCGATTAGACCAGGTCCGGTACCCACCTGTAATGCCGTAACCTGGAATATTTATGGCATTCACAGCTCATTGCGGTTCATCTGGCTGCGTTTTGCGTGGTTTAGCGCATTTAAGGGAATACTGAAGCGGTTTCAGATAGATTTCGCTCCAGGTGACAATTTAGGCTGTTTAGGCCAATTTCGTCGGCGACAGAAAAGGCACTGTTCCACCCTTGATCCGAGGCCGGATGCTGCTCCTTGGTCGACGTTGGGTTGGCACTTTCTGGGATGAAGATACGCCCGTCTTCTCTGAGGGTAGCTAGACGGAGCATTTCCTGGAAAGTTTGGCGTTTTCATGGCATGCTAGGATATTTGTCAATCAGATTCTGTCTAGCCCAAATCAAAATCCGTTCACCGTAAGCGAATCATTAGGGGCGGGGCAGAGAAGGGGGGGGGGGGGGCAGAAGAGGAAAGCAGCTGCCCCCTGCCTGCCGGTAGCGGGGCAGAAATGTGCATCAGCCGCCCGAGTTTTGAGAGCCCTTTAACTCGAGCTGAACATTTTGTAGTTAGCTAAGCAGACATTAATTTGGTTCAGGAAGCTCTTCTCTACAATCAAGGGGACGCTTTTTGCAATCCTTAAGTCTCTTTTATGACTAGCTCAGGTCCTGCCCTTGGTCAGGAAGTAGGACATAAGGCATGTTTTGTGTGTCATACAATAATTTTTTGTGTCATAAATTTTTGTATCAAATTTTGTGTATCATACATACAAGTTTTGTGTATTAATGCCCTATAATCTGCATGCTTTGTGAATTTGTGTAATAGTGAAAGAACGGTTTAAGAGCCGCCACATCAGCTCTTTTTAATTTTTACTAGAGCTCTTGAAAACACCGTAAGACACTAAGAGGAACTGATCATTTTTAATTAGCAACTGTAGTCAGCTGAAGCGGCCGGCGCATGGCAATAGCTGGGAGCCTCGTTGTGACGTCAGACCATGCTCCAGCAAAGCTTTCATGCACGTCAGTTGGGAACATGCAACCATGCGCAGCTGACACCTCTTTGGCGGCCAGTTTTGACTGGGCTGTCTTCAAAATTGAGAAGGGATGTATTCCAGTTGAACTCGTGAACCATCGCACATGACACCTTAGCCACTTATCCGCCTCGCTCGGTCAGTGAAACGACAGAAAAGGGAGTTGGCGCCGGCAGAAGGCGATTCGAGCAATATCATGGACTTAAGCTGTCTCCTCGTCATTCAATGTGACGCAACGTCCGGCAGGCGGTGCGACCGCTCTTTCTCCCCGGCCTGCGACGGAAAGGCCGCTGGACTGGATCGGTGTGTACACGCTGTGAAAAAGCAACAAAAAAGGTGGGCACAAACACACGTTCGGTCCGTGCAAACATAACAAGTCATCTCTGCCAAGCGAGAGTTGCTTGCTCGATAGCCAGAGGTCAACAATATGTCTGTTAACAATACCGCAGGCGGCGGAAGTGGTGAAATGTTTACCACGACGCATGATGTATGGATAAAGCGCTGCACCATGACTGAAAGCAACACTGCGTCCCACCTTGCTCGCTGTGTTGGTTACACGCAAGGAATTTAAAAGACAGTATCTGGAATTGAACCTGAGTATTGCCTTGTGTTTTACAGATATTTACCCTCTGTTTGTGTGTATGTATATCATTAACATTACCGCCTTACACACATAGCATACAATACAACAGAAGATTATTAGATATTCTTGCCAAATAATTTGTAGGCAGAGTTTCCACAATTACAATATTTTGAGTAGGTTATTTTTTGGTGTTAGTGATCTTAAGGAACATTCACAGATAAATTGTCGTCTGCACAGGACAATATTAATTTCGATGAAACACATCGTTGCTATCAAGGAACAAACACAACGTTGCTATCAAGGAACAAACACAACGTTGCTATCAAGGAACAGCTGTGAGTTCAGGGCATGACCAGCGAAGGAAAAATGATCTAACCAATTGTTATGATGCTATGATTGAATTTTTCGCCTGCTAATCATCCACAGAGATTCTCACTTGGCATTCAGTACATCTGGATGTTGTCCTTCAGTTTTGTATCACATGCGCCATGCGTGGCGACACCCCATGCAGCGGGCAGATACGCGAATAGAGCCGATGAACGCAGCAGGAGAGTACTGATGAGCGCAACAGGAAGATGACTGTAAGAAATGGCTTGAAATGGCTTTTTCGCCTGACTACGCATGGCGAAAAAAGATCCTGTCTTAACCATGCCATGCTTTGAAAACTCTAAGTTTCCCCTTGGCACACGTAATTATCTGAAACGATTATCTGTGTTGGTAGTGCGAAACATCATTCCATTTTCTAGCATTCCGGATAATTCTCCCAGATTAGTTGCCAGACAACTGCATCCCAATTATGAGCAAAAAGGGAAATCAGTGTATTCGGCTCATGTAGACATATAGCGTATAGCGATACCGCATTTGGATATTATCCAATCGCAGTTGCTGCTGAGTTTTGTGGTAAAGATCCCACGCCATTGCTTAGCTAGGCGTTGCTTTGTAAACAACCGCGACTTAATGCACTTAGTTGCCTTGCCTCTCAGCCAAATAAGGAATGAGCTTCCATATTGACGTCACAGGCAAATCAGGTAGCTACATCATGGGTGGAATGGGCTTATTCGAAGAAGCTAACGGGCCACCATTTGACCATGAAGGGTGCAGTCCAGCATTCGCAAACTAGGTAGGTAGGTACGCATGCGCCTATCGGGTGCAGCCTTTGAATGGCCAATGTCGAAGGCGGCTGATACGTGGGCACACTCGAAATTTCCGGACGAAACACGCCACAAGGCGATAAAATCATCTTCTTCCCACCAGCAATCACCGTCATGCTGTAGTCGGTGTATCGTTTGCATGTCTAGTTTGATTTAGTGCTCGCTTGTCGTTTGTTAGTCACTTAGTTTGCTATTATTTTGAGGTCTAATTTAGTGTCAGCCAATTCCATGCTATTTTCGTATTCATTTTGTATTGCTAATTTTAGTCTCTGTTCTGTCGGTTTTCGCTCCGTTTAGTTCTAGGTCTAGTCTGCCTATTTCTGAGGTTTCGTTGTTTTCCCGTCAGCGTCCACGAGGAGTTCAGGTCGAGTCTTGGTCAGGCGTGGGTCTGGTTGGAGTGGAGGCGCGGTGCTGGCGATGGACGGTCATGAAATATAGTGCACCTGAAACCTCGCCGTCTTCGACGTGGCGGCCGTCTACAATTCAACACCAGGACAAATGCCACCATCGACAGTTCAGTGCCACATCACACTGGACGTAGCAGGCTGTCAAACAAGCGGCCATGAACAGGAACGAACGCTGACCCTACAACAGCTTAATGCATCCGCTCATCCTCTCAAAAATGTGCTGTAACAAAACGTGCCGTTGGCTCTGCCATCCTCCACCATCCCGGATACCGCAACGGATCAAAGGCACCGACAAGGGGGCGCCTCGCTACCCCAATCTCACAGCGCAATGGCCGCGCGCTTACACGAGCGCTGTGTACGACCGACCAGTGTCAACCAATAGACAGCGGGATGCGCTTGAACCCTTCTCATTTGCTCGCCACTCAAGAACATTTGTGATAGCTTCTAAAGACAACATTAGAAAGAATACCAACACAAGGAAAACTTGATAATTGTTTAGTTCTAGTGTAATATTGACGTTGTAATCTACTGACAACATGAATGAACCATCGAATAAAACCACACATTGACTTGCACTAGAAGATCAAAAGACTTTTTATTGATTTATCTGTGATATTCATAGCGTGAATAGAGTCGATGAAGGCAGTAGGAGAGTGCTACGGAGGGTGAATGGTAGAAATGCCTTGAAATTGCTCGCACGTAATCATGATGTTCTCCATTTGAAACACCTTCGCAGCTTTACCTCACGTTGAGAGTTACCTTTGAACAGGGCTGTTTAACATTAAAATGGAAGTGTCATGGGTTGTGTATAAGTACCAGGCATTATGTGGGAAGTGAATGAGGTCAATTTTTGGGTGAATCTATGTGTCTATTTTTTAGGTGAAATTCCTAGTCCCCCCCCCGATAATTTTTGTGGCCCTTTTAATGACCACAAAGTTTGTGCAGTTGAATGCCTGTGTGATGCAAGTGCTGAAGGCGAGCAGAACTCTGGCAGTGTGCTTGTATATTTAATTCCTAAGTACAACTGAGCAATGTGTTAAGAACAAGTCGCCAAGCATTTAGACCGAGCAAGACCAGGCATTTAGTCTTACATATCTGAGAGGTTTGATCACACCACATGGCCGGGTGATTTTCAGTTACAGTCTGTCAGAGGTGATGTCAGAGTTAGCCTTAATCTTGATAGCTTGACTTAGCAAATACTTTGTCAATTGATGTATTCGATGATGGAAAAAATTATCGGTCGGACAGCCTCACACGCAGCGGTGACCTGCCGCACACGACGCCGACGGGGAGAGACCCACCCCACGCCCCCGAGCAGCACCTCCTGTACTCCTTCCAAGGCTCATCCCCGCAACACGATCTGCGAGCGACTGGCCGGCGCCACCATGACGCGCGGCACCGAGCCGTGATTGTTCCCCTCACTCAGACATGAGTCATCGCCCCACTCGCCTTACATGCTGAAACGCGGTCCCGGGGCATGGTCCACCGCTACAATTGAAGGGGAGTGTTCCCACATTGTCACTAGATGGTGTCGTAACTTGGAATATGGAGACTGCATACAATTGTCACCAATCCTGTTCTCTCGTATTCAGCCAAAAATATAGAATTAAGGAGCTCGCAGGCTGTTGTTGGCATGCCTCGCTAGGTTGGCATGATATAAAAGATGAAATGCCTGCAATGAGGCATAGTTTTGCAATGCTATGTCCGTGTTAAGCTGGGGGGGGGGGGAGGCCTAGCATTAACAAATATAAAACTTACCCACAAAATATTTCGCCAGATGGGTCTCTCCCAGACTTGCCCAGCTTCTTCTAAATTGGGGGCGGTGGCAGGCGCCTAAGTTGAGAGCTGAAGTCTCCCCTCTTTAAACTGACAAGGAAATTGCACATCTGGTTCGCAATCAGACCACTTATTTCATTCCTTGTGATGTGTAACGGTGATAACAAGGGTGGGTGTGTTGAACTGCTTCTTTAAGATTACCGAGTGCCTGATTGCCCCTGTTTCACTGAGTCCGTCCAGATGGCGCAGTTAGAGCGCCTGCTTCCCGACCCATCCGTGGCAGGGGAGGGTCGAGTCAGTTCTGACGCTCGCTATTTGACCTTGACGGGTATGACCTGCGGCGGGCGGCAGCCGCCGCGCGAGCGGCCAAGTGACGTCAGAGGGCGGGACGGACCGTGCCGAGCAGTGCGACACGTGAACCCTTGCAATCAAATTATGCCGTTGCCATGGAATTGGGCGATCGGATGGTGGAAGTCAGGACTCTCACAACAAGCATGGCTTAGCAGTCAGCTCTGATCCCAGAAATCCATTATTCAAAACATTCGGATTAAGTCATTAAAGAAATAAGTGCTGATGTAGTGGCATGATCGTTGACCGCATTCAAAACTCCTCCGGCCAAGATCAGTCATCAAATTAAGTGTATCTTAAACGATGGTATGTTTTCAAATCATATCGCGACACGGACGGGACCAGGGAGAGCACATGGCTGATTCACATCGCAACCTTAAGGGTAACAAATTAGTTGAGGTTGCAGAACACTGTACTGAGTCTAGTTCAGTCTGAGTCTAGATCAGACAACTAAATGCAAGCTAAAAACCATGATAGATGCTTGAATATGACCATAATCACAGGCACAAGTATGCACTATGCGTGTGAATAGCATTCCAAACTGAACATGCTACGTTGCGTTTCTCATTTTTCCCGACTTCATTCCCTTCATTCAGTTGATATGCGATTACCTTACCAGAAAACTCTGTCAGCGCTATAGCGTATATTAGCTTCTGCAGACCAAAGCAATCTTAAATATGCGGCAGTTCAGTTAAGCTGCGTAGGATATGCAGTGTCTACGACCATCTAAACAAGGGTTGGGCCTGGTCACCACTAGACCTGATAACAATGTCAAAGAGCGTTGCAGACGAACACAACCGCAAAAGGTCGGCGATAGCGAAAACTCGGCTACGGAACCCGACCTGTGCATCCGCAAAACCATGCGCAGTCACCGGTGATAACTGAGCCAAGCCTGTTCGCACCGTGAGAAGGCAGTACAAAGCGTTATGTCAAACAGCAAGGGTCAGACCTACTGAAATGTGACACCGAATTTTTGCTTTGCCGGAGAGCCGACAGCCTTCTTGGTTATTTATTTGCAGTCATTATCTATAAGCAGCTATGCTACATGTTCTTGAAATTGGAACTGAGACGCCCTGGCCCCTGCTCTCCCTCTCTCCCCTCCCCTCTCCTAGTTCCTGGGCGGTTGTCCACTGACGCACTCAGCAATGCAAGATACCAACTTTTTGCCTGATCCACAGATACGCTGATCCCCACAGCTCAGCGGAGTGTAAGCACCCACATAAGATAACACGCTTGATAATCAAGGACGCCATGTTATTTGAAGGGCCCTAATTGAGAGGAACATGAACAAATTGCCTGCAGTACATTCCAACGCCAGTGCTTAGGATTGCACAGCCGGGAACGGCCAACCAGCTTCCCATTCATCATGGGTGGTCATATGGCCGTTCATGCAGCAGTCCGCTGGCTCCGGCCGTCCACGCTGCAGCCCGTGCTGGCGGGCTGTGATGAGCCGATCAGGCCGTGCATGCCATGCATCACGACACTGTTTCCGGACTAGCATTTTCACCAGCCTCGGTCGCGACACTGAGCCGCGGCAATGGACGTGGATGGATATGGAATGGAATGGATGCGCGGTACTCGAAGAATGGATAGAAGACACTGGGCAGCGGCGGCTCGCCGGCCGAGGCGTTCGCAGACGCCGGCGCACTCCGAGTCGAGCTGCAGCTATAGTATATGAGGTGATCGCACAGAGGCACTAGCGCACCTCGTCAGCCCTTCGGGCGCCGCACCATCAGGTCGGAAACAGCAACAGCAACAGCATTCTCAAACCGCCGCACCGTCACCGAGGCGACGGGCAGCAGCCGATCAAGCAGGTGGCGGCGGCGGTGCGGGCGGCAGCCAGCGAGCGCGGGCGTGACGCACCACGCGCCTGAAAACTCCAACAAGCAACACAAATGGACTCATCAGCTGCGCCCAAGATACGACAGCTAACGCTGGCTCCCGGCAAACTGGGCCAACCAGAATCAGACAGGCTGGCGGCGCAGCTGGTGGCCACACTGTCGCAACCGGACGCGCGTCGGCCGTTGAAAGTTCACGGAGCACACGTCATCCCACTCCTCAGCATGGCTTTCTAAACATGCCTACTCATTTGCAATTCGCTTGCGAAACAGCTGGCGCATCGCCAATACAGCGAGTGAACAGGCCTGCCTGCCTGCCTGCATGTGTTCAGAGCCGGGACAGCAAACAAATGCGCAGCGCGGGAGGCAGAACAGCTTTAAAATTATTTCTGTCATTCCTTATTCCGGCGCCGTGACCAAGAGCGCACAATGGATCTCCGTGAGGAGCGGTCTCCGACCTTGAGGCACATCCGGAAGAACTACCACGGCCTGGGCAGCAGCACCTGAAGACCTTCATACCTTTGCTACCTTTTCTTGATACCCTGTTTTTGTGTGTTATGGTGATTAATGTGAAATCCGCTGTTCTCTGGCACTCATTCATTATTCACCCAATGCAGAAGGCCAACAGGGTTTTGCATGCGGTGTGACAAACAAACGCCTCTAAGAATATCACATGAATGGCGTATAAAATTGCCAACACATTAAGCAGATATTTCATGCTGTTGGAAGCTGTTGGGTGAACTGATCAGAAGCTGCAAAGATCTGATTAGATCTGACGTCACACCATTTACAGCACATTGCTGCCACAGCAATACTGATTTCAAAACACACGCACAGAGCAGGGCGGCAAAATAGTTTAAAATTGCTTGCTTCTTACCAGATCAGATTAGAGACCATTTACCAGAGCCCTTTGCATGGCAATGGAATCTCAGCCTTGTAAAGAATGCCAGCTCATCACGATGTTAGTAACAGTTGTCTTTCGCAGCAGACAAGAGTCTTTTTCATGGCAATGGAATCTCCGCCTTGTTAAGAATTGCCAGCTCGTCACGATGCTAGTAACAGTTTGTCTTTCGCAGCAGACAAGAGTCCTTTTCATTGCCAACTGAATCTCAGCCTTATATGAATTGCTAGCTCATCACGATGTTAATAACAGTTTGTCTTTCGCAGCAGACACTTAGCACCAGAATTGGTTCCTTGGAAGTGACATTGATTGCATGCAACATTTACTAAAGCAATGAAAATCTGAGCGTGAATAAATGAATTATCATCTAAATTTGCCTGGGCAAGAGTAGTTCAAGAGTAGTTCAAAATTGTGTGCAGTCTCTATGAAGGATAACCCTTCCCATTCAACATGAATAGTGGGTATCATGGTCAGACATAGGCAAGTAATGTCTCGGAGCCTCATTGGAGTGTTAGATCATCTGAAAGTTTGCCCCTTGATGCAGAGCATGCGGCAGAGTCATATGGATATTGAGACAAAATTGCATTACACGCTATTGCCGTGCTATATAAAACACTAAGCTTATACTGATACGGTGTTTAATGTAGCTACATGGGAGTTTCAACAATTATTTGCGATGAGCTTACATCGAAATATAGTAATGGTAAACACTTGATATCTTAACCTTTTATGCTGGTCTAAACTGGCTTCGAAACAGAACCAGGCTTCAGCTTGGATGGGTATAAACATGGAATAAAGCATTCTGCTTAAATGTTGTAATGTTTTCGAACAAAAACAACGTTTCAGCAATCCGTGTCACAGCTGTTGAGTATAACAATGGGTCTGAAATTGGGGGACAAGCACAGCTTGTGTGACAACTAAAGTATAGAGGGGACAAGTTGCCTTGAGAGTCATATTTTGAAAGGGGAGGAAACATGATTAGCATGCATCCATGGGTAAATTGGTGCAGACAAAATGACAAGTAAAAATTGGAGGTTCCTACTCTACCCCCCTCAGCGGTTACACAAATGGCCACCTCCCCAAGATCTTATTTCCACAAAATCATGGCCACAGTCGGTGAGATTGATCCAGGCAAATTGAAAAACCAAACGGAAATATTTAAAGCACCAATTTGGGCACGGGTGTCTTAAATATTCCCGCCCATGGCGCAAAGTTTACCCATCCTTTGATAATACACGCAGCCCGCTGTGACAGTTATAGAATAGTGGTATAGTTAGCTCGTTACTGGCGGACGTTTAACCTGACTAGCTCGTTAAAACCAACATATAACCTGACTAACTCGTTAGTGGTGAACGTTTAGGCAACTTAGCTTTGTCAAAAATGCGAAGGTACGATACACGTTAGTACGCTATTAACGCCAAGTATCGCTGTGACAAACGCCATTCGTGCGTCATATTTGAATCTATTACCAAGAAATTTCCAGTGCTATCACCTGTTTAAATAATTTCACAAAAAAAACACACCTCAAGATGCTCTGAGTCCAGAACGAATGAAAAGAGTACAATCGCACCCTAGCGGGGTTTGTCCACGTGGTCACTGTATGTTGGTACATGATTCACTGAGGCTGTGCAGAAACACAGAAGAACACAGAAACACAGAACGGTTTATATATGGGGGTTCACGCCAGCTCTTCAGTGAGCGGCCAACAAAATATTTTATCAAGGTCGCTTCATATGTTGCGAGCCCTTAGTTTTATGACATATCGATCTTCGATCGCACTGAATCTTTTTGTATTTGTGAATTAATGTCGGAGAGCATCGAACATAAGCAAGGCGCAATCTCCAGCACTTGCAAAAATTCAACTGTTTACCAAAAGAATGACTAAAACTTATAATGATTTCATGTCTAGCAATGCTTTTTCGGCGAAAACAAAACCTTTTTCTGTTTTGCTCATTCGTATACGACTGCAGTTCATCATTCCGGAACACATTCGGGGTGAAAATCAACCCCCTGAAACACAATTCATGTTTATATTGTATCAGGCTTGCTGTTTTTTATTCGAAGCGTCCGCAGCCTGAGCGGTGCGATATACGTTTGTATACTAAAAGTCCGCAACCTGAGCAGTGCAGTGTACATTTTCTATTCTAAAAGTCCGCAACCTAAGCCGTGCAGTGTACATTTTTTATTAGAAAGTTCGCAACCGAGCGGTGCAGTGTACATTTTTTATTCTGGAGGCCCACAGCCTGAGCGGTGCAAGTGTAATTTTTTATTCTAAAAGTCCGCAACCTAAGCCGTGCAGTGTACATTTTTTATTAGAAAAGTTTGCAAGCGGAGCGGGTGCAGCGTACATTTTTTATTCCAAAACTCCGCCACCTAGGCAGTGCAGTGTTACATTTTCTATTCTAAAAGTCCTCAACCCTAAGCCGTGCAGTTGTACATTTTTTATTCGAAAAGTCCGCAACCTAAGCCGTGCTGTGTACCTAGTGGCAGCGTGCATGCCAGCAGCGTTGTGGCTGCACCCTGTTGAGCCCGGCGATGGAGCTTTGTATCCATGAGGGGCATTGCTCCCACCCCACCCCAATATCACACCAACTCCAATACGCAGTAGCACGCCAACGTCAGTGCCGCAAGCATAGATGCGCATTAGAAACTCCTTTAGAAAATCCAATGCGCAGTAACACGTCAACGTCAGTGCCGCAAACATTAGATGCGTATTAGGAACGCCATTAGAAACTACAATGCGCAGCAACACGTCAACCTCAATGCCGCAAATATTCGAAAGTGGGTTCAGAAAAAATCCTGGTGCCTCCTCTTCATTGAAAATGTGGACTTCACTCTTCATCCCACGATATCCCACAAAAATTTTTCGGGGTGACATATAACTTACGGTCGAGTGAAACGGCGGCTGCAGCGCCATCTCGTGGTTCGATGGTTAAACGGCCACTGACGAGTCGTCCTGGATGAGTCCGGCCGGCCGGTGGACGACGCCACGCGCCCACTGGATCCCCGGTGGTTTATGCTCCGCTGTTGCCAAGCGATAGTCCGTGGCGCGCCCTTGGAGGTCAGCGCTCCGGCCTACGCGCCAGGGCCGCGATGACCTCTGGAGGGGCCCACCGACACCCGCTGACGCCATGCGCGTGATGCGGCCGCACCGTGTTTCCGTTGGCTGAGCTGGGCCGTAAATTCCATATTGTCTATATATCCCTGTCGTGGCAACCCCCCCCCCCCCCCCCCCCCCCTGGGCATGGCATGGATCGAAAGCGTTGTAACGCATGTAAAAAATGTCTTCTGTGACTCCCACCTCGCCTCACACACAAACACACACACCCACACCACGCACACACAACACCCCACACACACACACACACACGCACCCACGCCACCCAACACACCCACACCCACACCCAAACCCACACCCACACCCACACCCACCACCCACACCCCACCCACACACACACACCACACACACACTGTATATCAAGCCAAACATGCTGCATAACCCTTAAACACCTTTGCCAAACGACACTCCACTGCGACCCCCGTAGATATGTAGAAAAGGTTTTTAAATATCTTGCAAAAGTGAAGAAAAAAGCAAAGGTGAGTCGAGGGAAACCCACCTTATCAAACATCCTTTGGAACTCCACTCGAGTTGTAATGAAAAACACCCAATCGGGGATAATGGTCATGACACCCTGCCTGGCTGCCCTGGTTTGATAACCTATGTCAGTATCTATTGCCTTTCAGGATCGTACTCGCCTTGAAACCTTCGTAAAAGCCCAAACGACGCTGAATGAGAACACGTCACACTCTTAAAGGATGCTGACACCCACACAACACCCCTTAGTGTCTTTATTTTCTCAGTTCGGTCGATCTGTACAAAGCTAGTGTAATATTATCGCCTGTGATTTGTTGTAGTTTGCTCGGATAAAGTATGGAAATGTGTGCCATTGATCGCATGTGTGTGGGAAAAACGCTGTCAACACTGGCTAGCATCTGATGTCCGCTTTACATTTTCACATTTTGTTTCTGTGAGCAAAGCCCACAGACTGAAAGACTGAAAGACTGAAAAGTCATTACGAGAGTTACTTAACGAATATCACGTATCTGATTTTCCGTTGAAGGTTATCGTAATTCCCTTAAAAGGACCATCTCATCCAATATATGGCAATTCATTGGCGTATCCGTTCTTGGATACACCAACTTGTGAATGCGCTTTAACTGGACTCATTTCTTCCGCTAGGTTACCTGCCGCGTCAAATTACCATTAATGCACGTGCCTGACCACTGGTAGAGGCCTGCAGTACCATATATCGCCTTGTGCGATACCACCCTTTTCATTCCGGAGAATAAAACAGTGGCGTCATTTTTATACTCCATTGCTCAAATGTCATATGCTAATATACTTCCTTGTTTGCTCATGTGGGAAGAAATACAGAAGTCATTCGATTTGTAATTTTGCAAAATACAGCAGCATAAAGTCACATCGACATAGTCAAAATATATTTTTTCTACTTTCAGTGACAATTGAAACGTCACTTCCTATCCCGGTATTTGCTTTTTTTAGCAGGCTAGCAGATGTACCATGAATGCTTTGCTGGAGGGTGCATAATGTTTTATTAAATTGTTCTGCATCCTTCGTGCATCGTCAGTGCCACACGCACAAATATAAAATTATGCCGCATACACAAACGTGGTGCGAGAGTTAAGGACATTTCGCCCGTCATCCCACATCTGTCATGACCACTGGCGCTTTGACGCCTCCTTTACATGCCATCCACACGCCAAGGGCTCTGGCGAGCGCACAAGCTACTCCAAATGTTACCGAATCCTCATGTAAGGTATAAATGGACCATGTTTGGTGGATATTCACCCACGTCAATTTGTTGATTTCCTGTGTTGAGTGCTGTAGACCTTTTAAATCATTACAGAAGAATTACAAGCATACAAGTACAATGTTGCTGTGCAACCTGTGCAATAGTAATGCAGTGGAAATAGAATAAAAAGGGAAAATATTAACAAGTACCTATCTATTGCCAAAGTTTCATTTTAGCTGGATGCATATAGCTTACATCAAGCAATATCTTTGGTTCCTGATTTTAGAGGATTTATTTATTAGGTGTCGATTCTTAAAGATTCATCAATTTTGGAGGGGGAATAAAGAAAGTAATAATAGGGGAAGCAATTTTGTTCTGGCAACACGTGAAAATGGTTCAGTTGAAGCGGCGTACTTAATTTAAAGTTGGTGTTAAACTCAAATTTGGGTGACTGACTAGGTGAACGGAAAGGATAGTGTTGCGATAGAGTTAGTTGTATTAAAGCTGCTCAGACCGTAGCCTGGACCCCAAAAATCTGTGCTACGCCTTCTGCCAACAAAAAACACGCTCCTGCCTAGTTTTTCAACTCTAAAATGCAAAGCCACCCACTGGGGTTAAATGGTATTGCTAAGAACGTCAGGGGTAATGTTAGTTCTGTGGTGACAGAAAAGGTTAGTAGATTGCTGGACATTGCAGTTATGTTGTAAGACATGAAAGCGTCAGTTTTCCACAGCAGCGTACATGAGTGTCACTCACCCATATCCATTTGTGAACGTGATCTGTTCATCAGAAACTTTAATTAATGCACATGTGGCTGAGTTATGTGCTATATGACCTATTTGTGCATACCTTGGAACTGGAACCACTGTAGGTTATTGGTCTAACGTTACGTTTCTGAATTGATGTCCCTTTTCATTATTTCAGGGACCATTTAGTGGCACTTTACATTTCATTTGTTTTCAATTCGCTTCATCCCTGTAAGGTGGAAAGTTGAAAATCCGGTGCGGTCGTGATCTATGTCTTGGTGGAAATTTCTGACCCAACCCAATGTGACCCGGGATTGACCCAGATTCCGTGGACTATTCCAATCCGTGAAATGTTCTAGCTCGCAGACAGTTAATTATGTTAGACATCGCATACACGCGCGGCTGGAGATGTGCCGCGGGTGGAGATGTACCGCGGCTGGAGATGTGCCGCGGGTGGAGATGTACCGCGGATGGAGATGTGCCGCGGGTCGCGAGGCCACGTCTGGAGATATGCCAAAGGTCGCGAGACCACGGCGGCTGGTGATGTGCCGCGGGTCGCGAGACCGCGTCTGGAGATGTACCGTGGGTGGTGATGTACCGCGGATGGAGATGTGCCGCGGGTCGCGAGACCGCGGTTGGAGATGTACCGCGCGTGGAGATGTACCGCGGATGGAGTTGTGCCGCGGGTCGCGAGGCCACGTCTGGAGATATGCCAAAGGTCGCGAGACCGCGTCTGGAGATGTGCCGCGGGTCGCGAGACCGCGTCTGGAGATGTACCGTGGGTGGAGATGTACCGCGGTTAGAGGTGTACCGCGGGTGGAGATGTACCACGGTTGGAAATGTACCGCGGGTGGAGATGTACTACGGTTGGAGATGTGTTGCGGGTCTCGAGACCGCGTCTGGAGATATGCCAAAGGTTGCGAGACCGGCCTATGCATGTTTCGCCAGGTTCAAAGGAGATAACCCAGCAAGCAGTGTACCAGGCAGTCGATTATGTATGCCACATACTGATTACATGCTTAAAGGCATGCCGACTACAAGGTCGTGCAGTGTTCATTATTCCATGCTATGTTAGCCTTAGCTGTCTCCCAACAACGGTCTACGATACGGGCTGCGCGACTAAAATACGCTAGCAGGATGTGTGGTAACAAAATCTGGGCAGCTTCAAGCTATATGGCTTAGAGAAGCTGATTTCTTTGGATTGGGCGCTCTGTTTCGGACCGTACAAAATATGCCATATCACGTAGAGCATGAGTGCGTTTGAATTTGTACCTTCCGGAACATCTGGACATAATCTAAACCTTTCAAACAAACCGTTTTTTGGTGAACGACAGTTTTTCACGGAGCGATCGGTCCGCCTTGTTTCTGTAAGTGATATCTTAAGGTATCTGCCATCCACAGGTGGATCGGTTTTCTGGATGCAAACCGGGTCGCGCTGGTAAAAGGCGAACGGATCTTCCTTGACAGACGACGATGCTTGTCGATAGCAAATGAATGACACGCACTCGTCGAAGTGTATTGCAACGAGGTATTCACGGTTGAAACAAAAGCACATAATCGGGTGCCAAATGGCATGCTCCCTTGGAGTTTCGCGTTTCACCTTCACCATCATCAATTGTTTTGCTGAGTTCGTGCCTTCTGGCTTCGTTAGCTGTTACCAGAAAGACACGACATTATGCTGCGTGTAGACGGGATGCGTAATGACGCCTTAAAATGTTTTTAGGCTGCTCAGATGTTGGCTGCTGGCTGGCAGCCACAGGAACAAACACGATAGTATTTTTAAATTTAGCCCCAAAAACCGGGACATACCCTCGTTTCCACCGACTGACATGACAGACTAACGAGAGCGGATAGCGTGTGACATCTGTACAAATTGGTGAGGATGTGTACATTTGCCTATCACATTATTTCACATTATGTTAAGGAACAAACTAGGAAGTAGACTCCCGCATATGGCTGTTCAGCACGACGCATTTCCCAAATCTGGCGAAATGTAGCACGTCATGAATGATTGATAAAGGCGCATACGTTACGTCCTCAGGTCGCTGAGAAGCATGAGATCTCTCAGTCTCCCCATACACGTTCCATCACCGTAGAAACATGAACATGACCTTGTGAGAAAAACACTTCCCGGGAAGGTCCCTACCAGGTACATTCCATCGCAATGATGCTACAAGCCAACGCAATTCGCATCACTACAAACCGATTCTACCGATTCTAAACCCCTGTGGCTATTCACGCGCTAACGGAGTCAGAAGCAGTATTTCATTCCGGTGTATCAACGCGGGACATCGATGGCTTTGAGGCTGGGAGCGACTCAGCGACATGAAGTGGAAACTCGGCTACCTTTTCAGCGTTCTGAAACAGATGCTGAATCTGTTCCAGCGAGAGACCCCTTGTTTCCTTCAGACAAAATGTGGCAAACAACACCTGGCACAGGCTTACCAGCGAGTGGATGACGAAGCCTCCACCCAGACCAATCCCATCTCTGATTAGTGGGTACATCTTTAACAGCACAAATCCACTCAAATTCAGCACAACGAGGACGATGTTTGCGCCCAAGGTGCGCGTCTTGTTGGGCAGCAGCTCGGTGACGTAGTTAAATGCAACGTTGGCGAGCATGCCGACAAAGGCCACTTGCGTCAGGCCTGCGCCCGCCAGTACAATCCAGCCGAGACGCTCCTGGGACTCCGCGGCCAGGAAGAAGTACGCGGCGACCGTGGCGCAGCCGATAGCAGAGAGCACGCCGCCCAGACGCAGCACCGGTAGCCGGCCGTATCTTTCGATGATGATGCCGCCGGGCACGCAGACGAGCGCAGCGAGCGCAGCCGGCAGCGTGGCTCGCTGGTACTCGCTTAGCGGTAGCCGCACCGGTGTCATCACAAAGGCGGTGAAGAGAACCAGCGTGGCACCGCCGCACCAAGCGAACAGCACCATCTGGATGGAAGCCAGTAGCAGCGGGCGCCACGTGCCTGGCTGACGCAGCAGCGTCCACACGGGCAGTGCGGCGCCGTCCGCATGTGCGTGCTGCAGTGAATCGTGGATACTGCGTACCTCGGCAGCGGCGTCCACCTGCGTGCCACGGAAGAACTGGATGGAGCGCATGGCTTCCTCCTCCGAGTGGCCGCGCGAGAGCAGCCACTTGGCCGAGTTCGGCAGGAAGAGGAGACCGGAGAGGCAAAGCGCGGCCGGCACCACGCCTACCACGATGAACAGCACCTGCCAGTGGAGCAGCGGCGCCACGGCCAGCACCAGCACCTGGCCCAGGTAAACCATGAAGTTCAACAGGGCGCTGAAGAGGGCACGGCGCTTGGGCGGCACAATCTCAGACACGTAACCACGCACGCAGCCCTCGGATAGGCCGAGCGCCACGAACATGACCACCCGTCCGCTCAGCGTCCAGCCGAAGTGGCCGCCGAAGCCGACCGCCAGCGAGCCGAGCGCGTACAGCGGCATGGTGAGCAGCAGCAGGCGCCGCACGCCTAAAACGGGCGCCACCGGCGCGCCCAACAGGCCACCGAGTACGCCACCCAGCGAGGTGGCGGCGATCGACCAATTGAGCTGGTCGGCGCTGAGAAAGCCGCCGGGATCGCCCGGCACCTGGATGAGGGTGACGCTGTGCATACCGAAGTTCAAGCCCACGGCCAACAGCAGCTCACCGAGGACCACAAAGGCCAACACCTGCAAGGAAGAAAAGATGCTGTGATGATCGCATGTCTTTTTAATGGCTGTCTTATATCTTGTGTCTTATCCTGTCTTATTAATGGCGGATATCTTAGAGTGCAAACAGTTGCAACAAGTTTTCTTTAATTTTCCTTTCTTTTTAAGTGTCACTGGAAAACAAACCACAATTGGGAACGGTCAAAACGTGGTTACGGTCATTCACAGGGTATTATTTACTTCTTGTTCAAAAATCAATTTTTTCCTGCCTGCCCATCACCCGCATAATCGGTGACGACAGGGTCCTAGAACTGCAGACTTTTGGTGTAAACCAACACCCTATGAGGAGGAATTTTTCACTCCTTTTCCCCATATTTTATGTGAGTTTTTCACTCCTGCCTGACTGTCTAATCGCACACGCCAAACCCCTTTTTACCTTTCTGAGGTTTTCAGATGTCATCCAAAACCGAGCTCACTTGAAGCCACCAAGCAAAAACCAAGCTCCACAAAACCTGGACGCCTATGGCTATGTCCTGCCTCACGTACATCTGAATCATGTCTATGTATGCACAGAGCAAGGGCGCCAGGTACCTCCAAGCCCGAGAGCCCCAACGGCTCCAGCCGCTTGCACGCATTAAGTTTGGTTTGTTTACAAAACTCGTCGCAATCTGAAGCTGTGCGCCAAATGCAAGTTTTTCACGCATCCCCTGTTTTTTTGGTCTCACCACCGCACCACGAAAGCAGAGCCTGGTGCAAACACCAGTAAGGCGTGGTAGATAATTTTGCTCCACGCATTCCTCTTTTCCCGAGGAAACTTGACCATTATATTGCATCACTCCCGAAATGCAGGAGAGAAAAGTTCAAGAAATAGTTTCTAAATTAAAATTACCCGATGAATATCACCATTTGAGCACTCGTATTAACATATTTTAAGTCAAACCAGCTGATAACAAAATTTTTCCAGAAAAGTATTCGTCTTCATATTTATTTAGTTCCTTTTGTTTTTCTTGGTATCACACGAGTGTGATACAACTTTACTCTTCCTTCCTTTTCGATTGCCTTTAGAGGTACAATCTGCTGCTTAAAATTTTGACCATTTTCTCTGCAAGATACTCCAACTGCAAACTTGTACGTGTTTCATACATAAATTGGATTAATTTCGCAAGTCGCCCAAACAAGTGTGATATGCACCCAGACGTGAACAATTTACAGGGAATGAAGGAAACAATTTGAAGCACAGAACTTATTTTTACCGCCATTTTTGCCCTCTTTAACCCTCGGTCGACCGTTTGCATGGCGCATGGCAGTGCTCAACAACGATAAATTAAAGCCTTTCGAATGTCTGACTCACCAGGCTACCTGGCAAGGCTAACATAATGCTTCCATATAGAGTCTTGGGACAGACCTGACGCAGCTAATACAGAAGTGTTTGATAGCGAAATTTTACCCTCTGGAATTGCTTATCATGCACGCCTCTTACTTGTTTCGCATTTTAATCTCATACGTTGGTGGGCATGGTCGATATTTATATTTGGAAGGAGAGTGGAATGACTGGCAGCAGACCATGCACAAGGTACTGACT
>NW_023597055.1:16939861-16962361 GCF_011947565.3 Pollicipes pollicipes
GCGGCGGCGCGGTAGCTCAGGTCCACCGTACGAGCAGCTCAGAAGCCGGCGGCGGCTGCGGCGTGGCTGCTCAGGTCCACCGTACGAGCAGCTCAGATGCCGGTGGAGCGCGCGCCATCTTCGGTAGTAGCGTTCCCATCTAGCGGCGGCGGCGGCTTCGGAGCGGTGGGTGCATGGTCGGTGCTGAGCTCTATTCGCCAGAAGGCGAGCAGGGCGAACGCTGGGAAAATGGCGAGAAATTACAGCTGGTGGTAGAACAGCACGTGCAGCGCTTAGAGGAAACATATAACCGCCGACAGCAAGCCTTACCTGCGCCCGGGTGGCCGTTCAATGCGACGCATATAACTGCCGACAGCAAGCCTCAAACGCGCGCTGGTGGCCAGTTCAATGCGACATATAACCGCCGACAGCAAGCCTCACACGCGACCGGGTGGCCGGTTCAATGCGACGATCTCGGGTGGGTTTCTTTGTTTGACCCCTCAAACAATATAAAAAACTGAGTGAGCTAGAAAGACCAAAGTCCCAGCGACTTTAGGATTCTATGGTAACTCATCTCGTAATTTTACCGGCTCCCACACCGTGACTTTCGGGTTCATCGAGGTCAAACGAGTTTGAACCCGAGGGCGTGGTCCGAAGCACACTCAGAGCTCTTCATGCAACGTGCTTTAACCTAAATACCAGCGGCGTCCGTTAGATCCGCGACCGGAGCTTCGAGTCGCTGACTCCAGACCACCGGATGAGCTGACAGCACAGTAATCGAGCACCACGCGGCGTACAAGAGCTCTCGCGGGTACGTTCACAGGCGCCCCGGGGGACCCAGCTCCGGCTTCGGTCGGTTGCGGCCGGGCAACGTTACAGCGCCTGTGCATTACAATTCCAGCAGCGCAGGCAGAGGGGTGGGGAGGGGCTCAGGAAAGACGTGCTCCTGCCTTAGGTTCAGAGAGCTCTTTCGGGCCCCTCGTGACCTACGATTCAGGGTTTAATCTGAAGGCCCCAAAAGGGCCCAAAAGCCGGCCGGGAGGTCGTATCCAGAGGCCACCGGCCAACAGGTCCGGGCACTCTAATGCCAGGCAGAGGTCCCTGCGCACTGACTGATGAGTCGATAAGGGTCTCTATGTTAATCATACACATCAGTAACTCACAGTCGGCCCCGCGGCGGCATGGGGCTGAGAGCCCATTTCCCAGTGTATGGGCTCTCAGCCGATATGCACTCGATATGGGTCTGTATATATAGACCCATATCGACCACCGCCCGGCATATAGACTCTGTCGGTGTGGCACCACCAGTACCGCTAAGTCCGCTCCGTATCGGTATGGGTCTGACGGCCCACTTCCCAATTAGCTACAAAGCCGGCGACTTGCACTGATCGGGACCTGTATCTGCCAAGGACTCACATAGGGACCTGTGTTCCCAAGCGGCTCCGAGCCAACCAAAGGGCAGTGCTCGATGAGGCCTGCAGAGGGGCCGGGCGGCCCACCCGAACCGACGAGCAAGAGCCCGGTTGGTGGGAATAAGGGCCCGAAGGACTGGCTATAGGTCACATCAAGAATCGCGGCCCGTAAGGCCGTGACCTGAAAGATCAATCAGACGTCCCCGTGCACCGTTTGAGGACCGCTGAGGTAATGCGGGTGTCTAGGTCGGCTAGAGACCACGAGCACCAAACAGTTGGCCCCCTGTCAGTCCGAACCCTTGGGCCCACTTCCCAAGCAGGAGCAAGGCCGGGACCACGATTTGCATCGTTCTTGGTCTTTGAAACAATGTCGAGGTCCCTGTGTCGATCACGGGCCCACGGCCTACCAGGGGATAATATGTCGGCTGGTGGCCCGTAGTCGATCACGGGCTTCGTCGAGGAGATGCGAAGAGTGGCCTGAGGGCCTCTCGAGACCAAAAATCACAGGCCCGATTAGACCAGGTCCGGTACCCACCTCGTAATGCCCGCAACCTGGAATATTTATGACATTCACAGCTCGTGCGGTTCATCTGGCTTGCGTTTGCGTGGTTAGCGCATTTAAGGGAAATACTGAAGCGGTTTCAGATAGATTTCGCTCCAGGTGACAATGTAGGCTGTTTCAGGCCAATTTTCGAGTCGGCGACAGAAAGGGCACTGTTCCACCCTTGAGCCGAGGCCGGATGCTGCTCCTTGGTCGGACGGTTGGGTTGGCACTTTCTGGGATTGAAGATACGCCCCGTCTTCTCTAGGGTAGCTAGACGGAGCCTTTTCCTGGAAAGTTTGCAGTTTCATTGCATGCTAGGATATTTTCAATCAGATTCTGTCTAGCCCAAATCAAAATCCGTTCACCGTAAGCGAATCATTAGGGGCGGGCAGAGAGGGGGGGGGGCGACAGAAGAGGGAAAGCAGCTGCCCCCTGCCTGCCGGGTAGCGGGGCAGAAATGTGCATCAGCCGCCCGAGTTTTGAGAGCCCTTTAACTCGAGCGAACATTTTGTAGTTAGCTAAGCAGACATTAATTTGGTTCAGGAAGCTCTTCTCTGCAATCAAGGGGACGCTTTTTGGAATCCTTAAGTCTCTTTTATGACTAACTCAGGTCCTGCTCTTGGTCAGGAAGTAGGACATAAGGCATGTTTTGTGTGATCATACAATAATTTTTTTATGTCATAAATTTTTGTATCAAATTTTGTGTATCATACATACAAGTTTTGTGTATTAATGCCCTATAATCTGCTATGCTTTGTGAATTTGTGTAATAGTGAAGAAGCGGTTTAAGAGCCGCCACATCAGCTCTTTTTAATTTTTACTAGAGCTCTTAAAACATCACAAGACACTAAGAGGTACTGATCATTTTAAATTAGCAACTGTAGTCAGCTGAAGCGGCCGGCGCATGGCAATAGCTGGGAGCCTCGTTGTGACGTCAGACCATGCTTCCAGCAAAGTTTTCATGCCGTCCAGTTGGGAACATGCAACCATGCTCAGCTGACACCTCTTTGGCGGCCAGTTTTGACTGGGCTGTCTTCAAAATTGAGAAGGGATGTATTCCAGTTGAACTCGTGAACCATCGCACATGACACCTCAGCCACTTATCCGCCTCGCTCGGCCAGTGAAACGACAGAAAGGGGAGTTGGCGCCGGCAGAAGGCGATTCGAGCAATGTCATGGACTTAAGCTGTCTCCTCGTCATTCAATGTGACGCAACGTCCGGCAGGCGGTGCGACCGCTCTTTCTCCCCGGCCTGCGACGGAAAGGCCGCTGGACTGGATCGGTGTGTACACGCTGTGAAAAAGCAACAAAAAAGGGTGGGCACAAACACACGTTCGGTCCGTGCAAACATAACACGTCATCTCTGCCAAGCGAGAGTTGCTTGCTCGATAGCCAGAGGTCAACCAATATGTCTGTAACAATACCGCAGGGCGGCGGAAGTGGTGAAATGTTTACCACGACGCATGATGTATGGATAAAGCGCTGCACCATGACTGAAAGCAACACTGCGTCCACCTTGCTCGCTGTGTTGGTTACACGCAAGGAATTTAAAAGACAGTATCTGGATTGAACCTGAGTATTGCCTTGTGTTTTTACAACTGTTTACCCTCTGTTTTGTGTATGTATATCATTAACATTATCGCCTTACACACATAGCATACAATACAACAGAAGATTATTAGATATTCCTTGCCAAATAATTGTAGGCAGAGTTTCCACAATTACAATATTTTGAGTAGGTTATTTTTTGGTGTTAGTGATCTTAAGGAACTTCACAGATAAATTGTCGTCTGCACAGGACATATTAATTTCGATGAAACACATCGTTGCTATCAAGGAACAAACACAACGTTGCTATCAAGGAACAAACACAACGTTGCTATCAAGGAACAGCTGTGAGTTCAGGGCATGACCAGCGAAGGAAAAATGATCTAACCAATTGTTATGATGCTATGATTGAATTTTTTCGCCTGCTAATCATCCACAGAAGATTCTCACTTGGCATTCAGTACATCTGGATGTTGTCCTTCAGTTTTGTATCACATGCGCCATGCGTGGCGACACCCCATTGCAGCGGGCAGATACGCGAATAGAGCCGATGAACGCTGCAGGAGAGTACTGATAAGCGCAACAGGAAGATGACTGTAAGAAATGGCTTGAAATGGCTTTTTCGCCTGACTACGCATGGCGAAAAAGATCCTGTCTTAACCATGCCATGCTTTGAAAACTCTAAGTTTCCCCTTGGCACACGTAATTATCTGAAACGATTACTGTGTTGGTAGTGCGAAACATCATTCCATTTTCTAGCATTCCGGATAATTCTCCCAGATTAGTTGCCAGACAACTGCATCCCAATTATGAGCAAAAAGGGAAATCAGTGTATTCGGCTCATGTAGACATATAGCGTATAGCGATACCGCATTTGGATATTATCCAATCGCAGTTGCTGCTGAGTTTTGTGGTAAAGATCCCACGCCATTGCTTAGCTAGGCGTTGCTTTGTAAACAACCGCGACTTAATGCACTTAGTTGCCTTGCCTCTCAGCCAAATAAGGAATGAGCTTCCATATTGACGTCACAGGCAAATCAGGTAGCTACATCATGGGTGGAATGGGCTTATTCGAAGAAGCTAACGGGCCACCATTTGACCATGAAGGGTGCAGTCCAGCATTCGCAAACTAGGTAGGTAGGTACGCATGCGCCTATCGGGTGCAGCCTTTGAATGGCCAATGTCGAAGGCGGCTGATACGTGGGCACACTCGAAATTTCCGGACGAAACACGCCACAAGGCGATAAAATCATCTTCTTCCCACCAGCAATCACCGTCATGCTGTAGTCGGTGTATCGTTTGCATGTCTAGTTTGATTTAGTGCTCGCTTGTCGTTTGTTAGTCACTTAGTTTGCTATTATTTTGAGGTCTAATTTAGTGTCAGCCAATTCCATGCTATTTTCGTATTCATTTTGTATTGCTAATTTTAGTCTCTGTTCTGTCGGTTTTCGCTCCGTTTAGTTCTAGGTCTAGTCTGCCTATTTCTGAGGTTTCGTTGTTTTCCCGTCAGCGTCCACGAGGAGTTCAGGTCGAGTCTTGGTCAGGCGTGGGTCTGGTTGGAGTGGAGGCGCGGTGCTGGCGATGGACGGTCATGAAATATAGTGCACCTGAAACCTCGCCGTCTTCGACGTGGCGGCCGTCTACAATTCAACACCAGGACAAATGCCACCATCGACAGTTCAGTGCCACATCACACTGGACGTAGCAGGCTGTCAAACAAGCGGCCATGAACAGGAACGAACGCTGACCCTACAACAGCTTAATGCATCCGCTCATCCTCTCAAAAATGTGCTGTAACAAAACGTGCCGTTGGCTCTGCCATCCTCCACCATCCCGGATACCGCAACGGATCAAAGGCACCGACAAGGGGGCGCCTCGCTACCCCAATCTCACAGCGCAATGGCCGCGCGCTTACACGAGCGCTGTGTACGACCGACCAGTGTCAACCAATAGACAGCGGGATGCGCTTGAACCCTTCTCATTTGCTCGCCACTCAAGAACATTTGTGATAGCTTCTAAAGACAACATTAGAAAGAATACCAACACAAGGAAAACTTGATAATTGTTTAGTTCTAGTGTAATATTGACGTTGTAATCTACTGACAACATGAATGAACCATCGAATAAAACCACACATTGACTTGCACTAGAAGATCAAAAGACTTTTTATTGATTTATCTGTGATATTCATAGCGTGAATAGAGTCGATGAAGGCAGTAGGAGAGTGCTACGGAGGGTGAATGGTAGAAATGCCTTGAAATTGCTCGCACGTAATCATGATGTTCTCCATTTGAAACACCTTCGCAGCTTTACCTCACGTTGAGAGTTACCTTTGAACAGGGCTGTTTAACATTAAAATGGAAGTGTCATGGGTTGTGTATAAGTACCAGGCATTATGTGGGAAGTGAATGAGGTCAATTTTTGGGTGAATCTATGTGTCTATTTTTTAGGTGAAATTCCTAGTCCCCCCCCCGATAATTTTTGTGGCCCTTTTAATGACCACAAAGTTTGTGCAGTTGAATGCCTGTGTGATGCAAGTGCTGAAGGCGAGCAGAACTCTGGCAGTGTGCTTGTATATTTAATTCCTAAGTACAACTGAGCAATGTGTTAAGAACAAGTCGCCAAGCATTTAGACCGAGCAAGACCAGGCATTTAGTCTTACATATCTGAGAGGTTTGATCACACCACATGGCCGGGTGATTTTCAGTTACAGTCTGTCAGAGGTGATGTCAGAGTTAGCCTTAATCTTGATAGCTTGACTTAGCAAATACTTTGTCAATTGATGTATTCGATGATGGAAAAAATTATCGGTCGGACAGCCTCACACGCAGCGGTGACCTGCCGCACACGACGCCGACGGGGAGAGACCCACCCCACGCCCCCGAGCAGCACCTCCTGTACTCCTTCCAAGGCTCATCCCCGCAACACGATCTGCGAGCGACTGGCCGGCGCCACCATGACGCGCGGCACCGAGCCGTGATTGTTCCCCTCACTCAGACATGAGTCATCGCCCCACTCGCCTTACATGCTGAAACGCGGTCCCGGGGCATGGTCCACCGCTACAATTGAAGGGGAGTGTTCCCACATTGTCACTAGATGGTGTCGTAACTTGGAATATGGAGACTGCATACAATTGTCACCAATCCTGTTCTCTCGTATTCAGCCAAAAATATAGAATTAAGGAGCTCGCAGGCTGTTGTTGGCATGCCTCGCTAGGTTGGCATGATATAAAAGATGAAATGCCTGCAATGAGGCATAGTTTTGCAATGCTATGTCCGTGTTAAGCTGGGGGGGGGGGGGGAGGCCTAGCATTAAAAATATAAAAACTTACCCACAAAATATTTCGCCAGATGGGTCTCTCCCAGACTTGCCCAGCTTCTTCTAAAATTGGGAGCGGTGGCAGGCGCCTAAGTTGAGAGCTGAAGTCTCCCCTCTTTAAACTGACAAGGAAATTGCACATCTGGGTCGCAATCAGACCACTTATTTCGTCCTTGTGATGTGTAACGGTGAAACAAGGGTGGGTGTGTTGAACTGCTTCTTTAAGATTACCGAGTGCCTGATTGCCCCTGTTTCACTGAGTCCGTCCAGATGGCGCAGTTAGAGCGCCTGCTTCCCGACCCATCCGTGGCAGGGGAGGGTCGAGTCAGTTCTGACGCTCGCTATTTGACCTTGACGGGTATGACCTGCGGCGGGCGGCAGCCGCCGCGCGAGCGGCCAAGTGACGTCAGAGGGCGGGACGGACCGTGCCGAGCAGTGCGACACGTGAAACCCTTGCAATCAAATTATGCCGTTGCCATGGAATTGGGCGATCGGATGGGGGAAGTCAGGACTCTCACAACAAGCATGGCTTACAGTCAGCTCTGATCCCAGAAATCCATGTATTCAAAACATTCGGATTAAGTTATTAAAGAAGAAGTGCTGATGTAGTGGCATGATCGTTGACCGCATTCAAAACTCCTCCGGCCAAGATCACATCAAATTAAGTGTATCTTAAAACGATGGTATGTTTTCAAATCATATCGCGACACGGACGGGACAAGGGAGAGCACATGGCTGATTCACATCGCAACTTAAGGATAAAAAATTAGTTGAGGTTGCAGAACACTGTACTGAGTCTAGTTGATCAGACAACTAAATGCAAGCTAAAAACCATGATAGATGCTTGAATATGACCATAATGACAGGCACAAGTATGCACTATGCGTGTGAATAGCATTCCAAACTGAACACGCTACGTTGCGTTTTTCATTTTTCCCGACTTCATTCCCTCATTCAGTTGATATGCGATTACCTTACCAGAAACTCTGTCAGCGTATAGCGTATATTAGCTTCTGCAGACCAAAGCAATCTTAAATATGCGGCAGTTCAATTAAGTGCGTAGGATATGCAGTGTCTACGACCATCTAAACAAGGGTTGGGCCTGGTCACCACTAGACCTGATAGCAATGTCAAAGAGCGTTGCAGACGAACACGACGGCAAAAGGTCGGCGATAGCGAAAACTGGCTACGGAACCCGACCTGTGCATCCACAAAACCATGCGCAGTCACCGGTGATAACTGAGCCAAGCCTGTTCGCACCGTGAGAAGGCAGTACAAAGCGTTATGTCAAACAGCAAGGATCATATCTACTGAAATGTGACACCGAATTTTTACTTTGCCGGAGAGCCGACAGCCCTTCTTGGTTATTCATTTGCAGTCATTATCTTAAGCAGCCATGCTACATGTTCTTAAAATTGGAACTGAGACGCCCTGGCCCCTGCTCTCCCTCTCTCCCCTCCCCTCTCCTAGTTCCTGCGCTGTTGTTTACAGACGTACTCAGCAACGTGTGATACCAACTTTTTGCCTGATCCACAGGTACGCCGATCCCCACAGCTCAGCGGAGTGTAAGCATCCACATAAGATAACACGCTTGATAATCAAGGACGCCATGCTATTTGAAGGGCCCTAATTGAGAGGAACATGAACAAATTGCCTGCAGTACATTCCAACGCCAGTGCTTAGGATTGCACAGCCGGGAACGGCCAACCAGCTTCCCATTTATCATGGGTGGTCATATGGCCGTTCATGCAGCAGTCCGCTGGCTCCGGCCGTCCACGCTGCAGCCCGTGCTGGCGGGCGTGATGAACTATCAGGCCGTGCATGCCATGCATCACGACACTGTTTTTTCTAGCATTTTCACCAGCTCGGTCGCGACACTGAGCCGCGGCAATGGACGTGGATGGATATGGAATGGAATGGATGCGCGGTACTCGAAGAATGGATAGAAGACACTGGGCAGCGGCGGCTCGCCGGCCGAGGCGTTCGCAGACGCCGGCGCACTCCGAGTCGAGCTGCAGCTATAGTATATTGAGGTGATCGCACAGGAGGCACTAGCGCACCTCGTCAGCCCTTCGGGCGCCGCACATCAGGTCGGAAACAGCAACAGCAACAGCATTCTCAAACCGCCGCACCGTCACCGAGGCGACGGGCAGCAGCCGATAAAGCAGGTGGCGGCGGCGGTGCGGGCGGCAGCCAGCGAGCGCGGGCGTGACGCACCACGCGCCTGAAAACTCCAACAAGCAACACAAATGACTCATCAGCTGCGCCCAAGATACGACAGCTAACGCTGGCTCCCGGCAAACTGGGCCAACCAGAATCAGACAGGCTGGCGGCGCAGCTGGTGGCCACACTGTCGCAACCGGACGCGCGTCGGCCGTTGAAAGTTCACGGAGCACACGTCATCCCACTCCTCAGCATGGCTTTCTAAACATGCCTACTCATTTGCAATTCGCTTGCGAAACAGCTGGCGCATCGCCAATACAGCGAGTGAACAGGCCTGCCTGCCTGCCTGCATGTGTTCAGAGCCGGGACAGCAAACAAATGCGCAGCGCGGGAGGCAGAACAGCTTTAAAATTTATTTCTGTCATTCCTTATTCCGGCGCCGTGACCAAGAGCGCACAATGGATCTCCGTGAGGAGCGGTCCGACCTTGAGGCACATCCGGAAGAACTACCACGGCCTGGGCAGCAGCACCTGAAGACCTTCATACCTTTGCTACCTTTTCTTGATACTCTGTTTTTGTGTGTTATGGTGATTAATGTGAAATCCGCTGTTCTCTGGCACTCATTCATTATTCACCCAATGCAGAAGGCCAACAGGGTTTTGCATGCGGGTGACAAACAAACGCCTAAAGAATATCACATGAATGGCGTATAAAATTGCAACACATTAAGCAGATATTTCATGCTGTTGGAAGCTGTTGGGTGAACTGATCAGAAACTGCAAAGATCTGATTAGATCTGACGTCACACCATTTACAGCACATTGCTGCCACAGCAATACGATTTCAAAACACACGCACAGAGCAGGGCGGCAAAATAGTTTAAAATTGCTTGCTTCTTACCAGATCAGATTAGAGACCATTTACCAGAGCCCTTTTCATGGCAATGGAATCTCAGCCTTGTAAAGAATTGCCAGCTCATCACGATGTTAGTAACAGTTGTCTTTCGCAGCAGACAAGAGTCTTTTTCATGGCAATGGAATCTCCGCCTTGTTAAGAATTGCCAGCTCGTCACGATGCTAGTAACAGTTGTCTTTCGCAGCAGACAAGAGTCCTTTTCATTGCAACTGAATCTCAGCCTTATATGAATTGCTAGCTCATCACGATGTTAATAACAGTTGTCTTTCGCAGCAGACACTTAGCACCAGAATGGTTCCTTGGAAGTGACATTGATTGCATGCAACATTTACTAAAAGCAATGAAAATCTGAGCGTGAATAAATGAATTATCATCTAAATTTGCCTGGGCAAGAGTAGTTCAAGAGTAGTTCAAAATTGTGTGCAGTCTCTATGAAGGATAACCCTTCCCATTCAACATGAATAGTGGGTATCATGGTCAGACATAGGCAAGTAATGTCTCGGAGCCTCATTGGAGTGTTAGATCATCTGAAAGTTTGCCCCTTGATGCAGAGCATGCGGCAGAGTCATATGGATATTGAGACAAAATTGCATTACACGCTATTGCCGTGCTATATAAAACACTAAGCTTATACTGATACGGTGTTTAATGTAGCTACATGGGAGTTTCAACAATTATTTGCGATGAGCTTACATCGAAATATAGTAATGGTAAACACTTGATATCTTAACCTTTTATGCTGGTCTAAACTGGCTTCGAAACAGAACCAGGCTTCAGCTTGGATGGGTATAAACATGGAATAAAGCATTCTGCTTAAATGTTGTAATGTTTTCGAACAAAAACAACGTTCAGCAATCCGTGTCACAGCTGTTGAGTATAACAATGGGTCTGAAATTGGGGGACAAGCACAGCTTGTGTGACAACTAAAGTATAGAGGGGACAAGTTGCCTTGAGAGTCATATTTTGAAAGGGGAAACATGATTAGCATGCATCCATGGGTAAATTGGTGCAGACAAAATGACAAGTAAAAATTGGAGGTTCCTACTCTACCCCCTCAGCGGTTACACAAATGGCAACCTCCCCAAGATCTTATTTCCACAAAATCATGGCCACAGTCGGTGAGATTGATCCAGGCAAATTGAAAAACCAAACGGAATATTTAAAGCACCAATTTGGGCAGGGTGTCTTAAATATTCCCGCCCATGGCGCAAGTTTACCCATCCTTTGATAATACACGCAGCCCGCTGTGACAGTTATAGAATAGTGTATAGTTAGCTCGTTACTGGCGGACGTTTAACCTGACTAGCTCGTTAACCAACATATAACCTGACTAACTCGTTAGTGGTGAACGTTTAGGCAACTTAGCTTTGTCAAAAATGCGAAGGTACGATACACGTTAGTACGCTATTAACGCCAAGTATCGCTGTGACAAACGCCATTCGTGCGTCATATTTGAATCATTACCAAGAATTTCCAGTGCTATCACCTGTTTAAATAATTTCACAAAAAAACACACCTCAAGATGCTCTTGAGTCCAGAACGAATGAAAAGAGTACAATCGCACCCTAGCGGGGTTGTCCACGTGGTCACTGTATGTTGGTACATGATTCACTGAGGTGTGCAGAAACACAGAAGAACACAGAAACACAGAACGGTTTATATATGGGGTTCACGCCAGCTCTTCAGTGAGCGGCCAACAAAATATTTTATCAAGGTCGCTTCATATGTTGCGAGCCCTTAGTTTTATGACATATCGATCTTCGATCGCACTGAATCTTTTTGTATTTGTGAATTAATGTCGGAGAGCATCGAACATAAGCAAGGCGCAATCTCCAGCACTTGCAAAAATTCAACTGTTTACCAAAAAGAATGACTAAAACTTATAATGATTTCATGTCTAGCAATGCTTTTTTCGGCGAAAACAAAACCTTTTTCTGTTTTGCTCATTCGTATACGACTGCAGTTCATCATTCCGGAACACATTCGGGGTGAAAATCAACCCCCTGAAACACAATTCATGTTTATATTTGTATCAGGCTTGCTGTTTTTTATTCGAAGCGTCCGCAGCCTGAGCGGTGCGATATACGTTTGTATACTAAAAGTCCGCAACCTGAGCAGTGCAGTGTACATTTTCTATTCTAAAAGTCCGCAACCTAAGCCGTGCAGTGTACATTTTTTATTAGAAAAGTTCGCAACCGGAGCGGTGCAGTGTACATTTTTTATTCTGGAGGCCCACAGCCTGAGCGGTGCAGTGTAATTTTTTATTCTAAAAGTCCGCAACCTAAGCCGTGCAGTGTACATTTTTTATTAGAAAAGTTTGCAAGCGGAGCGGTGCAGCGTACATTTTTTATTCCAAAACTCCGCCACCTAGGCAGTGCAGTGTACATTTTCTATTCTAAAAGTCCTCAACCTAAGCCGTGCAGTGTACATTTTTTATTCGAAAAGTCCGCAACCTAAGCCGTGCTGTGTACATAGTGGCAGCGTGCATGCCAGCAGCGTTTGTGGCCTGCACCCTGTGAGCCCGGCGATGGAGCTTTGTATCCCATGAGGGGCATGCTCCCACCCCACCCCAATATCACACCAACTCCAATACGCAGTAGCACGCCAACGTCAGTGCCGCAAGCATTAGATGCGCATTAGAAACTCCTTTAGAAAATCCAATGCGCAGTAACACGTCAACGTCAGTGCCGCAAACATTAGATGCGTATTAGGAACGCCATTAGAAACTACAATGCGCAGCAACACGTCAACCTCAATGCCGCAAATATTCGAAAGTGGGTTCAGAAAAAATCCTGGTGCTCCTCTTCATTGAAAATGTGGACTTCACTCTTCATCCCACGATATCCCACAAAAATTTTCGGGTGACATATAACTTACGGTCGAGTGAAACGGCGGCTGCAGCGCCATCTCGTGGTTCGATGGTTAAACGGCCACTGACGAGTCGTCCTGGATGAGTCCGGCCGGCCGGTGGACGACGCCACGCGCCCACTGGATCCCCGGTGGTTTATGCTCCGCTGTTGCCAAGCGATAGTCCGTGGCGCGCCCTTGGAGGTCAGCGCTCCGGCCTACGCGCCAGGGCCGCGATGACCTCTGGAGGGGCCCACCGACACCCGCTGACGCCATGCGCGTGATGCGGCCGCACCGTGTTCCGTTGGCTGAGCTGGGCGTAAACTTCCATATTGTCTATATATCCCTGTCGTGGCAACCCCCCCCCCCCCCTGGGCATGGCATGGATCGAAAGCGTTGTAACGCATGTAAAAAATGTCTTCTGTGACTCCCACCTCGCCTCACACACAAACACACACACACACACACGCACACACACACACCCACACACACACACACACACACGCACCCACGCACCCACACACCCACACCCACACCCAAACCCACACCCACACCCACACCCACACCCACACCCACCCACACACACACACACACACACACTGTATATCAAGCCAAACATGCTGCATAACCCTTAAACACCTTTGCCAAACGACACTCCCTGCGACCCCGTAGATATGTAGACAAGGTTTAAATATCCTTGCAAAAGTGAAGAAAAAAGCAAAGGTGAGTCGAGGGAAACCCACCTTATCAAACATCCTTTGGAACTCCCACTCGAGTGTAATGAAAAACACCCAATCGGGGATAATGGTCATGACACCCTGCCTGGCTGCCCTGGTTTGATAACCTATGTCAGTATCTATTGCCTTTCAGGATCGTACTCGCCTTGAAAACCTTCGTAAAAGCCAAACGACGCTGAATGAGAACACGTCACACTCTTAAAGGATGCTGACACCCCACACAACACCCCTTAGTGTCTTTATTTTTCTCAGTTCGGTCGATCTGTACAAAGCTAGTGTAATTTATCGCCTGTGATTTGTTGTAGTTTGCTCGGATAAAGTATGGAAAATGTGTGCCACTTGATCGCATGTGTGCTGGGAAAAACGCTGTCAACACTGGCTAGCATCTGATGTCCGCTTTACATTTTCACATTTTGTTTCTGTGAGCAAAGCCCACAGACTGAAAGACTGAAAGACTGAAAAGTCATTACGAGAGTTACTTAACGAATATCACGTATCTGATTTTCCGTTGAAGGTTATCGTAATTCCCTTAAAAGGACCATCTCATCCAATATATGGCAATTCATTGGCGTATCCGTTCTTGGATACACCAACTTGTGAATGCGCTTTAACTGGACTCATTTCTTCCGCTAGGTTACCTGCCGCGTCAAATTACCATTAATGCACGTGCCTGACCACTGGTAGAGGCCTGCAGTACCATATATCGCCTTGTGCGATACCACCCTTTTCATTCCGGAGAATAAAACAGTGGCGTCATTTTTATACTCCATTGCTCAAATGTCATATGCTAATATACTTCCTTGTTTGCTCATGTGGGAAGAAATACAGAAGTCATTCGATTTGTAATTTTGCAAAATACAGCAGCATAAAGTCACATCGACATAGTCAAAATATATTTTTCTACTTTCAGTGACAATTGAAACGTCACTTCCTATCCCGGTATTTGCTTTTTTTAGCAGGCTAGCAGATGTACCATGAATGCTTTGCTGGAGGGTGCATAATGTTTTATTAAATTGTTCTGCATCCTTCGTGCATCGTCAGTGCCACACGCACAAATATAAAATTATGCCGCATACACAAACGTGGTGCGAGAGTTAAGGACATTTCGCCCGTCATCCCACATCTGTCATGACCACTGGCGCTTTGACGCCTCCTTTACATGCCATCCACACGCCAAGGGCTCTGGCGAGCGCACAAGCTACTCCAAATGTTACCGAATCCTCATGTAAGGTATAAATGGACCATGTTTGGTGGATATTCACCCACGTCAATTTGTTGATTTCCTGTGTTGAGTGCTGTAGACCTTTTAAATCATTACAGAAGAATTACAAGCATACAAGTACAATGTTGCTGTGCAACCTGTGCAATAGTAATGCAGTGGAAATAGAATAAAAAGGGAAAATATTAACAAGTACCTATCTATTGCCAAAGTTTCATTTTAGCTGGATGCATATAGCTTACATCAAGCAATATCTTTGGTTCCTGATTTTAGAGGATTTATTTATTAGGTGTCGATTCTTAAAGATTCATCAATTTTGGAGGGGGAATAAAGAAAGTAATAATAGGGGAAGCAATTTTGTTCTGGCAACACGTGAAAATGGTTCAGTTGAAGCGGCGTACTTAATTTAAAGTTGGTGTTAAACTCAAATTTGGGTGACTGACTAGGTGAACGGAAAGGATAGTGTTGCGATAGAGTTAGTTGTATTAAAGCTGCTCAGACCGTAGCCTGGACCCCAAAAATCTGTGCTACGCCTTCTGCCAACAAAAAACACGCTCCTGCCTAGTTTTTCAACTCTAAAATGCAAAGCCACCCACTGGGGTTAAATGGTATTGCTAAGAACGTCAGGGGTAATGTTAGTTCTGTGGTGACAGAAAAGGTTAGTAGATTGCTGGACATTGCAGTTATGTTGTAAGACATGAAAGCGTCAGTTTTCCACAGCAGCGTACATGAGTGTCACTCACCCATATCCATTTGTGAACGTGATCTGTTCATCAGAAACTTTAATTAATGCACATGTGGCTGAGTTATGTGCTATATGACCTATTTGTGCATACCTTGGAACTGGAACCACTGTAGGTTATTGGTCTAACGTTACGTTTCTGAATTGATGTCCCTTTTCATTATTTCAGGGACCATTTAGTGGCACTTTACATTTCATTTGTTTTCAATTCGCTTCATCCCTGTAAGGTGGAAAGTTGAAAATCCGGTGCGGTCGTGATCTATGTCTTGGTGGAAATTTCTGACCCAACCCAATGTGACCCGAGGATTGACCCAGATTCCGTGGACTATTCCAATCCGTGAAATGTTCTAGCTCGCAGACAGTTAATTATGTTAGACATCGCATACACGCGCGGCTGGAGATGTGCCGCGGGTGGAGATGTACCGCGGCTGGAGATGTGCCGCGGGTGGAGATGTACCGCGGATGGAGATGTGCCGCGGGTCGCGAGGCCACGTCTGGAGATATGCCAAAGGTCGCGAGACCACGGCTGGTGATGTGCCGCGGGTCGCGAGACCGCGTCTGGAGATGTACCGTGGGTGGTGATGTACCGCGGATGGAGATGTGCCGCGGGTCGCGAGACCGCGGTTGGAGATGTACCGCGCGTGGAGATGTACCGCGGATGGAGTTGTGCCGCGGGTCGCGAGGCCACGTCTGGAGATATGCCAAAGGTCGCGAGACCGCGTCTGGAGATGTGCCGCGGGTCGCGAGACCGCGTCTGGAGATGTACCGTGGGTGGAGATGTACCGCGGTTAGAGGTGTACCGCGGGTGGAGATGTACCACGGTTGGAAATGTACCGCGGGTGGAGATGTACTACGGTTGGAGATGTGTTGCGGGTCTCGAGACCGCGTCTGGAGATATGCCAAAGGTTGCGAGACCGGCCTATGCATGTTTCGCCAGGTTCAAAGGAGATAACCCAGCAAGCAGTGTACCAGGCAGTCGATTATGTATGCCACATACTGATTACATGCTTAAAGGCATGCCGACTACAAGGTCGTGCAGTGTTCATTATTCCATGCTATGTTAGCCTTAGCTGTCTCCCAACAACGGTCTACGATACGGGCTGCGCGACTAAAATACGCTAGCAGGATGTGTGGTAACAAAATCTGGGCAGCTTCAAGCTATATGGCTTAGAGAAGCTGATTTCTTTGGATTGGGCGCTCTGTTTCGGACCGTACAAAATATGCCATATCACGTAGAGCATGAGTGCGTTTGAATTTGTACCTTCCGGAACATCTGGACATAATCTAAACCTTTCAAACAAACCGTTTTTTGGTGAACGACAGTTTTTCACGGAGCGATCGGTCCGCCTTGTTTCTGTAAGTGATATCTTAAGGTATCTGCCATCCACAGGTGGATCGGTTTTCTGGATGCAAACCGGGTCGCGCTGGTAAAAGGCGAACGGATCTTCCTTGACAGACGACGATGCTTGTCGATAGCAAATGAATGACACGCACTCGTCGAAGTGTATTGCAACGAGGTATTCACGGTTGAAACAAAAGCACATAATCGGGTGCCAAATGGCATGCTCCCTTGGAGTTTCGCGTTTCACCTTCACCATCATCAATTGTTTTGCTGAGTTCGTGCCTTCTGGCTTCGTTAGCTGTTACCAGAAAGACACGACATTATGCTGCGTGTAGACGGGATGCGTAATGACGCCTTAAAATGTTTTTAGGCTGCTCAGATGTTGGCTGCTGGCTGGCAGCCACAGGAACAAACACGATAGTATTTTTAAATTTAGCCCCAAAAACCGGGACATACCCTCGTTTCCACCGACTGACATGACAGACTAACGAGAGCGGATAGCGTGTGACATCTGTACAAATTGGTGAGGATGTGTACATTTGCCTATCACATTATTTCACATTATGTTAAGGAACAAACTAGGAAGTAGACTCCCGCATATGGCTGTTCAGCACGACGCATTTCCCAAATCTGGCGAAATGTAGCACGTCATGAATGATTGATAAAGGCGCATACGTTACGTCCTCAGGTCGCTGAGAAGCATGAGATCTCTCAGTCTCCCCATACACGTTCCATCACCGTAGAAACATGAACATGACCTTGTGAGAAAAACACTTCCCGGGAAGGTCCCTACCAGGTACATTCCATCGCAATGATGCTACAAGCCAACGCAATTCGCATCACTACAAACCGATTCTACCGATTCTAAACCCCTGTGGCTATTCACGCGCTAACGGAGTCAGAAGCAGTATTTCATTCCGGTGTATCAACGCGGGACATCGATGGCTTTGAGGCTGGGAGCGACTCAGCGACATGAAGTGGAAACTCGGCTACCTTTTCAGCGTTCTGAAACAGATGCTGAATCTGTTCCAGCGAGAGACCCCTTGTTTCCTTCAGACAAAATGTGGCAAACAACACCTGGCACAGGCTTACCAGCGAGTGGATGACGAAGCCTCCACCCAGACCAATCCCATCTCTGATTAGTGGGTACATCTTTAACAGCACAAATCCACTCAAATTCAGCACAACGAGGACGATGTTTGCGCCCAAGGTGCGCGTCTTGTTGGGCAGCAGCTCGGTGACGTAGTTAAATGCAACGTTGGCGAGCATGCCGACAAAGGCCACTTGCGTCAGGCCTGCGCCCGCCAGTACAATCCAGCCGAGACGCTCCTGGGACTCCGCGGCCAGGAAGAAGTACGCGGCGACCGTGGCGCAGCCGATAGCAGAGAGCACGCCGCCCAGACGCAGCACCGGTAGCCGGCCGTATCTTTCGATGATGATGCCGCCGGGCACGCAGACGAGCGCAGCGAGCGCAGCCGGCAGCGTGGCTCGCTGGTACTCGCTTAGCGGTAGCCGCACCGGTGTCATCACAAAGGCGGTGAAGAGAACCAGCGTGGCACCGCCGCACCAAGCGAACAGCACCATCTGGATGGAAGCCAGTAGCAGCGGGCGCCACGTGCCTGGCTGACGCAGCAGCGTCCACACGGGCAGTGCGGCGCCGTCCGCATGTGCGTGCTGCAGTGAATCGTGGATACTGCGTACCTCGGCTGCGGCGTCCACCTGCGTGCCACGGAAGAACTGGATGGAGCGCATGGCTTCCTCCTCCGAGTGGCCGCGCGAGAGCAGCCACTTGGCCGAGTTCGGCAGGAAGAGGAGACCGGAGAGGCAAAGCGCGGCCGGCACCACGCCTACCACGATGAACAGCACCTGCCAGTGGAGCAGCGGCGCCACGGCCAGCACCAGCACCTGGCCCAGGTAAACCATGAAGTTCAACAGGGCGCTGAAGAGGGCACGGCGCTTGGGCGGCACAATCTCAGACACGTAACCACGCACGCAGCCCTCGGATAGGCCGAGCGCCACGAACATGACCACCCGTCCGCTCAGCGTCCAGCCGAAGTGGCCGCCGAAGCCGACCGCCAGCGAGCCGAGCGCGTACAGCGGCATGGTGAGCAGCAGCAGGCGCCGCACGCCTAAAACGGGCGCCACCGGCGCGCCCAACAGGCCACCGAGTACGCCACCCAGCGAGGTGGCGGCGATCGACCAATTGAGCTGGTCGGCGCTGAGAAAGCCGCCGGGATCGCCCGGCACCTGGATGAGGGTGACGCTGTGCATACCGAAGTTCAAGCCCACGGCCAACAGCAGCTCACCGAGGACCACAAAGGCCAACACCTGCAAGGAAGAAAAGATGCTGTGATGATCGCATGTCTTTTTAATGGCTGTCTTATATCTTGTGTCTTATCCTGTCTTATTAATGGCGGATATCTTAGAGTGCAAACAGTTGCAACAAGTTTTCTTTAATTTTCCTTTCTTTTTAAGTGTCACTGGAAAACAAACCACAATTGGGAACGGTCAAAACGTGGTTACGGTCATTCACAGGGTATTATTTACTTCTTGTTCAAAAATCAATTTTTTCCTGCCTGCCCATCACCCGCATAATCGGTGACGACAGGGTCCTAGAACTGCAGACTTTTGGTGTAAACCAACACCCTATGAGGAGGAATTTTTCACTCCTTTTCCCCATATTTTATGTGAGTTTTTCACTCCTGCCTGACTGTCTAATCGCACACGCCAAACCCCTTTTTACCTTTCTGAGGTTTTCAGATGTCATCCAAAACCGAGCTCACTTGAAGCCACCAAGCAAAAACCAAGCTCCACAAAACCTGGACGCCTATGGCTATGTCCTGCCTCACGTACATCTGAATCATGTCTATGTATGCACAGAGCAAGGGCGCCAGGTACCTCCAAGCCCGAGAGCCCCAACGGCTCCAGCCGCTTGCACGCATTAAGTTTGGTTTGTTTACAAAACTCGTCGCAATCTGAAGCTGTGCGCCAAATGCAAGTTTTTCACGCATCCCCTGTTTTTTTGGTCTCACCACCGCACCACGAAAGCAGAGCCTGGTGCAAACACCAGTAAGGCGTGGTAGATAATTTTGCTCCACGCATTCCTCTTTTCCCGAGGAAACTTGACCATTATATTGCATCACTCCCGAAATGCAGGAGAGAAAAGTTCAAGAAATAGTTTCTAAATTAAAATTACCCGATGAATATCACCATTTGAGCACTCGTATTAACATATTTTAAGTCAAACCAGCTGATAACAAAATTTTTCCAGAAAAGTATTCGTCTTCATATTTATTTAGTTCCTTTTGTTTTTCTTGGTATCACACGAGTGTGATACAACTTTACTCTTCCTTCCTTTTCGATTGCCTTTAGAGGTACAATCTGCTGCTTAAAATTTTGACCATTTTCTCTGCAAGATACTCCAACTGCAAACTTGTACGTGTTTCATACATAAATTGGATTAATTTCGCAAGTCGCCCAAACAAGTGTGATATGCACCCAGACGTGAACAATTTACAGGGAATGAAGGAAACAATTTGAAGCACAGAACTTATTTTTACCGCCATTTTTGCCCTCTTTAACCCTCGGTCGACCGTTTGCATGGCGCATGGCAGTGCTCAACAACGATAAATTAAAGCCTTTCGAATGTCTGACTCACCAGGCTACCTGGCAAGGCTAACATAATGCTTCCATATAGAGTCTTGGGACAGACCTGACGCAGCTAATACAGAAGTGTTTGATAGCGAAATTTTACCCTCTGGAATTGCTTATCATGCACGCCTCTTACTTGTTTCGCATTTTAATCTCATACGTTGGTGGGCATGGTCGATATTTATATTTGGAAGGAGAGTGGAATGACTGGCAGCAGACCATGCACAAGGTACTGACTTTGTTTTGAGGGGGGGGGGGGGCGCGGGAAGAAGCCAGTAAGTCTCCCGTAGACCAAGTAATTGCTTGCCTTATCTGCTTTCAAAACATGAGTGGTAACCAGAGTTAGCCATTTTATGTTTTAATCCGTCGAGTTTTGTCAGAGGACAAATTATGATGTTAGAAGGCATGCAATGGGCTTATTTTGTTCCATATTCTCGGTTATATGCCCCAAATTTCTTAAAGTGGTCCGTCATGGCTGCTTTAACCACACGTTTTCTATAGTTGCGGTTTGCTGACCAGCAAATGACTGTACTGTATGTATGCACTATATTTTCAACACAGGGATACGCTAAGCTGCATAGCAATTACAATATGAGTGAAATATTAGTATGTAACAAATAGTCAGACCATCCTATTTAAAATGTGAAGCCGATATCTCAAACTTTGTCATTAAATAGGAATAAACAAGCGTAAATGGATGCATTTGCTGCATCTGAAAAGGCAAGCGGCGATACTGACATGGTCATCTAAAATTTATGCTATTTTTGGAGAAAAAAGACTGTTTTGTGGGGTATACTCATTATTGCCCTTGACATAGGTTACCCGTGGCAATCAATATAAGTTGTTCAAGGTGATTTAAAGTGCTTTGATTTGTGCGTTATCAAGGTTGTCTGATGTCAACAAGCATACACAAATGAACTGAATAAAAATGCAAATTGAAACCAGCCCAAAACTAGCTTTAGGTATCATTTTTTGCCACAAGTGCTGCTGTCAACAGATAGGTGAGTTGAGATGATGTTCATCATATGGGCTACTCTAAGTTAAATAAGTTGGTCAGGTGCATGGCAAATGACAAAAGGTATTGTGCAAGAATCAGTAACTCACATCTGCTGCTGTGATACAAACAGGTTATACAGGACGAGATGATGTAAGGCCTCTTTAGGTTAGGCATAGGCTACTTTCATGGAAATAGACATTGGTATTTCGTAAGAAACAGTGACAAAATGTTTGTTTTCCCTGACCCCATCTTAACAGAAGCCAGAAGTATGTCTATGGTGTTTGACTTGGTGATGGGCTGTTGTGTAGGAATCCAAGGTTGTTTTGTTTGAGGGTTTTATGCTTGTTGAATTTTCTGTTGTTATTTTACTGTTGAATTCATTTGCTTTGCTTTGTTTTAAAAGTGTTGTGGAAGGGAATTGAAAAGTGTAGCATCAAATTATTGGTGTTAATAACTTGCTATGCTCATAATACTGTTATGAAATTACCATGCTTCAACACGCGCCGGGTTGGCCGGCTAGATGCCCTTCGCTCGGGTGGGGGCGGGGGCAATTTGACCCTCCCCCCCTCTATGAGATCTCGGGAACTAAGAGAGCTGGAGACACCAAATTTACAGGGTGTCTTGACCTATACGTGAACTCACTTAGGTTAAGGTTTAAGCTTTCTAGGTCATGACCTTCAGGTCAAATAAGGTCAAAATAAGTCAAATTCCAGGTCGATCTCCAAAGCGCCCCTAGAACCTAAGTAACTGTCTCTAAGCAAAGGGTCACAAGCTCATTTGAGGTCATTGGCCTTGTTTGACCCTTCGAATGTCATGGTGACCAAAATGATACAAGACTGCTCTGAGTTTCACATTTGAATAAACGACATAGATTACGCTAGGCAGTATGTCCCTAAAACAAAAAGTTCGACCCGGGTCGTCTTAGGTCGATGGCCTGTTCTGACCCCAAAGAAGTCAATTGAAGATGCATGATGCGGTTCCTGCTGTCAATAAATTCGAAATGAGCACCAGAAACTATTCCATACAGCAAGCCCTAGAGTAATAAATCAGGTTGGTTTTGACCTTGGTCTGACCTTCGTACCTGACC
>NW_023597055.1:16967361-17101364 GCF_011947565.3 Pollicipes pollicipes
TTATTTTCTCACGCGCCCAGGTGGCCCATTGGATACGCTTCGCTCGGGAGGGGATCAGTTTGACTTCCCTTGAGATCTCAGGAGCTAAGCGAGCTAGAGACATCAAATGCATGCTTGTGTTGACATGTACGTGAACTCACGTCAAAGTTTGAGCTTCCTACATCATGACCTTCAAGTCAAATAAGGTCAAACAAGGTCAAATTTCGGGCTGGTTTCTAAAGGGTCCCTAGAACCTAGATCTCTGTTCTAAGTAAAAGGTAACATGCTCGCCTGATGTCAGCGACCTTGTTGGACCTTTTAAAGGTCATGGTTACCAAAATCACACAAGACGGCTCTGAGTTTTGGATTTGGATTAGCGGCAAACAGTACGCTACGCAGTATGTTCCTAACAACAAAACGTTGACCTGGGTCATTCTGGGTCAGTGACCTATTTTGACCTTTAATAAATCTATGGAAGGTGTATAATACAGTTCCTGTTATCAATCAATTCGAAATGAGCACCAGTCGCTACACCATACAGCAAGCGCTAGAGCAATAAAACGGGTTGGTTTTGACCTTCGTCTGACCTTCATACCTGACCCTAGGTCAATGCAATTTGTTCATTCATCTGTTGTGTTGTCTAAGAAAGTATCTCAGAGTTGTATGTCTTCATCTAACACTCCGTTGTTGGATCAGATGGAACCATCCACCAGAAATTGTATTCGCTGAAGCCATGGCCTGACTTTGACCTGCCATAGCGCAGCGACCTTACAAGGTACGTCTAAATTAGTGATGTCAGATGGCTCATTCCATTGCCTACAGCTATGCAAGATTTAGCGCGGCTACGCCGCGCCGTTCAGAAACTATTCTGGAAAAACTTTCGGGGATGGGGTCAAGTTGACCCACCCAACCGAGAGCGTGTTAAGAATCCGTCATCCGCCAGGACGCGCTCCCGTTTCCTACCACCCATCCCCCACGTGCTCTACATTTGTTTGACATCTTCCAAAATTTTACCAAAAAGTCGTGGAAAATCCTCAGATTTTCTGTCTCTCACCCTGATAGTCAAGCAAGCAGGGTTTTTCACCCCTGGCCACCCGGTGCTGCCCGTCTGCTGCCCGCGCCCGCTAGAAGTTCTTAGGCGAATCGTTTGGTCTGAAAAATAAAGGTTTGAAAAATGTGTGCTGTGTGCTGCCCATTGTGGTCCTGTAAACCGTTTCCTCTGAGATAGATGTTTAGTTGCTCGTTGTGAGTCAGCTCAGAAAGGTTTGGAACCATTCGATCCGTTTTACATAGCGCTGAAATTCAGATTTCACGATAGCAAGGACAGTTCAGTACAAAGTGTTTAGGGTCTTCATATGGATAGCCACATAAGCAAGACGGATTAGGCGTATTTTGATTTTGAATTTCGCACAGGCGGGCATTCAGGTCTGACATTCCCAATCTCAGCCTAGTATGTAGGATGTTACCATAACTGGATCCAAAGCTGTGATACACCGGAGGCGCGGCCGCACCGCAGCGCTGGTATATTCCCCGTTTGAAGGAACGAGAAGACTGGAGAGATGACACCTCAAGCGGGAGCTGGTTCCACCTTCTCGTATTTGAAGAAATGTAGGATATTTGGTATGTTGAGGTTCTGTTCAGTGGTAATGTGTCATTGCATTGCGTATTGGGCGTGCTGTTGCAAATGCTCGTGTGTCAGGTAGAAGTGCAGTGACGTTTGTTGGCAGTAGATGTTGGCTGTGTATGAGGGTGTGGAACAGCGTCAGTTTGTCCGTGAAAATTCGTGATTTGAGAGTGTTTCATCCCAACTCGTCAACAGTGCGCGAGTGTGTGTTCTGTGGAGTGCACCGGTGATTAGTCTTGCTGCTCTGTACTGTCATCTGTCAAATCCAAGGGAGTCGCTTGTTGTCAAAACTGATTTTTGGTCCTAGGGGCGTTTAAGGTGCTAGGGACCATCGATGTCCTGCTGGGGGTGCCTGACCGACATAGCAGCCCTGTTCGACTCATGTGACCCCCAACCGGGGCGAATGGTCCTTTGACTGGTATTTGTGGGCCCGCCCATGCAGGCCGGGCCCTTTGATATGACCTATGTTCGGCCCTTCCGGACCTTCAAGTCCTCAAATCGGGCCTTTGAACGTCGGTTCCCAGAAGCCCTTTGGACACATAGGAACTAGACAGGGGGGGGGGGGCACGTGCCCGCTATGCCCCAGCCCCGTCTACGCTACCGGTTACATGGCCTCGAACAAATACGTGTTACCATGTCTTGGGCGATGCGGTGGTACATGCCATCCATTCTTAGGCGTTGTTCAAGAAACCAACCAAACGGTCGTTTCCGACACCCTGAAACAAAGCTCACTTATAAGCTCATCTTTGAGATCATAAGCTCGCTTATAATTATTGGTATGCTTTAAATGGAAACGTGTGCTCAAGACAACACAATTTATCTGTTCAGTAGGCATGCTGCTCGATACGTCATTGTTTGATTACGTCATCGTATCTTGCACAACATTGACTGAGAGGCAACTGTCGGCCCGTTAGATCTTGAAAAAGAGATCACGAACGCCAGATACGAAGGAAATAACAATTATACTTTTCTTGACTCTTATTTCCGCATGGCAAGTTGAATGGCTGGATTCAGATGACCTGAATATGGCATTATGGATGCCTGAGTGAGCTTGAAATAGTTCCCAAAATCGTCTGCACGTGTTCGCGGGCGTGTAGCTCGAAAACTAGAGGGGTCTAGGTCTTAAAAAGAGCAAAATTGTTAACTGCACGGAATGATCTTTAAGATGCGGCGCTGTAAACGTACACGACTGCTCTGGCGCTGCTGACTGAGCTGTTGAATAAAAATGGCCGGGAGTAGCGAAGCTTAACTGGCCACAGAAGATGAGGCTATCCCTTCCCTCTCCCCTCCTCTTCCTCCGTTACTGCGTAACAAACCTGTTATTTCGACGCCTCATAAATGAAAGGATTAGTTCCGAGGCGGGCCAAGGCAAATGCTCTCAGTGATTGTGCGAATGGACGCGAGTGTCCCACGCCTGAAACTGCATCTGCACGGTCGCGGACAACAGGTGCCTGAACCCCAGCCACGTACCTCTGCCCGGAACCCCTGGGCCTTAAACAGCTCACAATGAATACAGCATTCAGAGTACCAGATTTGTGTTTCAAACATATGCTTAGGTGTCACTGAGGCTTTACGATACACTCAGCTGCTGGGGCTACATGGTGTCGCCTGCCTCTCAACCTGGGAGGAAGGGCGGACACCGCGGGGAATCGAACCCCGTGCCTCTGCCAGACGCGCAGTGGTTAACGCAGACGCTTTAACCACTACCCTACCGGCACCCCTTGGTCATATACTTAGATGCACTCTAATGCAAGCCAGGTTATTAACCAGCCTCATTTATCACTAGCAGCTGATTTTTGCAGCCAGTCAGAAGGCTCCCAGTTGGCTTAACACGCGCCCGGGTGGCCGGCTAGATACCCTTTGCTCGGGTGGGGAGTCAATTTGCCCCACCCACCCCCCCCCCCTAAGGTCTCGGGAACCAAGAAAGTTAGAGACACCAAATTTACTGAGTGCGTTGACCTGTACCTGAACTCACATAGGTTACAGTGTGAGGTTCCTAGTTCATGACCTTCAGATCACATAAGGTAAAACAAGGTTGAATACCAGGCTAGTCTCCAAAGTGCCCCCAGAGCCTAGATAACTGTTTCTAAGCAAAAGGTCACAAGCCCATTTTAGGTGAGTGACCATGTTTGATCTTTTGAGGGTCATAGTGACCAAAATCATACAAAAGTGTGCTGAGTTTTGCATTTGAATGAGCGACAAAGATTACGCTAGGCAGTATGCTCCTAAAAAAAATGTCGACCTGCGTCATTTTAGGTCAGTGAACTATTCTGATCTGTAAGAAGTCAATCAAAGATGCATAATGAGGTTCCTGCTATCAATAAATTCAAAATGAGCACCAGAAACTATCCATGCAGCAAGTCCTAGCGTAATAAAACAGGTTGGTTTTGACCTTGGTATGACCTTCATACCTGACCTCAGTTCAACGTGATTTGCTCATTAAACATTTGTGTTGCCTAAGAAAGCATCTCAGAGATGTATGGCTTCGTCAAACACTCCGTTGTTGCATCAGATTGAAGGATTCCCAAGAAATTGCTTTCTCTGAAACCGTTGCCTGACTTTAAAGTGCCACAGGTCAACGACCTTATAAGGTACATCTAAACGTTTGTATCAAGCGATCCGCTATTCAGTTCCCTGTAGCTATGCAAAATTTGGCGCGGGTGCGCCGCGGCGTTCGGAAACCATTCTACAAAATCCTTCGGCGGGTCAATTGTATCCCCCACCCGATCGCGTTTTAATGAATGCTCGGTGCTGCAGCCAGTACTAAATTAGTGTGAAACCGGTTAAATAAGTGCCATAAGTTATGCTTAAATGCGACGCACGAATGACCCTCATTCATGTATAACTCCCTCACAATGTGCTGTGACGATGCTCATGATGACAACTGAAAAAGCCTGGATGCCGATTGATGCAGATTGAACAACCCAAGCCATGCCAAGCAGATTTGCCCAGCTGAGCCGGTTCGGATTAGCTCCTGAAATTTTGAAAACTCCTGACTGGTGAGCGGGTTGGATTTCGGACAGCCGAACCTGATTCCATCGGAGGCAAATGCCGTCAACATGTGGAGTGCCGTTATAGGAATCACATGCATGTGCCCTGAGGAACCACATGCATGCGCCCTGAGGAATCACATAATAAGTGGAACCATCCCGTGTTCTAATCACGCCTCCAACCATCCAATAGTTACCTGTTTAAGGGTTCCGTCCATTGCGAAGCTGAGCTGACGAACGCCTCCGTCTCAACACACCATGCTTATGTCGACGAACTGGCAGCTTCAGACACACGCTGATGTACAGGTCCACAGTCACGCACTGACCCGCAAAGATCTTGGTCCAACGACCCTCAGTAGTCCACAGGCCTCCCAGGCCCTACTATGGCACTCACTAGCTCGCAGACACGCTAGCAGCAGGCGCACGACGGCCCGCAGACAAGTGCCCTGAGACAGCCACTGCGGCAGCACTAGAAACCAGCTGCCGGCTGGGGAGTGTTTATCACAAGGCCTTAGGGCAACTGGACGTGACCAGCAATTCTCGAGGTTCCTTCCGTAACAGGCGCACGACTGGCACAATCTAGCGTGCTATTCCGACGCGCCACTCCAGCCTTGCGGAAAATGCGGCACGTTCTGGAGATATTTTTCAATCGCAAGTATCTCCTTGACGGATGTTGTTGTCGCCCGTGTGACGGACGCACATGACTTTAACGATCGGAGCGGACCAAGGCCATATGAGTGAGAACCGTTCCGTATTTCTCGCCGCACCTTCCCTTCGCTTACCGTTAGTGTGACGTTACTGGCGCTGGGACTTCAATGCGCGGCGGGCCGCTAGGCGTCGGGTGTAATGCTGAGGGCAGCCGAAATATGGAAATATTCGTACAACTAATAGAAATTCGCTAGCGGGGGGTGCGTAGGACCAGCGAGCCGCCCGAGTACAATTTTATGACGAACAACAATGCTACGCTCTGGAATGGCATCGCTCAAGACGTGGTAACACGTATTTATTCGAGGCCATGCAACCAGTAGCGTAGACGGAAATGGGGCACAGCGGACACGTGCCCCCCCCCCCCCCCCCATCTAGTTCCTATGTGTCCCAAAGGGCTCCTGGGAACCGACGTTCAAAGGCCCGATTTGAGGACTTGAAGAGCCGGAAGGGCCGAACATAGGTCATATCAAAGGGACCGACCCGCATGGACAGGGCCCTCAGATACCAGTCAGAGGATCATTCGCCCCAGTTGGGGGGTCACATGAGTCGAACACGGCTTCTATGTCGGTCAAACACCACCAGCAGGATAACAATGGCCCCTAGCACCTCAAACGCCCCTAGGACCAAAAATCAATTTTGACAGTCAGCGACTCCCTTATACTTGACAGATTACAATACAGAGCAGCAAGACTAATCCACCGGTGCACTCCACAGAACACACAACTCGCGCACTGTTGACGAGTTGGGATGGAACACTCTCAAATCACGAAGAAACATGTACAAACTGAGGCTGTTTCACACCCCCATACACAACCAACATCTACTGCCAACGAACGTCACTGCACTTCTACCTGACACACGAGCATTTGCAGCAGGACGCCCACTACGCAATGCAATGACACTCACATTATCACCGAACAGAGCCTCAACACACGAAATATCCTATATTCCATCAACTACGAGCAGATGGAACCAGCTCCCGCTTGAGGTTAGCTAGACACAGACGCCATCTACCAGTCGACATCGGCAATCCCGGCAGACGGCAGCACCCGACTGTGCGCCAGGCGGCGCGAGCACCCGCGCCCCGCCGGCAGAGGACGGCACCGTGCGGCGTGGACGGACAAAGAAGTCCAGCGCTCGTGACCCGCCGGCAAGTTGCGGGGTCGCGCCACACGCCGAGCGCGTGGGATTCGAACTCACTAAAGCCACGTGCGGACGTGAGACCACGGACGCGCGTGGGTCGGGCATGAGACGAGTCCATTCGACGAGTCCATTCGTGCCAGACGAGTCCATTCGTCACGACGATGTCTGCTGTCGCAGCGGGTATTTTTCGCTGTTGCTTTCATTTTATGTGTTTTGGCTTGCTTGTGGCAGTCCCTTTTTGTTGTCCTGGAATCCAAGGGAGTGCTGGCTGAGTCATCGATACGAGACAAAGCGTGCACGCCTTCAGGAGCAGGAGAGAGCGAACGCAGCCAGTCAGCTGTCGGGTGCGGGCCCCGGGCCTGCTCCCACGGGAGAGGTAGTCCCTCCCCCTCGAAAGCGTGTGAAAGCTCCCTCATGCTACTCGCAAAGAGACCCGTCTATGGTCCTCCGCCACCAGCGCCACCTAGGACCACGGCGTCGCCGGCGCCGGCCCAGTTTAGGACGGGCGCCCGGAAAAGCGTAGACCGCCGGGGTCGATTTCGCCAACAGATAGCGGTAGTCCCCGGATCCGGCCCAGGATCCGCCAGATCTCTTTGGGTTCTGAAGACAGCACCAACAACCATGGGCCAGGCTCTAGCGCTGCTGAGTTCTTTCAAAACCTTACAGTGCTTTTAAAGCCTCTTCGTTCAGTCAGTTTTACAGTGAAACTGTAGAGGGGTAAGGTCAAGCACCCAGGACTTGCAGACAGTTTTAAGCGCGCACTGCCCGGTAGCCGTGTGTCTCCAGGAGACTATGTTGGCGCCTGATGCGGCCTTCAGCCTGAAGAGGGTACACTACCTTCCGCGCTGACATGCCAACAGACAACATTGCTTACGGTGACGTTCTGTTGGCTGTGCACCAAACTGTACTTACCCGGCGTCTGGTGTTAAGAACAGACTTGCAAGCTGTCGCAGCAACGGTGAAATTCAACCGTCGCACCATAACTGTCCGCTCTCTCTGCTTGCCACCTGGGGTGTCATTCCATCTGGAGGACTACGAGAGTTAGTCTCTCAGCTTGTTCCCCCTCTACTCGTTTTAGACGATTTTAATGCACATCACACTGTGTGGTGTGTGCTTCCGCGAACACTCGCGGTAGGCTATGTGAGGCTTTCATGCGTGACGAAGGTTTGTGTGTTTTAAATACAGGGCATTTAACATTGCCATCAGGACGATCGTCAGTGCCTTTGCAGTCCGCAATTGGTACCAAACTTCACCTGGGATGCTTCAGAGTACCCCCTTGGAAGTGACCATTTTCCGGTCTGGGTTCGGTACCGTGGTGGTGCTGTTCTTGGTACTCGACCTCAACGTTGGAATTTCAAAAATGCGGATTGGAGTGGATTTGAAACCCGCCTGGAGGAAACCTTTTCTAGCGATATCGACTCTGCAAATCCGACTACGGAGGAATTTACGTCTCTCGTTTTGGGTGCGGCGAAAGGATGCATTCCGCGCACCTCTGGATGCCCTCGTCACACCCCTGTACTTTGGTGGAGCGACGAGTGTCGCGACGCTATTCGTGCACGTCGGAGAGCTTTTAGGGCTTTTAACCGGCACAGCAGCACATTAAACCCCATGGCTTTTAGGCAAGTACGCACGGCCGCGCGCCGCACTATACAAAAGGCGAAACGTGCATCATGGCGCACCTACGTCAACTCAATGAATCGGCACACGCCGATGTCACATGTGTGGGGCCGCATTAAAAGAATCGCCAGACTGCATCTACCAGCTTCCTTTCCCGTACTGCAAGTGGGAAGTCAAGACATCACTCACCCAAGTGATGTCGCGGAAGCCATTGGGGAAGCCTTGTCAGACCGTTGCCGAAATGACACCTGCGATCTACGGTTTTTGCGGCATCGGGCGCGATGTGAAACTTCGCAAGTTAATTTTTATACAGGGGACATCCTGATGTACAACAAGCGTCTCACTGTGGTGGAACTTGAAGCGGCCATTCGCTCGCTGCGTAGTGTAGCGAAGGGGTCCGACATCATCCACAATGATATGGTACGGCATTTTCCTCCCCGTATACTACGAGCACTGCTGGCAATTTTCAACTGTACATGGGTGTCAGGTAACGTGCCGCCAGCCTGGCGGAAGTCCATAGTAGCGCCTATTTTAAAGCCCCGGAAAAGTGGAACGAACGCCCTTGACTATCACCCGATCGCTCTCACATCTTCGCTTTGTAAGCTCATGGAAAGAACGGTGAATGTGCGGCTCTCGCGGACATGAGAACGTCAAAACTTTTTCACGAATGCTCAGTGCGGATTCCGTAAGAACAGGAGCACGATTGACCACATCTTAACTCTTGATACCGCAATGCGAGCCGGTTTTATAAACAAACATCATACCGGCGCCATTTTTTGACATAGAAAAAGCATACGATACCACATGGAGACATGGAATTTTGATGAAGTTGCTCGATTGTGGCCTTCGCGGTCACATGGGAAAGCTTTTACAAAACGTTTGAATGACAGATCCTTTCGGGTGCGTGTTGGTTCTCATCACTCCGACAGGTATCCGCAGGATAATGGTGTGCCTCAGGGCAGCTTATTAAGTATCATTCCTTTCGCCGTGATGATTAACGACATAGGGGGCACGCTTCCACATGGAATCAGCCGTTCTCTGTTCGTAGACGACCTCGCTATCTGGTGTAGCTCGTCGACCACTCGCACGATGGAGCGACAGATGCAGCTGGATGTTACACGTCTGGAGAAGTGGAGTGTGCTCGATGGTTTCCGCTTTTCCACATCGAAGACAACTGTAGTCCATTTCTGTCGTCGTCGCTGTCACTGTCCTGAAATGGAAATCAAGCTGTATGGGCAGCGCGTCGCCAATGACAGTACCGTGGAATTTCTCGGTATACGATTTGACCGACGCCTAACATACCGTGAGCATACAAGAAACCACCGCGACAAATGTTTAAAATCTCTGAACATTCTAAGGTGCGTAAGACGTACATCATAAGATGCTGATAAGAGGGCACTGTTACTTCTATATCGTTCCCTGATTCGTTCAAAACTTGATTACGACTGTTTTATCTATGACGGTTCTTCAGACCTGATCAAAAGTACTTTGAACACGGTGCATCACGCCGCACTACCTATTGCAGCAGGGGCTTTTCAAACATCGCCCATAGATAGTCTTCTGGTGGAGGCTCAGGAGCACCCGCTAGCATTGCGAAGGCAGATGCTGGGGCTGCGCTATACGTGCAAGCTGGCGCAGTTCCCAGATCATCCCACCCTACAAAGCAATGTTTTCGCATGACTTACGAAGGCTTTTTCTACGTCAACGGCCTCCACAAACTTCTCCCTTTTGTGTACGAATGATAGAACTTTTCGATGCAAGCGTCTTCAACCTACGACGTGTTATCAGACCTAAACCCATGAAGACTGCTCCTTGGGAGCTAGCATCGCCAACAGTGGATGTTTCGCTATCAAACATGCAAAAGCAACGCGTTCTCATGACGGAACTTAAAGGCGCAGCCTTACAGCACATAGCCTACTTTGACGGGTTCCTGATGACTTATACAGATAGTTCGAAGACGAATGCAGGTGAAGGGTGCGCTTTTGTGTGCATATCCACAACTCTGTCATTCACACTGCCTGTAAACGCGTCGGTCTTCACATCCGAGCTTATAGCCATTAGCAAAGCTCTCAGTTTTATTGAAGTGGACGATAGCAATTTGCATTTGATTCTTTCCGAGTCCTTGAGCAGCCTCCTGGCTGTTGGTGGCTTCTCCTCGTTGAATCCACTGGTCCAGGACATTCAATCGCGTCTCATCTCACTGGATCGAGGAGGAAAAACGGTCACACCGTGCTGGATCCCAAGTCACGTTGGAATCTGCGGTAATGATCTTGCTGACACGGCGGCAAAGCGCGCTACGACAGGGACACGCATTCCTTTAACACCACTACCAGCTCAAGACATGTACCCCGAAGTGTCGTCGCTTATGCAGAGGCGATGGCAGTTCCACTGGAACTCGGTGAGCGCCAACAAGCTGCAGTCCGTGAAACCCCCGTATTGGACTATGACAGTCGTGTTTTCGGGACAATCGGAGAGAAAAAGTTTGCTCTTCGCCGGTTGCAGATAGGCCACACATATGTTGCGCACCGTCACCTGTTATTGGCTGGCAACAAACCATGCTGCCGTCGATACTCTGACCCGCTGACTGTGCATCATATACTGGTCGCTTGCCGTCACCTCACTGCAACGAGAGCGCAGTTTTCGGACACCACGTCCTGAATCGCACACTATGTGAATTTTTAGGGGATTATTCGCACGCTGTGGACTTTGGTAAAGTGCTCCAGTTTCTTCGCGCTAGAGATTTCCCAGTCATCTTTTCATCATGATACTAGGCCTGATCATCAAGGCTTTATATGATGACTTGATCGATGTACTTGCCTGATTGGCAGTTCTGCATAAATTGATAGTTATGGGTGCTGCATGACCTGCAGCAGTCCATGCGCCCTAAAACACCAAATCATCATCATCATCATCATTCAAAATTTTACCGAAAAGAAGTGGAGAATGTCCATTGCCAAGCAGCAAAGTCCATATTTTGTTTATACTCTTTTTTCCTTTTTGACTACCTGAATTGTTCATGAAATGCGCTATGGAAAAGGCTACGAATCATATTGTGCTGAGTGGAAGTTGGGTGCGTAGATTTGTAATGCAGAATCACACCAGAATGGGTAGGCTTGATTAAGAGCTACCAGTCCGAGCAGCCTTAGCTGTCCTCCGATAGCGGTCTAGGATATGTGCTGCGTGACGTTTAAAATACGCTGGCAAGATGCGTGGTGACAAAATCTGGGCAGCTTCGGGCTACATGACACTGAAACTTTTTGACACTTAGAGACACTGATTTCTTCGGAGAAGGCAGTCTGTTTCAGTAGATGCAAAATATGCCATATCACGTAGAGCATAAGCGTATTTGCGTCTGTATCTTCTAGAACCTATGGAAATAATTCAAAACAATTAAAAACAAATGTTTTTTGTAGAAGTCTTTCTCACGGAGCCATCGGTCTGTCTCGTTAGTGCAACCAGTGTTTTCAGTAGTCCGCCATCTACAGGTAGATTGGCTTTCTGGAAATATACCGCATTGCGCAGGTAATACGAGAACGGATCTTCCTTGACAGAAGACGACGCTTGAGGATAAGAAAAGAAAGACGCACACTCGCCGAATTGTATTGCAACGAGGCAATCACGGCTGAAACAATAGCACATAACTGGAAGCATCATGCATGCTTTCCCCGGAATTTCGCGTTTCGCCTACACGATTATCAGTTGTTATGTACAAGTTCGTGCCTTCTCTTTTTGTTAGTTTCCACCAGAAAAACACATTATGCTGCGTGTAAACGGGATGCGTAATGACGCCTTAAAGTGTTGTAGACTGTTCAGCTGTTGGCGGCTGGCTGCGCAGTCGCGAGAACAGACATCATAGACTTGAAAATTTAGTTCCACAACCAGGATGTAACGTTGTTCCTGCAGGCTGATATAACAGGCTAACAAGAGCACAGAGCACGTGACATCTGACGAATTGGCGAGGACGTGTACATTTGTGTATCAAATTATTTCACACTATGTTTGGAAACAAATTAGAAAGCGAACTCCTGCTTATGGCTGTCAAGCACGACGAATTCACCAAATCTGACGAAATTTAGTGCGTCATGAATGATCGACAAGAACGCACGCGTAACGTCCTCAGGTTGCATACAGACATGAGATCTCTCGGTCTTTTCATACACGCTCTGCTATCGTAGAAACATGAACATGAGCTTATGGGATAAACACTCTCAGGAAATTTAGGTACATTCCATCGCAACGTGGCTATGAGGTAATGAAAATCGCATTATTACAAACCGATTCTAAATCCCCATGGTCATTGACGCGCTGATGGAGTCGGAAGCATTATTTCATTTCGGTGTATCAACACAGGACATCAGTGGTTTATAACCTGGCGGTGACTGAGGGGCACGAGGTGGCGGCAACTCAGCTACCTTTTCAACGTTCTAAAACAGATGCTGAATCTGTTCCAGCGAAAGACCCTTGGTTTCCTTTAGGCAAAATGTGGCAAAGAACACATGACACAGGCTTACCAGCGAGTGGATGACGAAGCCTCCACCCAGACCAATCCCATCTCTGATTAGTGGGTACATTTTTAGCAGCGCAAATAGACACAAATTCATCACAACGAGGACAATGTTCGCGCCCGAGGTGCGCGTTTTGTTGGGCAGCAACTCGGTGACGTAGTTGAATGCGACGTTGGCGAGCATGCCGACAAAGGCCACTTGCGTCAGCCCAGCGCCCGCCAGCACAATCCAGCCGAGACGCTCCTGGGGTTCCGCGGCCAGGAAGAAATACGCGGCGACAGCGGCGCAGCCAATGGCAGAGAGCACGCCTCCCAGACGCAGTACCGGTAGCCGGCCGTATCTTTCGATGATGATGCCGCCGGGCACGCAGACGAGCGCAGCGAACGCGGCCGGTAGCGTGGCTCGCTGGTACTCGCTTAGTGAAATCTGCACCGGATCCAGCACGAAGGCGGTGATGAGCAACAGCGTGGCGCCGCCGCACCAAGCGAACTGTACCATCTGGATGGAGGCCAGTAGCAGCGGGCGCCACGTGCCTGGCTGACGCAGCAGCGTCCACACGGGCAGTGCGGCGCCGTCCGCATGTGCGTGCTGCAGTGAATCGTGGATACTGCGTACCTCAGCAGCGGCGTCCACCTGCGTGCCACGGAAGAACTGGATGGAGCGCATGGCTTCCTCCTCCGAGTGGCCGCGTGAGAGCAGCCACTTGGCCGAGTTGGGCAGGAAGAGGAGACCGGAGAGGCAAAGCGCGGCCGGCACCACGCCTACCGCGATGAACAGCACCTGCCAGTGCAGCAGCGGTGCCACAGCCAGAACCAACACCTGGCCCAGGTACAGCATGAAGCTCAAAAGGGCGCTAAAGAGGGCACGGCGCGTGGGCGGCACAATCTCAGACATATAACCACGCACGCTGCCCTCGGGTATGCCGAGCGCGACGAACATGGCCACCCGGCCGCTCAACGTCCAGCCGAAGTGGTCGCCGAGGCCGACCGCCAGCGAACCGAGCGCGTACAGCGGCATGGTGAGCAGCAGCAGGCGCCGCGCGCCTAACGCGGGCGCCACCAGCGCGCCCAGCAGGCCGCCCAGCACGGCGCCCAGCGTTGTGGCGGCGATCGACCAATTGAGCTGGTCGGCGCTGAGAAAGCCGTCAGGATCGTCCGGCACCTGGATGAGGGTGACGCTGTGCATGCCGAAGTTCAAGCCCATGGCCAGCATCAGCTGACCCACGACCACCAAGGCCAACACCTGCAAGGAAGAAAAGATGCTATGATGATGGGGTGGGGGGGGGGGGGGGGGTCTTTTCAATAGCTGTCTCTTGATATCCGAGACTGCAAAAAGTTGCGGTCTTATCTTGTTGTAACTTTTCTTTCCTTTTAAAGTATCCCTGAACTATCCTTGACGTGGTTGCGATCATTCTGGGACTGGGACGCGCTCAACCTGAGTCAGCTACGCGCTGATTGGGGGCCGCTCCACGTCGCTGGCACCGCCAATGACAATGTGGCCGCATTTATGAAACTTTCGAAATTCGCAATCGACACTCACTGCCCGACCACCACCGTGACGTCACGCCAGTCCGGGTGCCATGTCTGCCTGAAGATACCGAAGTTTCCGCAGTTATTTAGGAGCGCGACTGCACCCGTAAGACCTGGGGGCGCTGCTGTACCGCAGAGGCGCGTCGCGTGTACCAGCGGTGCCGTAACAGAGTGAAGGGACCGATCACTCCCACGGACGCTCGTACCTATGCACTGGTCTGCCGACAGGACGGGCGAGATTTCTGAAGCCGCCTCAAGCAACTCGGACTGCAGCAGGCGGGAGGGCGTGACACACCCTACTACGACACGTGCGCCCGGGCGGACCCACTCAGTGCTCACTTCGCTACCGTTGGCCCAAGCATTGCTGCGCAGGCGGCGGTAGCGCATTTTTAGCGCAAATTTCCAGCATCCCCACTATATGCAGTGAACAAGTGTTTCCCTCTAATCGGCGCACATCTTCTACATTTGGTCAATTTTCTGTCATATCACGCACCTTTCCGTTCATCTGGAGGATCGCGCACGCATGTTCAAGTTGGGCGATCGATCAGACCAGAAAAATCTTCGGTCCATTTCAAACGGCGGAAAATCGTTAAGCTGGAGCTTGAAATTTATTGTACCTTTGGATCTGCCAAGCATGAAACGGTCTTCCTAAGGTTGTCTTCTGAAGCTGAGCCCAACTGGGAACATAATATATTGTTTTTTCCTCTTCAGGCGGCCTAGAAACCCAGTTTAAACATGCATATACCAATTGCTGGGGCCCAACAAAAGGCGCCCACGAGGCAACACATGTCCCGCCAGGTTTGGAGCAGGCCTGAGGTGTGGTGGACAGTATTGTCATTATGACTAGGTCTTAATGGCATTATCCGAAAGCGCATACCTCTTTTCCATAATGGCAGATGGTCTCCAGGAGGCCCAAATTTTGGACGCCACCCCCCAGTACTGCCTGCCGCCGGTTGGAATTTTGTCGCGTACTTCGCTGCCCTGGATGTCGAACTCCTTCGCTGTTTTTTTCGCGGTCAAGGTCGGCAAATCCAGTCGTAAATCCAGTTTAAACGTGAGGTCCCGTCAAGTCCCGAGGGCGTAAGACGACTGCTTTAGTGATTGGACTACCCCATTGTCTAGGGCAGGTGTGTCAGGATACTTTGTAGCGCCAGTCATCCTGGAATTAGTTGAATGCGATCGTATAAATGAACATGTTGAATGCGTGCATGACATCGAAAGTTGATGATATGAAAGTTGAAAGATCACAAGATAAATGGAACCATTCCGAGTGCAAATCACGCTTTCAATCTTCCGCTAGTTACCTGTTTAAGAGTCCTTTCCATTGCGGAGCTGAACTGATGAACGTCTTCGTTTCAACACGCCATGCCCGCGCCGACTAACAGGCAGCTTCAGACACACGATGATCTGTAGATGGCGCTGGTGCAAAATCGCGCACTGCCCAGCAACCGGTCGCCGGCTGGGAGTCATCGTCGCAAGGCTTAAAGAGAAGGCTTTCTGTAAACCAGCAGTGCTCAAGGCTACTTTCGGTGATCGGCACCTGGGGACTGCTGCGCGGGGACTTCGCCATAAGCCAGACCTTCACATGCTCTATGCAAAGCGATGACGTCACTTGTGTAGTGACCACGGCACAGCGTGGCCGCAGGCCATCAAAGCCATCAAACTCTTGTTATTCATTTCATGAGGAATGTCATCAGACTTCGACATCAAACTCACGATTCTTTTCTAAGGGAAAAAGCCTGGTCGCTTCTGACCGCTTCTGGTAGTCAACAGCCTCTTGGGCGTCTTTAAAAGACGGCTTGGATAATCACTGGTCAATTTCTACCTTGATCGAATCATCCCACCGACTTACCTTGACCTTTCAATGTCTCTCGTCGTTGAAAGCAAGATGCTGAATCAGGGCACCGCCAACGATATAAGAAAGGTCAAAGATTAAGCCCTAGGCAGGCATTCATGACACTGTAATCCAAATCCCGCCTGCAAAGTTGCAGCCCATTGAAAGTTACCGCCCACCTCATATCGCTCGCATCGCGACGCTTTAAAACATGCTCTTGTGGCCAGATGAATCTCCAAGTCTAGATTTTTCAGAATATTACACTGACCAGTTCGGGAAACTGGGGGTCGGCTGCTAAAACAGCCAAGTGGCCGACCGCACGGACAGTGGAAAAACACTGATGTGTCGCCGACCTGTGACCGAGTTCACCGACCTGTGTCCGAGTCCGCCGACCAACTAATCATCACACGATATATTTGTCGCCGAGTTGGAATGAAACCTAGAAAAGATACCATAGTGCCGTAGAATACGGTAAATATTTTCACGGAAACCTAGAAAAGATACCATAGCGCCGTAGAGTACGGTAAATATATTTACGGAAACGTTCGCTGGTGTTATGTTGGGAAATGCATTACCATGAATGCATAATATCTACGTATGGGGGCCTCATGTTTTGTTTGGCACGGTGTGCTGTATTTGTTCGTCTTGGCTGTCACCAAAATTTGCTGCCCAAAAAATTATTGGCACCAAGTTTCACGTGGATGCATACGTTCTTGTCGCTGACCTTATCCACCAAGTTGGCAGATTTTACCACCCTTGCCGCGGTGCTGCGCCTGAGTCGCGAACGATCTCTCGAGATGTAGCGGGCGCGGCGCATCTCGCCGCGACACCTCGGCACCCACGGCCGGCGATCTCGCTCCAACTGCTGGCTAACGGTCCCGAGATCCCGTCCGCTTCGGAAAGTTCGACGCCATAATCCTCCGGGCCGAGGCTGAGGTGTCCGTAGCGGATCCCACCCCAGACGAGAGGGACATTTGCCAACCGAGCGTGGACACCGTGCGCTGATCCATCAGTAATCGTGCCAGGTCAAGCAGCAGGAAGGAGAATATATATATATATATATATATATATATATATATATATATATATATATATATATATATATATATAGGAAAATAGGGAATGGGTAACCCACGCGCTCGTTAAAAGAATCCGTGCAGCGCATGCGCCACAGAGCTAGACCACACCGATCTAAACAATGAGACGAGAGACAAAAAGGACAAAGTACACGGGTATGGATGCCATGCGAAATCAGGTAATCCATCGGAATGAACGAACCCTAACCTTTCCTTTGTAACCTTTCCCTGGCTTGGGTAAAGAAAAAAGGCCAGCATGGCACGGATTTACCAGCAGGGCCGCAGAGTTGAGCTTCCTTCGTGTCGTTGCTCGGGAATCCCGCCGTGATGATGTCATGGAGGTCTCGGCTCTCAGGATCTCGGGTGGCGGCCGCTCGGACGGAGTCCGGTCTTGACACGGCGCGATCCGAGCATCATCTTCAGAGGTCGCACTCAAAGCAGCAGCCAGGGCGTCGTACAGCGCGTTATTCACCTCCGCAACGTTAGTCTAGGTCGCTTCAAGCGCCAGCTTATGGAGTTTCTACCGAGTGAGGCGAATGTTGGAACATGAGTGGATGCGTGTGCGAGTTCGATTGTGTGTGATGCCACAATGTGAATGCAATAGTGTGATTCCCCGAGATGATCCCTCGACCGATGTGTGATGTGTTAAGATTTTTCTACTAGTTTTCACATTGTCTCCTTTACGCCCGTTTTTATCAATGATGACGTGTAACTTTTAAAAGCCACTGGATCTTGTTGAAAGTTACGAAATATGTGAACATTAGACATTGAACATTGACCTCTGATTTAGAAGACAGTTGTCGATTACACAAGTTTTCTTTTTAGTCAGTGCTTTCCTTAGAAGCTAATTTTTGATGACGTCATCGTACCATGCCCAACTTTGATTGAGAGCTAATTGACGGCCGTTTCAGCTGGAAATGGTGCTCACGAATGCAAGCTATGTGACTCGGCAATGATATTTTTCTTGGACTTGATTGTCGCATGGCTAATGGAATAACAGGATTTTAATGACGTTGTTATTGCGTAATGGATGCCTGGGCCACTTTAAAATAGTCTCACGGAGACTATTTCAAAGTGACCCAGGCACCTGCACGTCTTCAGGTGCGTGTAGTTCAGATACCAGGGAGTCTTAGGTCATAGAGAGGGCAAAACTGTGAACTGCGCCGAATGATCTCCAAGGTGGCTATTTCAGTGGAGTTTATTTCAGTTTATTCCCATACAAATGTGGAGCACTCCCTTTAAAGACTTAAACATTAATTGTGAGCCAAGAAAGCAGGGAAATGATCAATGCAGGCATCCATCAAAGTGTAAATCCATCTACATACAGGTAAACAAAAAGGCTCATGAATGAAAAGGAATGACATTGCATTGCTGGATGGAGACAATATTTCACACCATTCATGCGTTCCTATCTTAGAAAATAGATTTGGGGTGCTTATCGCCTGCACTATCCGCCTGCTTGAGGCCACCAACTGGCATGCCAGTAGTATGATGAACCAGAAGCCTGACTATATAATACACAACCCTAGACAAACGTCGACGCTTTGAGTAAGGGTCAGTATTATTGCATATGAATGATGAATAGGCCGTACGTAACACCCAACTATGTTCAGCTTCGAACAGATGTCTCACAACCGTCATTCCCAAAGGATGCCACCCTGCACCACATGGATGAAGCGGGCAGAAGTCTGCATGTTATTGCCCTACATTCGCATCTCTACAATAGTTTTAGTCCCATTTTTAGTACAGTTTTATAGTCATCTTAACAATAGTTTTAGTTTTTCATCCTCACAATAGCTTAGTAACACAATAAGTATTCTATTACTGACATGAATTGCTGATGAAAGAGTGCACCCTATAGGGAAATGTACTGTATGCACAGAAAAACATCACTATGAGAGGCCAGGGAATTTCAGTTGACACAAAATTCAGGCATTGGTACCAAGACAACATAGCATTTAATATTTACCAATTATCATTATGCGGCAATATACGCAAGTTCACGGAGAGCCACAACTATAGTGTATAGAACGATCTGATAAAAATCATCACAGGGGAGAAGTAAGCAACAAACTAGACTGTTGGATGGATCGTATAACATTTTAAGCTATAGGACAAATACGACACGTTTATTTTTAGCCCCGCTTTCAAATTACAGAGACACAGAAGGTGGAGAACAAATCAAAATATTTCAAATACATGTAACGGTCGGGGCTCACACGGGGAGTGCGTGTACCGCGGGGTATTAGCGGATGGCGGCCGGAGGGTGCGGGTGTGGTGCGATTTGCTGAGATTGGAGATTGGCTGGTGTTTTGAATAACGACGAGAGATTTTCGAAGACGGACGTTGATTTTTCGAACGAGTGAAAACGAGGACAAACGCGCGCACAGCATCAGCGGTGGGATATTTTGCTTTTACCAGTTGGGCCACGTGCTGAAACGCACCAGAAATGTCGATGGTGGAGGAAAAGCCCGATTTAGCCCGTAAAGAGCGTCCATGAAGCATGTTCAGGTCGCCGACATTTTCTGGAGGTGAACCTGAAGTATTTTTGAGGCAATTCAAGAGAATTGCGAGAGCCAATGGATGGAATGAAACTCATCAGCCTGATGTGCTACCGGCTCTATTCGTGGGTAACTATGAGTGGATAACAGTTCAGTTAGACGAGCCCCGACCAGCGGATGTTGGACCAGCTGGAGGCGGGCCAACGGATGGTGGACCAGCTGGAGGCGACCCACGGATGGTGGACCAGCTGGAGGCGGAACAACCGGTGGCGGACCAGCCGGGGACGGACCGGCCGATCACTTTCCCACTGGGGGCTTCCTGGACTCGGCGGAGCAGCTGGCGGCGATACCGGAGGAGTCAGTACAGATACCGGGGCCGCAGTCGGAGGCTGTCCTACCAGTGGCGCCGTCTGGAGCGGATGGAGGGTTGATGGTAGCGCCACCTGTGGCACCCGAGCGTGTTGGTTCTGGAGTGATGTCACGAACGAGGTCTGGACATGAAGTCAGACGTCCGCGACGCTTCCTGGACTAAGTTGAGTGTGCAGGTGTTTTGGTTCACCTGCCATACAGTGTGAGAAGTGTGAGTTCTTTTATTTGTGAGATTGCACGGTGGCTACTGTGATTGATTGTCGGTAACACTTTATGTTTAGGGCCGTACAGTGATCTTGGGTTCATGTACTAGAAACCTAGTTTAAGGAGAGGGGATGTGGCGGTCGGGGCTCAGCTGAGCAGTTCCGGAGGGCAGAGGAGCTGTGTGATCAGCTGAGCAGTTCCGGCGGGTACGGGCAGTGCGCGCACCGCGGGGTATTAGCGGATGGCGGCCGGAGGGTGCGGGTGTGGTGCGGTTTGCTGAGATTGGAGATTGGCTGGTGTTGGGAATAACGACAAGAGATTTTCGAAGACGGACGTTGACTTTTTGAACGAGTGAAAACGAGGACAAACGCGAGCACAACATACAGCCGGTTTTTTAGTTGTCTGCAATCATTCAATACCCATGTAAACTACAAGTATACCTAAAAGGTGTAAGAAACTTTACCACCAATTATTCCAGTCTGAGCAAAGGACCTGAACGACCGAAGCAAAATTGTTTTTGTTGGCTATCAAGGCTTCAGATCTCTTAGCTTATGAAGCGTCGGGCTCCCAGGTAGTTCGCCTTTGTCCTCAAAATGTCAGAATTGTCAAAATTTTGCTAGCCTGGTGAAGTGTGATTTGATACTGATTTTTGAATTCTCGTTTCTCCACGAATGTCCGCGTTTCGTCCAAACCAATGTCATACTTGACATTTTCAGTTTAATGCGCGTGTTTTTGCCTTAATTCAGATGAATTGAGAGCATGACGAACTCATTTGAATAAGACTCAAAGCCCGTCTTGCTCCACAGCTCGATGCCGCGAACCATGTTGGTGCGGCGAGTGTCTACCGCAGTCGACCAATCCACATCGGTGTTGGGCCTGGTATAATCCTAGAACCTGGGCGAACTAAAGGCATAGACTGGAGGAACAAATGCTCATATGCTCGTTTCGTATGTCACCTATTTCTCAGTTTGAAAACCGTGTTTTAGACACTTAAGATCAACAAAATTACATTACATAAGTTATTGTAATGTGAAATTTCCTTGTTGGTTAAGTACATGATAAAACTCCCTAAACCATCTGACAAACGCGTTTTAAAAAACCGTTCAACACATCAATCGTATTTGAAAAAGGTATCGCGAAAATACCCGAAAATGCTTTACGCCACGCGCTCTAAGTAAATGTCTAATTCTTGGCGATTAAAGCCTTGCCAAGGACATGAAATGCTCACGCCTTATACTATTCTTCCCTGTTAGCAATGGAAGCCAAGTTTAAGCGTAAGCGTGGACATGAATTTATAAGTCGATTCACTACCAACGGCTTCCCTGCGAAGATCATGTCAGACACGAATCACTTCATATCCGTTATTTTAATGCTCTTTTCGTTATTTATGCAATCACACTATTCACTTTAACTAAAGTGTCCATGCCCAAAATAGTCCGGACGAACGACACGCTCCAAAACGTCTTTGAAGCACTGCTGCATTACTATAATGGGATACCTGAATCCATCTACACCTCACGTTTAACCCGTGTATGGAATGATGTACCCCAATGTCCTAATGCTTATAAATATATAATGTCTGCCTCCTCTCCATGTTACCTGGCTAAGCAGCACCCTGGTCGCTGCCAGTTGGCCTTTGGCCTGCCAGTGTTGATCGGCAGTGCTGTCCGTCTAAGTCACTGCCTGCTGTGTTGGTTTTTTTGCCCCCTGGGTGGCGAAAATGCCGTATTTCCTGGAGCTCCCATGCCGTGGAACAAAGATGCCCGGCCAATGGTGACCTCGGACGCGGCAGGGTCCCATCTGATAGCATCGTTCCCGACGCCGCGTCACCTTCGTAGAAAAAAGCTGGATTGGCCTTCCTCTGGCAAAGCCATAAGATCTAGTGAAATTTCGTTCAGCTGGTGATATTCTAGCACGGCTTTCATGCCTCACAGGGCTGAACAAAAAGGAGTGTCACGCATTTCAAGTTTATGACAAGACTTTGATCGTCAAGAAGTGAGCATTTACTTAATGTGCAGGGTGTAACATATGTTCGGCCATACTTTTAACGATTTTAGCTGTTTTACGTGGGATTAAGCCGCTGAACAGTTTTAAACCTTCCATTTTTGGATATTTTGATAAAGTTTTAGCATGTACTAAACAGCCGAGGAAATCATTGTTTCCATGCATTTGTGTACATTCATTGGCTAAAACACGCTTATCTAACTCAGGAAAAGCTTGGAATACGAAACAAGTCCCGTTACAAACATTTCGTTTGCTTCTTAAGTTTATGTATTTGGTTCATCCAACTTATAGGATAATGCCAGGCCTGGCCATGGTGTGGATCGCTTAACCGCGTTTGATGCTGGTCGCACTATTATTGTTTTGATCGCTGGTATGTGGAACAAAGTTTGATTTGAGCGTCGCTTAAGCCAATGATCATCTACCATCCACCATGTCCATGTCCAAGTAAACAACCTCTGGTAAATACTGCAACCTTTTAACAGGGACACAGGCCGGGTATCGGACGGCTACATCGTGTCCGCATGAGGCATATCATCGAATCTTTCTAAAAAGTTTCGAAAGGCTTCCGTAAGAAGAGAATTTACATCCTACATGCCCATACAAGCATGCGTGAGCAGCATACATTTCGATGGTTTCATTTGGCACACCGCCAGTCCAGGATCGGTGGAGCTTCCCGACGGGGCGTGGGACAACAAGAAAACCGGCTGTGGCCAAGAACTCCCTCCCCCGCCAAACCAAGCATGACTATTGTATTCGGGAATCTTGGAGACATCGTTCCAACGGCTGGTGACAAGACAATGTTGTATTGCATTGCACGAGCTCCCAAATACGAGTCAACAGGTACCTACTCTCCGACTGCCGTCCCATTCATCGCGCGCACGCGTTCCTGTCACACAGTGACGGAAGCATTGCCCTCCTGGTGCCCAGGACACACGTGGGATGTACACCTGGGATGTACACGTGAGGTGCACACGTCACTATTATAATCTTGCAGTCGGTCGCGGCCACAAAAAGTTCGTTGCACAGTATATAAGCCGTGCAACCTGCAGCCACCGCAGGCGTATTTGAACGGTGCCGAATTGCGCTACAGGCTTGGATCCCACATACCTTCCCTGGCCCCACAGTAGCATACGGAGCCGAAGCAACCACATCAAATATAGAAAGCGTCTGGACATGTGCGATGAGTAAAAGTTAGAAGCACGGCCGTTGGAAGTATGATATGAACAGTCAAGGAGGTCAATTCGTTGTAATCACACCTACTGTCTGCCACGTCGTCTTCGTTTTCCCTCAATCCTTCGACCACGACGTGTCCGCCTAAAGTTGTGGGGCTTAAGTCTGGACGGTTCGCTGGTCTTTAGGCAGGAATGTTCTCGCCATCTCTGGCCTCTTTGGGTACTCTGGCCATAATCATGTATGCGGATAGATTCCAGCGAATTTACCACGATGTAGCACGTAACAGAACGTTCGTACCTGATGTGGATGTGGCTGGTTTAAAAATGAGAAAGCCGTTATCTGAATATGCACACAACCAACAAGGCAGCTACGTTAAATCCTATGGCAAACATTAAAATGTGATTTGCCAACATCTGATGCAAAACATGAAAATGCAATGGCAAGAAAAGGGAAGACACGCGAGACTTATTCGCAATAGGGCGGTAGGAAAATCTGTCTGTCTTCGTACCCATAGCGCGCAAACTGTTACTGGTAGATGTGTGCAACCAGCGAGCCGACTGCATATATTCAACGACGGGCATGGTAATGAACGCAACAACCTTGATGAGTATGGTATGATAATGAACGCGACAATCTTAAGCGGTAAGCCATTACAATGCACTTCGATGTTATACGGCCTGGCCTCCACGGTCGTGCTACCGCCGCTGGTGGGAGAGAACGGCGAACCTGACGAGTCTGCTGTCTGAAGTCTGTCTGCTGTCTGAAGTCTGTCTGAAGTCTGCTGTCTGAAGTCTGTCTGCCAGTTGTTTGGCGCCGGATAACCCAGAAACCATGTCGGCGAGCGGGGTGAGGGGAGTGAGTGAAATGTTTCCACCAGCTTTGTAGTTGTAATATACTGAGCTGTCCAGGAAAGAACACCGGAAGCTTCGTGCCTACCTGTGCATGTCCGCACAGTCGCTGCGCTCGGTCTGTACCTGTCCGCGAGGCTGCCCGCGCACGCTCCGCAAATGTCCGCACAGTCGCTGTGCTGGTTCCGCAACTGTCCGCACAGTCGCTGTGCTAGTTCCGCACCTGTCCGCACAGTCACTGCACTCGTTCCGCATCTATCCGCACAACCGCTGTGCTCGTTCCGCACCCGTCCACACAGTCGCTGCAGTCGTTCCGCACCTGTCCACACAGTCACTGTGTTCATTCCGCACCTGTCTACACAGCTGCCGTGCTCGGGGCGTGCCTATCTACATTTTGCCGCGCTCTGTCTGTACCCGTGTGCGAAGTCGGCCGTGTTGTGCCCGCACCTGCCTACATTTCGGCATGCTCTGCCTGTACATGTCTTTGGGGTCAGCCGTGTAAGAATATGGTTCTTGGTGGTTCCTGAACATAATTTTGGAATGTATCTTGGTTCTTGATGAAATTATATCCCCATCTTAAGCCTGAGGTGGATCTTGGTTCTTACTGGATCACTATGCATATTTCAGGCTGGGTCTTGGTTCTTGCTGGATCCCTCAACATAATGCCAGGCTGGATCTTTTGGTTCTTGCTGGGTTCCTGTCTCCAATCCACGTTGGATCTTGGTTCTCGGTGGTTCTTTCGGTTTGGTGTCGGGCTCGATCGTGGTTCTTGCTGGATCTTTCGTCTTCATGTCAAGCTGGATCCTGGCCTTTGTTGGATTTCCTGGCTTATTGTCAAGCTGGACCCTGGTTCTTGCTGGATCTTTCTATTTATTGTCAAGCCGAATCCTGGTTCTTGTTTGGTCTTTCGACTTACTGCCAGACTGGCTTCTGGGTTCCTCCTGGTTCCGGAACCAGGAACTAGGAACCGGTTTCCGGGAAGAAATGTTGGGAACCAGGCACAAGTCTGGTGACTGGTAACTGTTCTCAATCAAGACAAGACTAAAAATGGCATAATTTGACATTTAAGAACTATTATCACCTCATCTTATTCCTTTGATGAGAAATGTCATCAGACTTTGACATTAAAATCACGATTCTTTTCTAAGGGAAGAAGGCTGGTCGCTTCTGACCGCTTCAGTGAGTCAACAGCCTCTTCGGTGTCTTAAAAAGACGGATTGGATAATCACAGGTCAATTTCTACCTCGATGAGATCATCCGCCGACTTACCCTGACCTGTCAATGCCTCTTGTCGCTGAAAGCAGATGCTGATTCGCGGCACCGCCAACGAAATATATAAAGTCAAAAATTAAACCCTAGACAGGTATTCATGCACTGTAACGCGAATGCCACTTGCAAAGTTGCAGTGCATTGAAAGTCACCGGCCACCTCATCTCGGTCGCATCACAACGATTGGAACATGCCCTTGCGACCAGATGGATCTCCATATCTAGATTTTTCAGTATATTACAATGTCTAATTCGGGAGACTGGGGTCGGCGGCTAAAAACAGCCACCTAGCCGACCGGACGGACTATGGAAATACACTGATGTGTCGCCGACCTGTGACCGAGTCCGCCGACCAACTAAAAATCACAGGATATTTTTGTCGCAGGGTTGGAATGAAACCTAGAAAAGATACCATAGTGCCGTAGAGTACGGTAAAGAGTCGTACGGAATCGTTCGCTGGTGTTATGTGACAAAATGCATTACCATGGAGGCATTATAGGCATTAGGAGGCATTAATTATTGGCACCAAGCTTCGCGTGGATATATACATTTCTTGTCACCGACCTTATCCACCAAATTGACAGGTTTTACAACGCCTGCCGCGGTGCTCCGCCTGATGGCTTGCGGCCACGCCGTGTTGCGGTCACTAAACCAGCGACGTCATTCCCATGTATAGAGCATGTGAAAATCAAACTTACGGCGAAGCCCCCGCGCAGCAGTCCCCATGTGCCGATCACCGAACGAAGCCTTGAGGACATCTGGTTCACGGAATGCCTCCGCTTTAAGCCTTGAGACAATGACGCCCAGCCGGCGACCGGTTGGTGGGCAGTACGGATTTTGGACCAGCGCCATCTACAGATCATCGTGTGTCTGAAGCTGCCTGCTAGTCCGCGCGGGCATGGCGTGTTGAAACGAAGACGTGCACCAGTTCAGCTCCGAAATGGAAAGGACTCTTAAACAGGTAACTCGCGGAAGATTGAAAGCGTGATTTGGACTCGGAATGGTTCCATTTATCTTGTGATCCCACGGGAAACATGCTCGCAATTCTTATTCAGAGGTGGTGAGTGTTTTTTTGTTTGTTTTTTTGTTGCTGCCGGTCGCGTTTTTGCAGCTGAATTGTCGGCAGTAGCGTAACGTGATACCATATGACATCAAATGACAACGACGTCCATACCCGGTAGCGTTATCAGGAATCGGCGCATTGCCGAGGGCCCTTTTCATAACTGCAACTTTCGATATCATGCACGCGTCCAAAATGTTCATTTAGACAATGGCATTCAGCCAATTCCAGGATAAGTGGTGCTACAAAGAATCCGGGCACACCTGCCAGAGACAAAAGGATAGTCCCATCACAAAAGCAGCCGTCTTTCACCTTCGGGACTTGACGGGGCCTCACGTTGAAGCTGGATTCACGACTGGATTTGCCGATCTTGACCGCGAAAAAACAGCGAAGGAGTTCGACATCCAAGGCAGCGAAGTACGTGACAAAATTCCAACCGGTGGCAGCCAACACTGGGGGTGGCCTCCAACATGTGGGCCTCTTGGAGACCATCTCCCCTTATGGAAAAGACGTATGCGCTTTGTGAAAAGGTGATTAAGACTTCCAGTCATAATGACCATACTCTCCACCACACCTTGGGCATGTTCCAAACCTGATGAGATGTGTTGCCTCGTGGGCGCCTTTGGTTGCGTCCCAGCGATTGGTATATGCATGTTTAAACTGGGTTTCTGGGCTGCCTGAAACGGAAAAAACGATGGATTTTGTTATTGTGTATATTGCTATTTGTATATGATATTGACCTTGCTGTCAGGCAATGGATATTCTCCACGACTTTTTGGTAGAATGTTAGATTAAATTTTGAAGTTGCTACTGATACTAGTTTTGATAAAGACATGCAGCGAAAGCAGCATTACATCTATCTCCGTACTGCATTGTTCAGTTTAATTAGTTGGCTTTCGTCACTGACGTCTACGAAAATGTCATCGTCTTGTCGTGCGTAAAGTGCGGGACGGTGGGATGCATTTTCAAGGACTTTGTTCTCCACGTGGCATATGTAGGCGTTCGCAAAAAGTAGTCCCAGGGGACTCCATCAAAGTCCTTGAAAATGCATCTCTCTGTCCCGCACTTTACGCACGATATGTCGAGGGCATTTTCATAGACGTCAATAACGAAAGCCAACCGCTCGAACTAAACAACACAGTGGAGCAAGCTTCACTTCTCCGATTAACTTACGAGCTAAGCGTCAATAACCGCATTCCATTTTGATACATAGACATCTCCCTTGACCAATAGCGATTCGTGACGACAGGGCACAACATGCCAACAAATGCTGGACGATGCCTCGGTGCAAAAGCCCCGACCGGTACAAGATCGGTGAAGTGCGCTGCTTCCTCTGAAAAGTCCTTAATCTCTGCTCTGATTGGATGCAACTACACAGTGAAGTGTAGTGCATCAAACAATTCCTAGTAAAGAGTGGGCGCTCTTACAGTGCCAACGATCATGAGACCACCAGCTCTATGTCACGATATCATACAAAAACTGATGCTATCGAACATAAAACAAATCTAATCAAGGTGTTCTATGAGAATCAAATATCTAATAGCTATAAGACAGACTAGCGTATCCTCACAAAATCAACGTCTGAAGACGTCAGGCCGCGCAGTCGGAAGCGTGGCAGATGCAGCGAGCCGATGATGATGGTGTGGGTTTTAGGGCGCGTCGACTTCTAGGGTCATTTTGCGCCCAGTGCAGCGAGCCGACACCGCCCGAAACAATACGAGTTGGCGCTGGGAATACTCGGCGCGCGCTACGAATAGAGCATGCAGTGCACTGGGGGGTTGGGGGACGTGAAGTGCCCTGTACATATTCAGACAGTCCCGGTGGCGTTTAAGATCAGCGACGCTGCACCAGCCGGGCGCGTCCAGAAAGAGTGAAATGTGATCGCTGCGGCGGACACCGCTCACTAGCCTGGCTGTGAAGCGCATCTCCCTTTGCATCCCGTCTAGTTAGCGGACTCCACCCCAGATGGACAGGTAGGAGATGATGTGGGGGAAGTCGTGGATTTCGACAACGAGCTTCAAAACCTCAGGAGTGAAATGGTGTCGGATTTTGAACAGGGATACGAGGATTGTTTCACAGTGCCGAACGGGAGAGGGGGTGTGTAACACCTCACCAATGCACCTGCATTCCCAGGTGAGGTGTTGGTCGTGGATGAATGTTTGTGTCAGATATGATGAGGTGGAAGTTGCCGGCTTTTGTGGTAGAGGGCTTGGTGCCGATCGGCATGAAGTCTGTCTTTTGGGGCTCATTTGAGGGTTATTTGACTGAAACCAGTGGCTGGGTGTCATCGGCGTAGGATAGTAGGCGGCCGTGGGGTGGGAAGCTGGATAGGTCATGGATGAGGACAGGAACGGGATTGGGCCCACAAGGGATCCCTGGCCACCCCGTCGGATAGAAATAAGGTAACGAGCCACTACTGGCCACCAGCTTCTGACCGCTCAGGTAGTTCCGGAACCATTCCGAGAACACCCCACACCATTCCAGCTTGATGAGGACGACGTGATAGACGCTGTCAAAGGCCAGTCCCAGAATGATCGCAAGGACGTCTAGGATAGTTCAGGGACACTTTAAAAGGAAACATAATTTACAAGAATAAAAGACCGCAATATTTTGCGGTCTCGGATATCAGGAGACAGCTATTAAAAAGACAAACCATCATCATAGCATCTATTCTTGCTTGCAGGTGTTGGCCTTGGTGGTAATGGGTCAGCTGCTGCTGGCCTTCGGCTTGAACTTCGGCATGAACAGCGTCACCCTCATCCAGGTGCCGGGCGATCCTGACGGCTTTCTCAGCGCCGACCAGCCCAACTGGTTGATCGCCGCCACCTCGCTGGGTGGCATGCTAGGCGGCCTGATGGGCGCGCCGGTGGCGCCCGTTTTAGGCGTGCGGCGCCTGCTGCTACTCACCATGCCGCTGTACGCGCTCGGCTCGCTGGCGGTCGGCCTCGGCGGCCACTTCGGCTGGACGCTGAGCGGACGGGTGGCCATGTTCGTTGCGCTCAGCATACCCGAGGGCTGCGTGCGTGGCTACGTGTCTGAGATTGTGCCGCCCAAGCGCCGTGCCCTCTTCAGCGCCCTGTCGAACTTCATGATTTGCCTGGGCCAGGTGCTGGTTGTGGCCGTGGCGCCGCTGCTGCACTGGCAGGTGCTGTTCATCGTGGTAGGCGTGGTGCCGGCCGCGCTTTGCCTCTCCGGTCTCCTCTTCCTGCCCAACTCGGCCAAGTGGCTGCTCTCGGGCGGCCACTCGGAGGAGGAAGCCGTGCGCTCCATACAGTTCTTCCGTGGCACGCAGGTGGACGCCGCTGCCGAGGTATGCAGTATCCACGATTCACTGCAGCACGCACATGCGGACGGCGCCGCACTGCCCATGTGGACGCTGCTGCGTCAGCCGGGCACGTGGCGTCCGCTGTCACTGGTCTTCATCCAGATGGTACTGTTGCCTTGGTGCGGCAGCTCCACGCTGATGCTCATCACCGCCTTCGTGCTGGCGTCGGTGCGGCTTCCGCTAAGCGAGTACCAGCGAGCCATGCTGCCAGCCGCGCTCGCCGCGGTCGTCAGCGTGCCCGGCGGCATGATCATCGAAAGATACGGCCGGCTACCGGTGCTGCGTCTGGGCGGCGTGCTCTCTGCCATTGGCTGCGCTGCGGTCGCCGCGTACTTCTTCCTGGCCCCGGAGTCCCACAAGCGTCTCGGCTGGATTGTGCTGGCGGGCGCTGGCCTGACGCAGGTGGCCGTTGTCGGCATGCTCGCCAACGTCGCATTCAACTACGTCACCGAGCTGCTGCCCAACAAAACGCGCGCCTTGGGCGCGAACATCGTCCTCGTTGTGCTGAATTTGAATGTATTTGTGCTGCTAAAATTGTACCCACTAATCAGAGATGGGATTGGTCTGGGTGGAGGCTTCGTCATCCACTCGCTGGTAAGCCTGTGCCAGGTGTTCTTTGCCACATTTTGCCTGAAGGAAACAAAGGGTCTCTCGCTGGAGCAGATTCAGCATCTGTTTTAGAACGTTGAAATGGTAGCCGAGTTGCCGCCACTTCATATCGCTGAGTCACCGCCTGGTTCTAAACCATCGATGCCCTGCGTTGATGCACCGAAATGAAATAATGCTTCCGATTCCAGCAGCACGTGAATGGACACGGGAAATTAGAATCGGTTTGTAATGATGCAAGTTTCATTGCCTCATAGCCACGTTGCGATGGAATGCACCTAAAGTTCCTGAGAGACTTTATTCCATAAGCTCATGTTTATGTTTCTACGATAGCAGAACGTGTATGAAAAGACTGAAAGATCTCATGTTTCTCGGCAACCTGAGGACGTTACGTATGCGCTCTTGTCGATCATTCATGACGACATAAATTTCGTCACATTTTGTGAACTTGTCGTGCATTACAGCCATAAGCAGGAGTTCGCTTTCTAATTTGTTTCCAAACATGATGTGAAATAATTTGATAAATAAACGTGCACGTCCCGGGCAATGGGACGTCCCGGGACGAATTCCACGTCCCGGCAATTAAAACTATGGTGTCCGTTCTCGCGGCTGCGTAGCCAGCCGCCAACCGCTGAACAGTCTACAACACTTTAAGGCGTCATTACGCATCCTGTTTACACGCAGCTCAATGCCATGCATTTCTGGTGACAGCTAACAAAAAGAAAATGCACGAACTTGTACATAACAATTGACGATCGTTGCAATTGATGAATTGATGAATTGCGAAACGCAAAATTCCGGGGAAACCATGCACAATGCTTCCGGTTATATGCTATTGCTTTAGACGTGAATGCCTCGTTGCAATACAACCCGACAAGTGTGTGCCTTTCTTTCCTTATCCTCAAGCGTCGTCGTCTGTCAAGGAAGATCCGTTCGCATATTGCCTGCGCAATGCGATTTATTTCCAGAAAGCCAATCCACCTGTGGATGGCAGATAACTGAACAGACTGGTTGCAATAACGAGACAGACCGTGAAAAGGCTCCGTGAGGCTCCGTGAAAAAGTCGTTCTCAAAAAAGCGATTTGTTTGAAATGTTTCGAATTATTTCCATATGTTCTAGAATGTGCACACGCAAATACGCTTATGCTCTACGCCATATGGCAAATTATGTGTCTACGTGATATGGCATCTGTTATGTCTACGTGATATGACATATGTTTTGTCTACGTGATATGGCACATGTTATATGGTCTGAAACAGTCCGCCTTTTCTGCAGAACTCAGTGTCTCTAATTGTCATATGACCTAAAGCTGACCAAATTTTATCACCACGCATATTGCCAGCGTATTTTAAACGTCACGCAGCACATGTCCTAGACCGCTATCGGAGGACAGCTAAGGCTGCACGTAACATGGAATAATGAGCAGTGCACGACCTTGTAGTCAACAGACGTTAAAATCTGATGTAAGCAGCGTACGGAGTATTGGCGAACGGACAATGTGCCTTTGAATAATTTTTAGAAGTTAGGAACAATCAGAATACCAACTGAGCCTTTACGATGCGGTATGCAGGAGACGGAAACGCGTCCTATATTTGGATATACTAGTGACGGTTGAAAGGAGGAACAACCACACAACGTAAGGAACTGAGCTCTTTATCAAGCCTGTCAACTCTGGTGTAGTTCTGCATTGCAAATCTACGCACTCAACTTCCACTAAGCACAATAGGATTCGTAACCTTTTCCATAGCGCATTACATGAACAACTCAAGTAGTCAAAAAGTAAAATAGAGTATAAACAAATTATGGACTTTGCTGCTGGGCAATGGACATTCTCCATTTCTCCTAGGTAAAATGTTGGATGATGATGATGATGATGATTTGGGGTTTTGAAGGGTTGACTTCTGTAGGTCATGCAGCGCCCATAATTATCAATTTATGCAGAGCCACCAATCAGGCGAATGCATCAATCAAGTCGCCCTTTCAAGCCTTGATGATCAAGCCTAGTATCATGATGAAAAGACAACTGGGATATCTATGGCGCGAAGAAACTGGAGCACTTTACCAAACACCACAGCGTGCGAAGAATCCGCTAAAAAGTGACATAGCGTGCGACTCTGGACGTGGTGTCCGAAAAACTGCACTCTCGTTGCAGTAAGGTGACGGCAATCAACCAGTACGTGATGCAGTCCCCAAGGAACAGTCTTCATGGGTTTAGGCCTGATGACACGTCGTAGGTTGAGGCCGCTCGCGTCTAAAAGTTCTCTCATCCGTACACAAAAAGGAGAAGTTTGTAGAGACCCTTGGCGTAGAAAAAAAACTTCGTAAGCTACGCGAAAACGCTGCTTTTGTAGGTGGGATGATCTGGGAACTATGCCAGCTTGCACGTGCAGCGCAGTCTCAGCATCAGCCTTCGCAAGGCTAGTGGGCGCTCGTGAGCCTCCACGAAAAGACTATCTATGGGCGATGTTCGAAAAGCCCCTGTGGCGATACGTAGTGAGGTGTGATGCACCGTGTTCAAAGTACGTTTGATCACGTCTGAAGAGGTCAAAGTAGACGATGTGCTCTAAGGCTGCGCCTTTAAGTTCCGTCATGAGAACGCGTTGCTTTTGCATGTTTGATAGCGAAACATCCACTCTTGGCGATGCTAGCTCCCAAGGAGCAGTCATCATGGGTTTAGGCCTGATAGCACGTCGTAGGTTGAAGACGCTTGCATCTAAAAGTTCCATCATTCGTACACAAAAGGGAGAAGTTTGTGGAGACCGTTGACGTAGAAAAAGCCTTCGTGAGCCACGCGAAAAAACTACTTTGTAGGTGGAATGATCTGGGAACTGCGCCAGCTTGCACGTGTAGCGCAGTCCCAGCATCTGCCTTCGCAATGCTAGCGGGGGCTCGTGAGCCTCCACCAGAAGACTATCTATGGGCGATGTTTGAAACACCCCTACGGTAGTGCGGCGTGATGCACCGTGTTCGAAGTACTTTTGATCAGGTCTGAAAAACCATCATAGATAAAACAGCCGTAGTCAAGATTTGAGCGAATAAGCAAACGATATAGGAGTAAGAGTGTCCTTCTGTCAGTACCGTATGATGTACGTCCTACGCACCTTAGGATGTCAAGAGATTTTAAACATTTGTCGCGGAGATTTCTGATATGCTCACGGTATGTTTGGCGTCGGTCAAATAGTATACCGAGAAATTTCACGGTACTGTCATAATCGACGCGTTGCCCATACAGCGTGATTTCCATTTCAGGACAGTGACAGCGACGACGACAGAAATGGACTGCAGTTGCCTTCGATGTGGAAAACTGGAAACCATTGAGCACGCTCCACTACTCCAGACGTGTGACAGCCAGCTGCAGCTGTCGCACCATCGTGAGAGTGGTCGATGAGCTACACCAAATAGCGAAGTCTTCTACGAACAGAGAACAGCTGATCCCATGTGGAAGCGTGTCCACTATGTCGTTAATCATCACGGCGAGAATAATGACGCTTAATACGATGCCCTGAGACACACCATTATCGTGCGGATACCTGTCGGAGGGACATGAACCAACACGCACCCGAAAGAATCTGTCAGGTCAAAAATTTCGGTAAAAACTTTCCCATGTGACTGCGAAGGCCACAATCGGGCAACTTCATCAGAATTCCATGTCTCCATGTGGCATCACAATCTTTTTTAAGTCAAAAAAGATGGCGCCGGTATGACGTTTGCTAATAAAGCCGGCTCGCAGTGCGGAATCAAGATTTAAGATGTAGTCGATCGTGCCCCTGTTCTTACGGAATTCGCACTGAGCATTCGTGAACGAGTTTTGACGTTCTCATGTCCGCGAGAGCCGCACATTCACCGTTCTTTCCATGAGCTTACAAAGCGGAGACGTGAGGGCGATCGGGTGATAATCAAGGGCGTTCATTCCACTTTTCCGGAGGTTTAAAATAGGCGCCACTATGGCCTCTCGCCAGGCTGGCGGGACCTTACCTGACCCCCATGTACAGTTGAAAATTGCCAGCAGTGCTCGTAGTATACGGGGAGGAAAATGCCGTACCATATCACTGTGGATGATGTCGGACCCCTCCGCTACACTACGCAGCGAGCGAATGGCCGCTTCAAGTTCCACCACAGTGAGACGCTTGTTGTACATCAGGATGTCCCCTGTATAAAAATTAACTTGCGAAGTTTCACATCGCGCCCGATGCTGCAAAAACCGTAGATCGCAGGTGTCATTTCGGCAACGGTCTGACAAGGCTTCCCCAATGGCTTCCGCGACATCACTTGGGTGAGTGATGTCTTGACTTCCCACTCGCAGCACGGGAAAGGAAACTGGTAGATGCAGTCTGGCGATTCTTTTAATGCGGCCCCATACATGTGACATCGGCGTGTGCCGATTCATTGAGTTGACGTAGGTGCGCCATGATGCACGTTTCGCCTTTTGTATAGTGCGGCGCGCGGCCGTGCGTACTTGCCTAAAAGCCATGGGGTTTAATGTGCTGCTGTGCCGGTTAAAAGCCCTAAAAGCTCTCCGACGTGCACGAATAGCGTCGCGACACTCGTCGCTCCACCAAAGTACAGGGGTGTGACGAGGGCATCCAGAGGTGCGCGGAATGCATCCTTTCGCCGCACCCAAAACGAGAGACGTAAATTCCTCCGTAGTCGGATTTGCAGAGTCGAAATCGCTAGAAAAGGTTTCCTCCAGGCGGGTTTCAAATCCACTCCAATCCGCATTTTTGAAATTCCAACGTTGAGGTCGAGTACCAAGAACAGCACCACCACGGTACCGAACCCAGACCGGAAAATGGCCACTTCCAAGGGGGTACTCTGAAGCATCCCAGGTGAAGTTTGGTACCAATTGCGGACTACAAAGGCACTGACGATCGTCCTGATGGCAATGTTAAATGCCCTGTATTTAAAACACACAAACCTTCGTCACGCATGAAAGCCTCACATAGCCTACCGCGAGTGTTCGCGGAAGCACACACCACACAGTGTGATGTGCATTAAAATCGTCTAAAACGAGTAGAGGGGGAGCAAGCTGAGAGACTAACTCTCGTAGTCGTCCAGATGGAATTAAACCCCAGGTGGCAAGCAGAGAGAGCGGACAGTTATGGTGCGACGGTTGAATTTCACCGTTGCTGCGACAGCTTGCAAGTCTGTTCTTAACACCAGACGCCGGGTAGGTACAGTTTGGTGCACAGCCAACAGAACGTCACCGTAAGCAATGTTGTCTGTTGGCATGTCAGCGCGGAAGGTAGTGTACCCTCTTCAGGCTGAAGGCCGCATCAGGCGCCAACATAGTCTCCTGGAGACACACGGCTACCGGGCAGTGCGCGCTTAAAACTGTCTGCAAGTCCTGGGTGCTTGACCTTACCCCTCTACAGTTTCACTGTAAAACTGACTGAACGAAGAGGCTTTAAAAGCACTGTAAGGTTTTGAAAGAACTCAGCAGCGCTAGAGCCTGGCCCATGGTTGTTGGTGCTGTCTTCAGAACCCAAAGAGATCTGGCGGATCCTGGGCCGGATCCGGGGACTACCGCTATCTGTTGGCGAAATCGACCCCGGCGGTCTACGCTTTTCCGGGCGCCCGTCCTAAACTGGGCCGGCGCCGGCGACGCCGTGGTCCTAGGTGGCGCTGGTGGCGGAGGACCAAAGACGGGTCTCTTTGCGAGTAGCATGAGGGAGCTTTCACACGCTTTCGAGGGGGAGGGACTACCTCTCCCGTGGGAGCAGGCCCGGGGCCCGCACCCGACAGCTGACTGGCTGCGTTCGCTCTCTCCTGCTCCTGAAGGCGTGCACGCTTTGTCTCGTATCGATGACTCAGCCAGCACTCCCTTGGATTCCAGGACAACAAAAAGGGACTGCCACAAGCAAGCCAAAACACATAAAATGAAAGCAACAGCGAAAAATACCCGCTGCGACAGGAGGTATCGTCGTGACGAATGGACTCGTCTGACACGAATGGACTCGTCGAATGGGCTCGTCTCTTGCCCCGACCCACGCGCGTCCGTGGTCTCACGTCTGCGCGTGGCTTTAGTGAGTTCGAATCCCACGCGCTCGGCGCGTAGCACGACCCCGCAACTTGCCGGCGGGTCACGAGCGCTGGGCTGCCTCGTCCGTCCACGCCGCACGGTGCCGTCCTCTGCCGGCGGGGCGCGGGTGCTCGCGCCGCCTGGCGCACAGTCGGATGGTGCCCTCTACCGCGATTGCCAATGTCGACTGGTAGATGGCGTCTGTGTCTCATTACGAGCGCTGTCCCGGTCGGCGCGTCGGAAGCGATCTCCCCTGGTCTCACGGAGTCGCGGATGATCCCTCGAGATGTAGCGGGCTCGGCGCACCACATCGCGACGCCTCGGCACCCATGGCCGGCGATCTGCCTCCAACCGCTAGCTAACGGCCCGGAGATCCCGTCCGCTTCGGAATGTTCGACGCCATACTCCTCCGCGCCGAGGCTCAGGTGTCCGTAGCGGATCCATCCCAAACGAGAGGGACTTTTGCCAACCGAGCGTGGACACCGTGCGCCGATCAGCCAGTAATGGTGCCGGGTCAAGTAGCACGTAATAGAATATATATATACATACATATATATATATATATATACATATATATATATATATCTAGTTATATATATATATATACATATATATATATATATATATATATATATATATATCAGAGAATAGGGAATGGGAACACGCGCGCACGTTGAAAGAATCCGTGCGGCGCATGCGCTGCACGGAGCTAGACCGCACCGAACTAAATGAGACGAGCGACAAAAAAGGGCAAATTTCACGCGTACGGATGCCATACAACACCAGGTAATCCTTCGGAACGGATGAGCGGTGAAGCGAGGTAGGGGACACTGCGCGTGTGGTGAAGACCGCGCCGACGCGCTGAACGGGATCTGGTCAGAGTTTAGCGCACCCCAAACGGAACAAAGGGAGAGAAGGAAAGCAAACAGACAATTAAATGGAAAACGAGCCTGAACATGCACGGATGCCACAGGAGACCATCCAGTTCATCGAACTAGGTGAAGCAACATCGAATGGGGAGAAGAAAGCGCGGTTGTGAGGGACTGTGCATGCGCGCTGGACGCGATTCGGCGAGAGCTAGGCGTCTCTAACAAAACAAAAAGCAGAGCAGAAAAGAGAAAAAAGCGAACGACCAGATTAGGGAAAAGGTGGTTGACGATACGTGATGAGAGGTAGAATCTCTGCCTTCTGCTCGCCAGGGATTCTTTGTCAGCCATGTCCTTTTCAGCATCTTCACGAATAACCTTCCATCTTGCCTCCCTCACAGACGTCTTGTGTCATATGTCGATGACACCCAACTGCTAAGCCCTGCTTATCCAGACCAACTATCCGTTTTGAAACCAGGACAGGAGAAAACCATCTAAATCATCACCTTCCTACTCCACATCTATTTCCCTTAAAATGAATCCCACGAAAACAACTCTTCTTCTCGGTGCATTTCTCTATCCTTGAAGAAAGCCTTATCTTTTCACCTTGACATTAAGCAGCACGAAATAAGGCCTTCGCCGTCCACAAAGATGCTGGGGAAGGGGGATGGGGTACTATTAAGAGTATGCTTCCCTGGGAGATGTACATATCCAATGTTGTCAAGAACTGTAACCCCATCCTTCTCTAGTTATATAAGATTCACAAAAATGCACAGCTTAACCCCCGAGGTTCGTAAATCTCTCATCCAGTCCTAGGTTTTCCGTCATCTTCTGTACTGCCTCTCGTTCTGGTGTGGGGCTGCAGCGTATCACATCAAAAGAGTGCAAGAGTTTAAAAAGCTTCGAAGCAAAGCCAGGCCAGGCCAGGCCAGCATTAAAAAGCAAGGCCAGGATCGCCACCGATGCTCGTCGGCGCGATCCAATGGCGGCGGATGTTCACGCGCTGGGCCGACACGGTGTTGCTATCTTGTCACCCACCGTGACAGCTTCGCTGTATCCAGGGCCCGAAGGGACTCGCGGGCTCCGGTGGAGAGCCGCTCCCTGTTAACCCACGTACCGCTGTACGCCAGTGTGCCACCCGCGCGGCAGCGACGGGCGCCCCGGATCTGCCAGCTTTTCGCCTGTCGGTGCCACACAGGTCTTTTCCGTATCGCGCGGCCTTATCCTGGAGCCGCCTGTCGCCGACCATCACTGCCTCTCGCATCCACGGGAAGCTTCTCGCCAGTACCAACGATGTAGACGATCCCGTTGTGTAATCATCGCCTAGTTGCCGTTTCGTGGCATGTTTTCGAGGATTTTGACCTTGATTGATGATTTTGTTTTTGACGAAGTTACGTGAACGAAGGGATGGTCAATAACTTGCAAAGTTGGTCGCGCTATGTTTTAATATTGCACCCACACGACTATTATAATTGTACCGAACCAAGCAAGCTACTTGCTGGAATAATCTGTAAGTGCAATGAACATGACCACGTACATAATTAAGTTAGAAATTCCCTTTGAAATCTGCCACTTGAGCCGCCGGTGGCCAAACGCACACCGAGGAAACCCGCCTGTTTGTTGTTGGACTTTATTTGACAGATTTGCAGATGTGTAGGCTTTCCACTAGGCGCAATTTGCATTACAACTCAAAGTTGGCTGGCTTTGAATGTATTAAACTATTGAGGTTAACTATCTCTTTGGGATAATCATAGTCTCGGAAGCTAGACAATGCACAGTTCTGGACGGTTCAGTGCAAGCTTATCACAGATACAAGAGGCTACTACAAGAAGCAGTAGCTAGGGATGGAAAAGCTTCCGATTTACTGGATATGATCGCTGTCAAAAACTGACTCTTTTGCGAGCCAATTGATGACAAAATTGCGAGAATGAAAACAAATTTCAGCAGACCATACCATATTACAGCAGACCATCCGAGCAGGACGAAACTCAACGATTTGAATTGGTCTGTACTCGCTAACACTTGCAACGTGAGCATGTGTAGAGCACACGTCGAAACGTCGTCGGTTTCGCTGTATGAGCAAGTTGAGCCATAAAATGTTACCAAGCGTAGTAGCATTAATCAGGACAGGTTTTAGCAGGTGACAGAAATATACCGTACAAACTACACCAGGTAAGTGTTGACGTCACGGATCAATGGTGACACCACGCTTTTCTAATGTCCCTTAGGTAAGTGTTTTTTGCAGATTTTTTCAGTCAAAATTCACTTCACACACTAAGCAGCATGAAATGCCGAACAACTGCGTTTATTACTAGTCGTAAGAATCGTGGCTGGCCACAGCATCATGCGACGAATGTGACAAGTTTGCTACGCAGCGTTTTAAAGCGTCGTGCCATTTGAGGCAGATGAGGTCGAGTGCTTGCCGCGCGGTAATGCGTTGACCCCACTGATCGCGTTCGTCGCAGGAGGATGTGGCTAGTCACGTTTCCTGCGACTAGTAATGAGCCTAGTTATTTGGTACTTAATGCTGCCTAGTATGCAAAGTGGATCTTGGTTGAAAATTATGTACAAAAACAGTGATCTGGGGGTATTGGTAACTGTGGCACCATCGATCTGTGACGTCAGCACTGATATAGCATAGTTCGTGGTGTATTTCCATCACTCGCTGAAAACTATGCTATGGGCGCAAAATGACCATTGAAGTCGACGCACCCGAAGACACCAATGAACAAAAGAAATTTATCCTAATTAAAGCTCCTGCGTTTGGCCACATATTGTGACTCAACCTGCTCATGCAACGAAACGTCAACGTTTCGACACGTGCGCCACACATGCCACGCTGCAAGCGTTATTGAGTACAGACCAAAAGTAAACTTATAGTTTCGTCTAGTTCGAATGGTCTGTTGTAATATGGTCTGGCCCGTTGTAATTTGTTTTCATGTCCTCAGTCTTGTCACCCAATGTCTTCAAAAGTGCCCGTTTTCTCACCGATCATATCCCGTAAATCAGAGGCCCTTTCACCCCTGCATTCAAGTTTCACGGCCTTCCCCGTCATCAGGTAAGATTTCCGCCGCGGGCTTACGTCAGCGAGGTTTCGACAGGTGGATTGGCGTTCCCCAGGACGCGTCAGCAGACAGGCGCACGGCTCGGCCTACCCCTACCCCCCCCCCCCCCCCCCCGTTGGAATAAATTGGGGGGAGCTCTTTTGCTCAACGTTGGTTCTCAGATAAATGCTTTTCACAGAGAAAACCAGAGCATACCTGTGGTTTATGGCACATCTTAAACTGAGCGCCAAAGGCTGGATGGTAACAGGACAGGAACTGCCAAATCACGAGTGGTTTATTTGTTCATTCAGTACCATACCAGAGGGCTCCCTTAAAAGCCCATCCGATTTTTACATCGAGACACCAAACTTTTGCGAACTTTTCCCCACCGTTTTCAACGGCAACCGACGCTTTCCACTCATACTGGAATCGGACAGCGTGCAGAGTGATTTATACAAACTTTTCTACGATATAACGGAAACGATGGTCCGTGTTTAAACACACAGGTGTCAGCAATATCATGCATGCTCCTGCACGCATCAGTCATTTTATAAGTGGCATACTTACCAGATCAAAATGCAGTGCACAGGTCTGCACATAATCTCAACACATTTACCACCGATAACAATTTCCATGCAAGTAACTTTTATCAAGCTGGAAACCATGCAGGAAAGTAAACTAGTAAATTAGAAAGTAAACTAGTAAACTAGAAAGTAAACTAGCAAACTAGAAAGTAAACTAGTAAACTAGAAAGTAAACTAGTAAACTAGCGAGTAAACCAGTAAACTAGAAAGTAAACTAGTAAACTAGGTGCACTAGTCTGTGATTGACTCAGGTAGCAGCGTCCTTCAACTGTTTGCTGGTAACATTTCTGAGCTCGCTTATGCCATTCTCATTCACCACTCGAGACACGCAATGTACGTTATTTTGAGAAACGGGACATGGTGGGACAGAATGCACACGCCGGTTATTGGGCTTTTTATTCTCATCTCATTTCTGGAGCAAAACTGCTGGACCAACGGAAAAACAACACCATTAGCGTCCACTTCCTTACGACTGGTGATGATAGCCGTAGCCATAGCCGTCACTGTAGCCGCCGCCGCAGCCGCCATCGCAGCCGTAGCCTTAGCCACTGTAGTAGTGATTGTTGCCATACTCCCTGCCGTAGTCGTTGAGGTAGTAGACGCCGTCGCGTCTGCCGTAGCCGCCGCGATGGCTGCCGTAGCTGCCGCCGCCGATGCCATGCCTACCGCCATAACGGGTGTCGTACATGCTGCCACCATAGCTACCGCCGTAGCCGCTGCCGTGCTTTCTGTAGCCGCTGCCGTGGTATCCGTAGCCGCTGTCATGCTTTCCGTAGCCGTTACCGTGGTATCCGTAGCCACTGTCATGCTTTCTGTAGCCGCTACCGTGGTATCCGTAGCCACTGCCATGCTTTCTGTAGCCGCTGCCGTAGTATCCGTAGTCACTGTCATGCTTTTTGTAGCCGCTGCCGTGGTATCCGTAGTCGCTGCCATGCTTTCTGTAGCCGCTGCCGTGGTATCTGTAGCCGCTACCGTGGCTGCCGTAGCCCTTGCCGTGGCTGCCGTAGCCGCTACCGTAGTTGTCATAGCCGCCATCGTGGTCGTAGTCGTAGCCATAGTCGTCGCCGTAGCTGTCGTACCCGCGGCCGTAGCTGCCCATGCCGTGGCTACCACCGTATCTCTCATAGCCACTGCCGTGGTTTCCGTAGCCGCTGCCGTGGCTGCCGTAACCGCCCTTATGACTTCGGTAGCCGTTCCTGTGGCTACCATAGCCGCCGCCGTGGCTGCCGTAGCCGCTGCCGTAGTTGTCATAGCCGCCATCGTGGTCGTAGTCGTAGCCATAGTCGTCGCCGTAGCTGTCGTATCCGCGGCCGTAGCTGCGCATGCCGTGGGTACTGCCGTATCTCTCGTAGCCACTGCCGTGGTTTCCGTAGCCGCTGCCGTAGCTGCCGTAACCGCCCTTATGGCTTCGGTAGCCGTTCCTGTGGCTACCATAGCCGCCGCCGTGGCTGCCGTAGCCGCTGCCGTAGTTGTCATAGCCGCCATCGTGGTCGTAGTCGTAGCCATAGTCGTCGCCGTAGCTGTCGTATCCGCGGCCGTAGCTGCGCATGCCGTGGGTACTGCCGTATCTCTCGTAGCCACTGCCGTGGTTTCCGTAGCCGCTGCCGTAGCTGTCATAGCCGCCGCCGTGGCTGCCGTAGCCGCCACCGTGGCTGTTGTAGCCGTAGCCGTAGTCGTCGCCGTAGCCTCGGTGACGGCCGTGGCCGTAGCCGTAGCCGTAGCTGTGGCCGCCACAGCGGTCTCCGCTGACGGCGGCGGCAGCCACAAGCACGGCGAGAGCGAACAGCTGCGAACAGAGAAGACGGAGTTGTGAGCATATCACAGGGTAGGCTCGGCACGTGACAGGGCAGGTTCAGCACGTTCCAAGGCAGACTCAGCACGTCACAAGACCCCGAGATGTCACAGGCCTGTGAGAACGCCACACAGCCGCGAACACCTTACGTTGCGTTCCTCACGCCAGCGCAAGCCCAGTACGGCAGATGAGTACTGATAACTGAGCACTGAGTACTGAGAACCCAGTACTGAGAACGTCGTAAAACCGTGCGCGGAAACGAAACCCACCTTGTGAAAAGGGCTGCGCGCGCTGCAACAGTGCACGGGTCGCAGGACCGGCGGTGCTTCAAAGGGCAAACACGATACGGGGAAGCGCGAAAGCCATGTCAAATGCCCAAAGTCAAGTCGGACGTGAAGAGAGAGCTAAGTAAGCAGTCAGCAGTCACGGAAGCGTGACTCGCTTCTGGGGACCCCATCCCGCCAATGGTCATCTTTGCTAAAAATAACAGCCTGACAGAGCACGGTCACAGAACACCAATGCACGATTTGCTCAGACCGGAAACTGGCTCCTCTCCGATCTGGCGATGGAACTTTTACCTTCATGTTGCCGTTCCTAAGCACCTGATGTGACCCGATATCTTTCACTTGTGAGCCTTATTAGCTGTAGCGTGCATCGGAAACTGGTGTATGGAGTGCAGGCCGGGTCCACTTTGCGCGCCACCGCTGCCTTTTATACCGTCCAAAAGCATGCCCCGCCCATGAACCCGGTAGAGCCCAAACAGGAAAGTCCTAACGCCTGGTGTTGGGCAGAGCGTGCAACGCCCACGCCGATAATGGTGGATTTTTAATGAGCCCAGAAACCACGATGCGGGTGAGATTGGTCTTGCGGCCCCGCCCCCTCTCTTGTGTGGCGACTGCTGCAAATCTACTTCGGGTATAGGTTGACTCGGCAGTCATGCGCGGAGGTGTCACCTCTAAAATGATACCTTCGTGATCTTAAATCGGATGAGGGAAGGGCTGGGCCGATAAAGGTGATCTAAGATACCTCTTGCTAAAGCTACGTGAAGCTATGCTACCTAAGCTAAAGGCGATCTTGGGTTACCGATGTGTTGCACTCCAAAGGTGTTTTTATGTTTGGTCGATTCCCAGGCTGTTTTGGTACCGATGTAGGACCTCCCAAGTGAGGCCGATGCGTTACCACATTTTTGTAAAAAGCTCAGAATGGGGTGTGATAAAGGAGAAATATTCGTAAATCAACCGGCTGTCATGAACAAAAAAAGTCGCTCTCATTAATCAAAAATGGACCGAGGCGTTAAAAGACGCATTTATGAAGAATGGCATGACCTAACAGGAACAGACCGGAGGCTATACCAACTCGTGTACACTGCCAGCGTGAACCGATTTGGAGCGCGAAAGTGAACTGCACTATGAGCATGTCGCTAATTTTGAGGACATGAAAGGGACATGTTGGCGACTAAACGGCCAAGTTAGGTACCGTGACTGAATGCTGGAAAATTAGCGCAGTTCACGATTTGCTATATGTTGGAATTTCTGTACGCAAGACAGGTCGTGAACTGATGGCGCTCCGGTGAGTTTTCGGGGGTTTTCATGTTGGAAATAGTGAACCTTCAAAATATCAGGAGATTGTGGTTCAACAATGTTATCAATCAAGCACCTGTTGTATTGAGAAAACACGACGTTCGGAGGCTGAGCTCATGGTCATACCCTTTAAAAAGATATCACCATCCAAACATTTCTTTCGCTTTGGAGCGCACCACACAAAACGGGATGATTCGATATCAATTCCATTCCACCCGTACCAATTTATTTTGTGGTACAGCCAGGTGGAAGCCACACCACCGAACTGAACTTTAACCGTCCCGTCCCGAAATGCGCAACAGCCGGTCCCGATAGCTCACTTAGTAGAACGCCTGCCTCCCGATCCACCCGTACGTGGCAGGGTAGGTTCGAGTGACTCCAGGCGCTCAGTATGCCTCAATGACTGTGACAGCGCGCTGCGAGCGGTAGCGGCCGCTCTGACGGCCAATTGACGTCGCAGAGCAGCGTTGGCCGTGCGGAGCTCTGCAGCACGTTAACCTTTCGCCATCAACTTCTACTATTGACCCGGATTTGACAACGGAATGGTACGGTCACGGCTACCTTACCAAGCAGTGCGTGTCGGCGTGGGTGCGCTCTCCAGAAATACATAAACAGAAACCTTCGGGCTGGGCTTCATAACAGGGATCAGCGAAACAAACGTAAAACAAATATATCAGACCTGGATGCCTGACATATATTTCTAAAACAGATCGAGCATTGTGTGTGAAGATTAACTCAGTGTGAAAGTCTTATCTTTATATTCTGATAGCCGGGCAAAACCACGATACTTTGGAAAAAAAAATGTCTAGTCAGGTCGTCAATTTCACACCAAATTTGCCCATTTGATAAGCTAATTTGTCATGCATGCATGCAAGATTCGGAAGATAAATGTCCGACATCTCTTCCACGTGTATGTGTATGTACAAGTATGTCGATGTGTATGTACGGCTGTGTCGACGTTTAAGTACGACTGAAACAACGTGCATGTACGACTGACACGTGTAGGTACGACTGACGTCCGTCTGACGTGTATCGCACGTAGGTGAACCAAAAACACTTATTCGACTTTTGCATGAACAGGTTTTAGAGGCAGCAAGCTTCGGAGACCCCCTGTGTGATCTTTTTTTTTGGTTATCTATGAAAAGCAATTTATCCGGAGAAATCTGGACCCTAAAAGTGACAAACATTATGAATGAGATGCATTGTCCACTCGGCGACTGTGTGCGTTGACCTAACTCGATATGCACTGGTCACACGGCAAGTGTCTTGTCACGACGCATCACGAAGTACCTTGAAGACGATGCGCCAAAGCAACTTTTATGTAGGCCACAACGCCAGGCTCACGAGAAAGAGGTATGGGGTATGCAATACCACTATTCTAGCAAGTGCCACAAAAGGGGTACTCAAAGTACTTGAAGCCGGGTAAATAAGACGCAAAGGACCTGTCATTAACAGGCAAATGAATATGACGAGCACACCCCACTGCGTGATGGTCATTCTCTGGCATCAAAGGTGTGATGTGATGATTTCCCGTATCAAAGGTGCGACTCATGTATTGTCCGCGAATGCATGCAATTTGAAATTTAAATGGTTAAGGTCCTTGGAAGCTCTGAATGCTATTCTGAACTGATGCGGAACAACTGTACTTGTAATTGTTCCCATCTTGCTTGTTGCGTGACTTTGCTATGACTGATGTCGTTAGTTACACTAACAAAACGTTATCAAATACAGGCAACCCTTTTACAAAGTTTGTACTGAAACTGTCACGCGATTAGAGAGAGAGAGAGAGAGAGAGAGAGAAGAGAGAGAAGGAGAGAGAGAGAGAGAGAGAGAGAGAGAGAGAGAAGAGAGAGAGAGAGAGAGAGAGAGAGATAGAGAGAGAGAGAGAGAGAGAGGTAGTGGTGTGTGTGTGTGTGTGTGTGTGTGTGTGGTGTGTGTGTGTATGTGTGTGTGTGTGTGTGTGTGTGTGTGTGTGTGTGTGTGTGTGTGTGTGGTGTGTGTGTGTGTGTGGTGTGTGGTGTGTGGGTGCTGTGTGGTGTGTGTGTGTGTGTGTGTGTGTGTGTGTGTGTGTGTGTGTGTGTGTTGTGTGGGTGTGTGTGTGTGTGTGTGTGGTGTGTGTGTGTGTGTGTGTGTGTGCGTGTGTATGTGTCGGCTGTATTACGAGAACACGGCTTCGGGCACTGAGAGAAAGGATTGCTGAGACAGCATGCACCGTGCATGATTTTTGCGCGTTCACCTGACGCCATTTTCGTTCAGATTGTTCGCGGCTTGTGCACGCACTCTTTTTCAGGTGTGTGTGCTGAGCCGTGCAACGCCTCGTGATGAGGATATTATCGGCAGCGTTTGCATTGGTTTTACTTCCAAGCCGCATGCGTCACGCTCCCGTCATGCCAGGTCGGTGACCGACGACTCGACGCTCGGAGTGCCGCACGGGCGAGACGTGTGTGGAGTGGTGCTCCACGATGCTTTCTTACCTTTATGCGCACTGGCCGGTGGTTTTCAAAGCATGAGAGCGCTATGCCATGCATAGCATTAGCGTTCGTAATCGTCCTGAAAGCCATTCAGGACCGATGTCAGGAAACCGCCTGACCAGATCAAATCTGGACAACTATTTGAACTCGGCTGTTTTGTAATTACACATCATAAGCCGCAGTAATATCATTGTGTTAATGGTAGTACTTCCGCCATATATTAGGCCTGCATTTGCGAGGAACATTATGCACATAGACAAGACAGTAGCAATTGCCTTATTCCTCGCAAAAAAGAACGGGAATGGAGATACAGATAAGTCGAGATTTCCGCAACATGCCTTTATCGTAATAAACAGCAGAAGTCACAGTGACAGAAGTAAGAATAACCACTAATGCCATTTGTTTCTATATATATATATATATATATATATATATATATATATATATATATATATATATATATATGATATATTGCTAAAATATCAAACCATCTACATCTACATATTTCTGGTTTTCCCCCCGAAGAATAAGGCTATTACTATTGTTTTATTTATGTTTTGTAGGAGAGACCGTTTCCATATACCGTGCAATCCTGTGTGCCATACATCACTGTCATGGATGTAGATTGTGCACGCAGGGAAGCCCAAAGTCATGATTACCGCAGCATTCGGCCTTCGGCCACCGCAAGCCCTACAACAACTCTTAGAAGCACAGGGTGGTCCAGATAAAAATGAACGCATGTTTTCCCCAGCAGTGACAAGCGTATTTGTCGCATAATCGTGGCTGCGGTGGTTGTGCAACACGATCAGCGACAGTAATAGTTATCAGTGATCCCTTACTAGGATTTAATACGATGTGTCTCGGTGAATTACACCCAAATTACACCCTTTTCACAAAAAGTCAGCCAACACCAGCTTGAAATGGTATGTCATTCGTCCGCGGGAAAACAAACTATGAATATTAAGAGAAAGTTCACGTTTTTTTCACGAACGCAAATTTAAGAGGCCGAAAGCCGGGGAGAAACCAGGTTTTTGGGGCATGTCAGGTCGACCATTCCGGCTAAAGCCCCGACCAATTTTAGAAAATGACACTCCTACAGCGCTGCTTCTTTCTCCGGAATTTTGTTTTAGCACCCAGGGCGTGGTACTACCATGGGTCGCCTCCTCACACACCTACACTGCGAAACAACCATGAGAGAAAACAACCGTCACGAAGAGACGAGAGCGCCATGTACATGACACTTTCATCCATTGATCCTCATCTGGCGAGGTAGGTGCAAGGCGTCATACACTCCTCCGGGCTTCAAAACAGTACCATGTGCACCAATGGAAACGGCATAAGGAATTATTTGGTCCGTTCTACACTAGAGCAGCCTCGCTGTGCGTTCAGAGCTAGAGCGACCTCGCCGTCCGCTCTCCTCTGGAGCGACCCCGCTGTGCGTTCGAAGCTAGGGCGACCTCGCCGTCCGTTCTCCCCTGGAGCGACCCCGCTGTGCGTTCGAAGCCTGAGTGACCGCGCTGTGCGTTCGAAGCTAGAGCGACCCCGCTGTGCGTTCGAAGCTAGAGCGACCGCGCTGTGCGTTCAGAGCTAGAGCGACATTGCTCTCCATTCTCCTCTAGAGCGAGCCCGCTGTGCGTTCAGAGCTAGAGCGACCTCGCTGTCCGTTCTCCTCTAGAGCGACCTCGCTGTGCGTGCAGAGCTAGAGCGACCTCGTTATCCCCCCGGGTATCGAAGAGGCGCCAGCTGTAAAGCCGGACTGGAAAGTCGATTTGCCACCAATGACGTCGCTTATCCGATCTAAGGCGACTAAATCGGTGACCGTAAAAGGCAGCATCCGTTTACGTTTCAGTGAACATCTGCGTGATGCCAATAACCAGACCGCCGCACACTGTTCGGTAGCCATTCGTCCATCAGTCAACCAAAGGCACCGCTCACCAATGATATGCGCATCACCGTCCTGTACAGAGCAAGGATGGGCCGGCGGGAAATTTCTGAGGAATTTCTACAAAAAAGCGCTACCCGAAGACAAACATCGTCATTGACAGTTGGCCAGCGCCGCCCGGCAGCCTAAAACTGGGCACATTCTGCTGTCACTGTATCCAACCACCACGTTAGCAGTAGGAGCCGCGGTGCAGCATCGACCGTTGTAGGTGTAGGTGAACTGCGTCGTCCTGTTTTGATTGTTTTCCTTCCCTTTCTAACCACCTGATCATCGCAAACTTGGAAAATTCCTACCCGCAAGTAGGCTTACCCTGTTCTTCACGTATCTGTCGGCCTTCAAGTCTTTGGCATCAAACAGGTTAGTTCATTTGGGACTTAAAGGTCATCAGTCTTCTCTCTTAAGTCCGATGTGCTACATCACTGTAGCGATCCGACAGCTTCGCAACATTTCCGATGTTTGAAGCAAAGCGCGCAATCTATTTGCGAACCTTTTCCGAGTGAATCTACCATTTGTTATTCAATTGTTATGACGTCACTGGTGACCAGTCACGGATCGTGTTTACCTGCCGCCGTTGATTTGCGTCGGGCACGTGTTCATGATCTCATCTTCGTGAGGGCTACTGGGCGGCCCGGCGCATCTGGTGCGCCGTCGATCAGCGACTGTGCACGGTAGTTATGAGTTCGATTCACTGCAACAATCGGCGTAGAAAATAGCAGTTGTAAATCGCGAAAGAATCTGAACGCGTCATCATCCCCTCCCTTCCCTCAAAAACCCAGCGTGAATGCGGGAACACTACCAGATATGGCTGGAATCGTACGTCCAAATGGTATGCTAGTTAGACCGATGGTGGTGCATTGGGGCACGGCCGCGGCTCGTTGAGGTTATATCAAGCCGCTTGACGCCAACCTGCAGACGCAGCTTGGAGGCTCATTTGGGGGGCTCCGGGGCGTGTGGTGATCGTGCGGGGCCGTTTTAAGTGAGCGCGGGACCGTGCACCCTCGCAACCTCGAGCCGCCTTTGTCCTGGCTGGGCCCGGTGCAGAGCCTTGAAATAAGAAGGCCCACAGCTCACGGTGCAGTGCTATTGATTGGTTTGCAATGCACTTTGTGTCGTGTGTAGGAGTGTTATCAAGCTGCTGAGGTACGGAAATTGGTCACGACGTCGTCACGGGCCGTCGGGTGGTAGCAGTCGGACTCGTGAAACTTTTTGAACCGTTTGCAGCTGTAAATTTATGATCTTCGATAATACTCTGACTGTGCCGAGCAGAGATGCACATGACCTTCCTCATACAAGCCAGGAACTCCGACCCGCAGCTTTTTTCCAGCATTCAGAATGCAGGCTCGGCAGCCTGCTGGAAGAACAGAGCGACGTAGCAGGACTTCGGCGCTCGCCTGCAGCGCAGCACCTCCTCCCGCTCAAGGTGTACATAGGCCAGTCTGGAGCTTGAGGGGAGGATCAGAGAGGAGACAACATGGATCAGAGGGGAGACGACGTGGCTCCTAGGGTCACAAGCACGGCTGCACGCTGCAGCTCAACACGGCAAGCTGAGGGCTAAAAACGCAATTTAATATGTTTTTCTTTTGCGCATTCAGCGGGCAGCAGGGCCAGTTTCAGATAGAACTTGTGGTTACGCTAAACGTTATGTGACATGCGATGCGATTTACGCTTTCATTTTAGTTATTTTTGTAACAACTATGAAAGCCACTAAGCAACGCTCGCGGAGTGGCTCTCGGCTGACAATGTTCGCTGATAATTGATTTATTATCGATTATCGATATCGATATCGATAACCAGTCAATCGACTCAACACTATTTCTAGCACATAGTCGGTAAATCGAGGGTTCGGGCAGAAACACAGAACATCCTAAAGTCTAACGCACCCCAATCTGCCCTTTAGCATCACTGCCGTTCAAGGAACAGGTCTGGTGAGGACAAAACCTACAAGCTGGATTTTTATGTGTAAGCGCAATCTGTCGGTTATAAAATGAGCCTGAGTGAAAGGTAGTGGTTTAGAATATGCTTCAGATATGGAAACAGAGCCCAAAATACCTTGGAGATGGCACAAGGTCTAGTCGGTCATTTACAACCATCTCTGGCTGGGATGGGAAATTCTTCGCCATCTCCGGTTTTGCACCGCCATCCCTCGGATTTAAATTGAATTAAGTTCCAGGAATTTTCATCAGCGCTGAAGTCAACTGTGGCATTGCGAATCTCTCTGTTCCATCGTTTTGAAGTTAGAGCCTGCGGCGATTATAAGTCGCGTGGTTGTAAGGATACCATGGAAGGCGAGTTTGTCTACCTGCTTGGCAGATAACTTGGCAAAACTACACAGTTAACTGACCAGATAACTGTCCAGACTATTTGTACGTCATTCTTGAAAGCGTCATTGTACAAAAAAGAAAATGATTGGGGTATTATGTACTCGTGCAATGCACAAACAATATATTGTCCTGCCTACAATTTTTATATGCAAATGAGCCGCGCGATACGCACACATTCAAACATTTCACGTGGCATGCACTAATGCACATTTCACGTGGCATGCATGCATGCACGTGGCTAGGAGCTTTCACCACTGCCACGTGCGGAAGCAACAACCTTTGTAAAAAGTCCACAACATCACGCGCCGAACTTCATGGTAGATCGGTCACAGCCGGTCCACGCCACTTCCGTCCACGCCGCCGCGATGCTGGTGGCGCCACCTGGACCGTGTTTACGGTGCTGGCTGCTCATACGCAACGTACAGTTCATTGTCCACCACGTCCTGCACGGAAACGGGTTGATGCCAGAGAGCTGGTGGATATGGGGCTTCAGCCGAGGCCCTCGGCGACAGCGGCCAGCCTTCATGGGACACAGAGCCGGCTGCCGGCGATGGGATGAAACTGTCCCGGACTTCAGCGTACATGTCGTCATCCGCTGCAGCGTCACTTTGGTGATCTCGTGCTGTGGACGCGCCTCTCGCCTGGCCGTCAGACCCGCTTGAACACTCGTTACCACCTGAAAACGGCAAGGAGTATGACTCTCGAACCTCGGCGTACATGTCGTCACTCGTCGCCTCTCCAGAGCGGGGGATCACTCCTGACTGGTCAGCACCATGACCGCGGCCTTTGTCAGGATGTCCCTCAGCGGGTGGCGTGAGAAGGCTCTCCCCGATCTCCGCGGACGTGTTATCGCGTGCCGCTGTTTCACAGTGGCCGGCCACCTCCCTCCCTGATTCATCTCTTTTGTGTTCACTGATTGAGCTGAGAGAGACTGAGAGGGGCTTTGCACAGGCCGACATGGCGCGGTGTCTCTCGCGACGAACGACGACCGCCGCCACCAGCGCCAGCGCCAGCACCAGCGCCAGCAGCACTCCGAGACCGCCATACAGCGCCAGCCAGCGCAGGCTGTCCTCCCCCGCGGACCCGTGGAAGACGCCGACACAGCTGGGGTCGACGCTGGCAGTCGAGGAATGGTTTCCGTCGTCAGCTGGGCATTTGTCGTGGAGCTGCAGGAGCACCTGGCGCTGCGGCTGGCTGAGCTGGTCAGCTGGGCCCGCGCCCACCAGCTGCCGCGTCCACTCCTCTGCCGGACACATTGGCGACGAGCCGATGATGTCGAGACCTTCCATGCAGACCCTCAGGCCTGTCGCGAACTCCAGGGCTCTGTGCTCCGGTCTTGACGCAATGCGGAATTTACGGATGATCAGCGGACGAACTTGACCCACGGAGCTATTGCTGATGCGTAGACCTCTGAGTGCATGCCGGCGAAGCCTATCAACGCTCAGGCTCTCTAACCGGATTGATTGTTCAGCCGTTACACTCAGACCGTCGGTTGCTATATCCTTAAAGCTTGAGGAATGGATTTTCAGGTTCTTAACAGCCATATTGAAACCTGAACTCTGAATGTCTGTGAAGTTGGTGTTGGCAATGACTACTTCTCGGACATCCCCGCAGAAGGCCGATGAAGAGACGCTTAAAATCTCAACAGAGAGAATAGCAAGCTTTACCCACCCGCTTTCTGCGTCCACGCACTTCGCCTCAGCTTTGGGGATCTTCACGCGTACCATCTCGAGATCGGAGATGTTTCCACCAAAACAATTCGATGGGCACCAATCCACCATGCTAACATTCATCAGGGACAACTGGCCGATAGTTGCCGCAAACGTCTCTTCAGCCGCCTTGAGCTGGCCGACGCTCTTCAATTCTACACGGGGTCCGCGTTTGCTTGCCTGAAACCTGAAAGCCTTCCGTGAAATGATGAATCTGTCAATGGTTTGGATGGAAATAGTGGTTTCGCCGCACCAGTGCCCAGAAAAAGCCGAATCCTTTGCACGAAGACGTTTTACTCGTTCAATTCGAAGTTCGAGACAACTAGCATTGCTTTGCAGGTTGAATCCATCTGTCCATATTTCTAACCGCTCCAAATCCTTGAACTTCAGCGTCTTCAAATAGAGCATGCTATAGATGGCGTTTTTGAAGATGATGACCTGCGATGTGTTGGATACCGAAATGCGCTCAATCGACATTGGTATTTCGCCTTGCGATAGTAAGATCTGAAACAGAGGACAGTGTTACGGTGCATGCTATATTTGTCTTTAAAATAACATCCATCCAGATCGCAGCGCTTACCTTACCTCACCCAGCTCTGTGTCCAAACAAAAAAATGCGTTCGTCTTTCATGAGTTCACTACCATTTAATACATGAGAGAATGGTGCAGCTTTGGTTTGGGATAAAAATATTATTTGTTTATCTGTTAGCAAAAAAGCTTCTTTGTCTTGCTTTTTGCTGTAAGTGAGTCGCTTGCCATGACCACGTCTATGAGACAAACATAAAAGTAAATGAGCTACGAGTTGAACATGCTGTAAACGGCTGTTTTCTCCACGTTGCCCGGCGGCCTGCAACACGAGAGCCGGCATGGTTGTTGATTGGGGTCTTAGGACTCGCCGACCACTGAGGTCATTTTGCGCCCATAACAGCTAAGTGACTACGTAGATGTGAATGATTGAGAATAAGAGAGGACCAGCTCACGTACTGACAGGGCTGCTAAGCCTTGAACTGAATAGCTTACGCTGCCCACCCGTTACCGGAGCTGGGACCCGAAGCGGCGCTGCTCCACTGCACCGGCCGAAGCCGGTGTCCTGCGAGATAATTTGATCAACGGCAATTCGACGAGTATAACACCGCTAAGATCGAGTTCCACCTTTGCAAAATTCCTGAAAATGCCTAAAAACGGAAGAAGCAAAGGCTATGTGCTTGTGAATTTTGACTCGGCCACTTTGTTGGTCATGGATGGAATGGACGCCCCTAGACACAGCGCCGACCAATGCTGTTTTGCGGACAGTTTAAAAGGCTCGGAGCAGATGTCGTTTTTGGGGTCGGAGATGTGGGATTGTCGGGCCTAATAAAAATCTGTTAAGCCATATGCCACTCGAAACCGCTGCACCGGAAAATAAGGGCACGTCGCATTTTTAAACAGCAAATCACGGAGCAAAGTGGGCACTCTCGAGCATAAAATATCACGCCATAGTGCACGGAATATGGCATGATACTCACAAACTCTCCTGTTGTAACTTGACGATGTCGCCGCTGCAAAACACGGACATCCAGACGGATATGAGGCCACCGCAAGGTCAACTACCAGCCGGCGACACATGGCTGATACAGATCCCGGCCGGCGCCTAGTCACCAGGCACTGTCGCTCGACCGGCGCCTAGTCACCAGGCACTGTCACCCGACCGGCGCCTAGTCACCAGGCACTGTCGCTCGACCGGCGCCTGGTCACAGGGCACTGGCAGCCGACCGGCGCCTAGTCACCGGGCACTGGCAGCCGGCCGGCGCCTAGTCACCGGGTACTGGCAGCCGACCGGCGCCTGGACACCGGGCACTCTCGCTCGACCGGCGCCTAGTCACCAGGCACTGTCACCCGACCGGCGCCTAGTCACCAGGCACTGTCACCCGACCGGCGCCTAGTCACCAGGCACTGTCGCTCGACCGGCGCCTAGTCACCAGGCACTGTCACCCGACCGGCGCCTAGTCACCAGGCACTGTCGCTCGACCGGCGCCTAGTCACCAGGCACTGTCACCCGACCGGCGCCTAGTCACCAGGCACTGTCGCTCGACCGGCGCCTAGTCACCAGGCACTGTCGCTCGACCGGCGCCTAGTCACCAGGCACTGTCGCTCGACCGGCGCCTGGTCACAGGGCACTGGCAGCCGACCGGCGCCTAGTCACCGGGCACTGGCAGCCGACCGGCGCCTAGTCACCAGGCACTGTCACCCGACCGGCGCCTAGTCACCAGGCACTGTCACCTGACCGGCACCTGGTCACCATCCACTGGCAGCCGACCGGCGCCTGGTCACCAGGCGCTGTCGCTCGGCCGGCGCCTGGTCACCGGGCACTGTCGCTCGACCGGCGCCTAGTCACCAGGCACCGTCATTCGGCCGGCGCCTGGTCACCAGGCACTGTCCCCCGACGGGCGCCTGGTCACCAGGCACTGTCCCCCGACGGGCGCCTGGTCACCAGGCACTGTCCCCCGACGGGCGCCTGGTCATCAGACAGTCGCCCCGGAGACAGACCCGGTCATGGGAGGGACAGCACATAACCTGGTCCTGCCCGCGCACCGCTTACGAATGGAATTCAGTAATGAAGCATTGCAACAGCGTTGCGCGCTCCTTGCAACATCGAACGCAACGGTGGACCGTTTTCAGCGTAATATTTGAAGTATGTTGTGATGTACTTGGCGGCAAACGATGAATTACGCTTCCGATCATCCCGGTTTTCGTGCGCTTCAAGGTTTGGCACCAAATTACGACCCTGTCTAATAATACATATGAAAAGGGGACTAAGTTTCTTTAGTATGCCAATGCTGCCATATCCTATGCCAGCCTGCAAATGCTGGTAGACCTTTTAAGGCTGGAATTCTTAATCTTTAATTCCAAATCTTTCAAAGATTTTCCACTGGAATCGGGACAAGTAGTAAGACTGCAGCATCCCGCAGCTGTTTGACATTATAGAAACAAAGAAAGTTATAAGCAAACAAAAATATTGGGAATGATAGCATAGGGTACTCTAAATCTGACAGATCGGCAGATACTGGCTCATGTCATCATCAGCTAACACAAAAGAGCGGGGAAGAGACATGTACTGTGACATTCACACACTCCTTAAAATTGTAGAAACAAAGTACGTCAGTACACAAATCGCATTGGGAACGATAGCATTGGGAACAAAAAGCCTAGCTGCTAAGGATGTGTTGGTAAACGTCACCATTTAATAGGTCTGGCCACCGGAAATGCTTTCCTGCATTGTCATTCTTAATGTGGTATGCCTGCCATGTTTTAACGCTCCAAACTTTTTCAGAAATGCATAAATTATGCTGTACCGTCATCGGCACATTGCCCCTAATCAGATGTACGGGAAATTTCTCGTTTTGATAAAACACATTGGTATTACGGCATTCGTTTTGATGAGGGCATGTTGTCAAAATATAAACGCATCTGTCCCTCCATTTCCCTTGTTCTACGAAGAATAAGGCCATTACTACTGTCTAACCTATATGCACAACGCTCCTCGCAAATGCACTTAACAACTTAACCAAAATGTCGTACACTTCCGCTCGTCAAAAAGTGCAACAGACTTCCAGCTGCCATCGGGTCTGCGTATTAGCTTTTCACAAAGGGCTCGACTTCTTTTAAAATCAAGTTAAATGGGCTAGATATTCTCAAAGCGAGAGGACACCTCTTTACGAGAACGATCTCCATCCCTGCTCAGGTGTCAGATGGATGTCCGGCTAGAGGGGTGGGATCAGCACCGGTCGGACGGGGTGGGATCAGCACCGGTCGGACGGGGTGGGATCAGCACCGGTCGGACGGGGGCGGATCAGCACCGGTCGGACGGGGTGGGATCAGCACCGGTCGGACGGGGGCGGATCAGCACCGGTCGGACGGGGGCGTTTAGATACCTTATCGAAAATTCTGCGTTGAACTCTTTCCATCCGACAGTCTCGCTCGGTTTGTGCTTCAAGCTGTGCTTAGAAAGAACTGTACACGCAATGTAGCCCTTGTAAAGCGCTGAGGCATAATGCATGGAAAGTTTTTTTAAAAAAAGGTTCTTATACCACAGCACGAGCTTTCACTGAAGTTAAGAACAAACTCAAAGGCCCTTCAATCTTTCATTATGATGACATATCGAGTTATTCAAAGATTGCAGGACATAATATCTTACCGTCTCTCCTGGGCACTTGCAGTTCGCAGAGGATGCCTTGTTGCAGTTTGGTTTGAACGTGCAGCATTTGATTTCGCACATTTGAAACGTGTCGTCGCCATGGCTGACTTTGAACAGTATTGTGACGGAATACAATACCAGCCAGAGAGCGCTGCCACCGAGCTGCGCCATCGTTGGCTCAAATTTCCTGGATGTTCTTCCAGCGTTTGTCGAACCGGTCTCTCCGGGGGTTCACCGTCTGAAGAACCGGATCAGTGAATTCCTTACGCCCGGCCACCGGGCCTCTCTGGAGTTCCTCGTGTTGTCGACCCGCAGACTCTCGGCCAGCACCCTACGGTCTTCCGCCAGCCGCCACCTGTCACCTTAAGTTTGTCACCAGTCTCGCCGTTTGGACTCTTCCGACCGGTGCCCCGAGACACGCGGACGGCGAGCCGCTTAGTCACTGGCCGCCGGACGGCCGGCGTTTCGGCCCAGGCTTCGCCGCTTCCGCTGGCCGCCGCAGGAAGACTGGAGACGCCGCCCAGCCACTACCGCCGGAAGCGGTGCAGATGTCCACCCTCTCGTCCCAGGGGCGTGTCCCGAGGAGGGGCAAAATGAACAAATGTCGGGCGGAAAGGAAAAATTGCGAGTAACCCTACGCTTCTTTTCCAGCGTTTGTGTAAATGTCTGCCACAGTCAAAAATAGAGATACGCTGATATGTGGGCTGCCAGCCTTGCCACAATAGAACGTCGGTGTCCTGCTTTGGCGTTCGCTTGTAGCAAAAACATCAATGCACTCCCTGTCGTCATCCATCAACGAGGAATAAAGCCGAAAGTCCTGGCCATTCACACGCCATGTTCCTCGCTGTTGCACGATAAGCCATCGTAAATTTGTTGCTGCTTTTGGCGATACTATTCCCGAGTACCACACAAATCTCTGACCGGCTGCTTAAGCATCGACACTTGGATCCAGCTGATTTTACTTTTCTGTTCGTTTGCCCCCTCCCCAAACAATGCTGCCAGATCCGCCTCTGCCTCGGCCCACACCAACAGCAGATACTGGCGGGCGGCAAGCCTCTTGCGTGACCGCCGGAAGGCCTGCAAGCCGACAAAGTGCTGAGGCATCGGTGCAAGTCTTAACGATGGTTGTTGGAACCAGGCTGGGTCACTAAGCATCTCCCATGGCGTCATCAGGTACGGGTCAAGCACAACCATAACAGCCAACGCTTCGCTTATATATGCCCAACATTTCGGTACTGATGTAGACCACAAAATTTAAATATTGTCGCACAGCGTTGTCAAAAATCCCGACAAAGTCAACCATGTTCGTTGTTTATCGTTCATCTTTGCAAACCCCACTGGCTTCTTACTGCAATTGATTGATCAATACCGAGGCCGCATGGCAAGTGTTTCTTAAAGGGTCGCTCTCTCATGCGTGCGGGTGTGGGAGTGCGGGTAATGTGGAGGGAGCGGGCGGGACAAGGAGCAGGAGCTCACGTACCGGCAGGGTCGCTACGCCCTGAGAGGAACAGCTTGCGCTGTCCACCCGTTACCGGATCTGGGACCCGAGGGGGCGCTAGTCCCCTATCCCGACCGAAGCCGGTGTCCCTGCGGGGTCGTGGTGTTGCTGACCCACTGACCTGCTAGGGGTCTCGAAGACGCCGGCTGTGTCTTCTACCGGGGAAAACTTGCGCTGCACAGCGTGCATCAAACACCCATCATCCGCTCCAATGACGCTCAAAACACCGCGGATATATTCACATGCTGTTACGAGATCGACGAGGCCTTCCGCCGTGCTGAACATCTTCCGGCACCATCCAGGTCGCTGAAGGATACCATCAAGCGCCACTTTACCACTGACCGACACCTGAGAGCCCAGGAAGCCGCAAAGCGCCAGGCAGAGCATCAGGCCCTGCGAAAGGAGAATGGCGGCGTTGCCCAAAGCGTGCAAAGGACAGCGAGCTACGTCATCAGCAAGTCCCCTCCTCGTTTCAAGAGCTGATTATGCTCCAGCAAAAAAAATGGTTTTAACATGGGGGACTTTACCACTCAAAAATGTTCATGGATAGGACACGACAGGTGCCGTCCGAAGAAGTTCGGCAAAAACTGAGCCAACACACCGCTGCCCTGTATTGTCACCTGTATGGCTGACAGAGTAACCGGCCTGACCATGAACGTCAGAGCCGTCACTACAGGTGTGCCTGCGCCCCCGGCTGGGAAAATGAGGCAAGGTTTTGTGATTGGTGTCCCAGTGGTAGCGAACCGCAGAAGTGGCAGCGGACATGCGAAGCAGCTACGGGCCACCATAGGTAGGCTAAGCATCATCTACATGGGCCACCTGGCTGCAGTTGCGGCAGACGGGCAATTACACAATAACATTGCCGGAGAAACCGCCAACGGCTATGAGCAGTGCTGAAAACCTGCCGTCGTCATCAGCTTGTGTGCCGTGCGTGTTGGATAACCTTTATTTCCTGAAACTGGCCGATATGAGAGCGCGCAACGGTCCCAACAACAAAGGAGTGGACACTACCACTGGAGTTATCACACGCCTCACCAAGCGGTTCAAGTCCGCGAAAGATTGCAAAGATCAAGATTGCGAACGAAGCCCTGGTTGCTGGCGGCCGAAGGATCGGCAGGAAGGTGCTCTGTCACAAGCTGTCCATCTGCTCAGCCCGCGCTCACCGTCCTCCACACTTTTCCAGCAATGTGCCACCCATGGCGCACGCTCTGCACGAGCGGACCGACTCCCGAGGGACGCAAGAACGTCTTGCGGGAGCTCCGGAAGCACCTACGCACACTACAAGGTGATACTGGAAGAGATTCACGCCCAAAACGGATGTGAAATTACGCTATCGTGGCTAAACAACTTAATTCTAACTAAAACCGTCTTCAATAGTTCACGCACGTGTCCAACCTTTTTCGCACGGTGTGACCCATATTGTTAAGCATTTTCGCTTTCTTTGCATCTATGGGAGCTGTTTCGTGAGGAATGACGCTTAAACCCTATCAATATCCGTAACACATTAACAGTGAAAACGTAACTGTGAAAAACAGTGGAAACGAAAAAGTAACGTAACAGTGAAAAATTCTTTCTCGGTTTCCTACACCATACACCACTGTGCAACAGGTGCGACGTGCAACCTTCGTGACACGCAACCTGGTGACCTGGTGACCAGGCACCGCCTATTAGTTCAAAGCCAGCTCTGGTTTCGGGTAAGCGCGTTTGCACCAAAGCGTCAGGCCTGGTTCCAACACGGTGGTATAAGTTTGCACACCACCCTTGTCGTCCGGCCCTGCTACAAGAGAGGTTGCGCGTCCAGGACGGCACCAACACGGGGAACGCCGAGAAATACATCCCCAGGAACCAACACGGAGAATGATGAGAAATACACCGCTTGGAGCCAACCCGGAAATTCGCAAGGAATATATCGCTGGGAACAAACAGGCGGCTGTAGGAAGACAGCGCATTGCAAGACCGCAAGAAAGCAAGCATGTGCATTTCGCGCAACTAGTCCAGACATCGTGCTCCATCATCATGTGCGAAAGCTAAACTATATGGTCCCCGTCTATCCACATGCAGTGGGTGTCTTCCAAGTGCGCAGTACTATAGTAACGAAGAGCGTGTCCTTAGCATTTCCTTCCCACGCAGCCGGTCTCAGTAAACGACCCACGGCTCATCTCTGGGCAGCTCATTCGGTTCATGAACAGTAACGGCAAGCGGTACATCAGAGTCGCGTCGCACAACGGGAGCAGCAACGGGACGGGCGAGAGGGGTGTAAACGGCCAGGGATGGATGGAGGGCGGCGTGGCCCGTTGATGTGCCTTGGCAATTCGCGGTGACGGGACGTCGTCGTCGACGGGGACGTCGTGCACGAGCGTTGCTCAGACTGAGGCCTTACACGTCGACGTCGACGGTCTGTGTCCGCCCGTGAACAATCTGAACGCAGCCGATAGACAGGAACTTAAGTACTGCAGAAGGATCGCACGCGGCCTGACCTTGGGCGCGATCACAGCTGCCGTGACTGTGTCTGTCGTGCGGGGCCTCGCCAGCGCCTTGCTCTCATGGCATAGCTTTATCGCCCTCGGTATTCTGTCACCGGACTTCCCGGTCCAGACCGCAATCGTCGCGGCCGGCTCTGTCGCTGCTGCCCCCGCGCGGCCGGCGCGCGTGCCACCAGAGCCCCCCACTCCGGCCAGTGCGCACAACTGTGTGACGTCCACACCGTTCAAGGGGACGCGCTGCCACGGCCGACGGCCGGCGGCACCTCACCGAACACGCAGGGGGAGACGCAGGAACGTCCCCGTGTTGATAAGCACTGTGCAATGCCGCGCCGTGCTGCAGATAAGGCAACGCGCGGCAGGAAAACCTAATATGCCGCAGCATGATCGGCCGAGCTGGCCTCGGCTTTTTAAGGGCAGATCGCGGCCCTTCTGGCATGTCGATGGCAGGGGACAAACGTGTCGTCTGGTGCCGTTCCATCCTATTCGCTCTATCTCTGCCCCAATACTGATATTATGGAAAAATTATCTGTCTTGAACGATTTCTATTCCGTCGTTGTCGAGAACCAACAGCCCGCGCCAGCGCAGCAAGAACAAGCAACACTGCATCCCACACGTTCTCTCCAGGGACCCCGTTGATAACCCCTCTCCGGACGACGACGTCGTAGAGGAGGAAGTTGCTTATCAGCCCTACACTCACGTCCGAGGAGTCGAGGACTCAAGAGGCTTCCGTTCATATACGCCCGCTTCCGTAGTGAGATTCCTCGAACCAAGAGCAGCAAATGCAAAAATACATAGCGTGTGTGAGACAGCTGTACATGACAAAAGTTAAGTTCAGCGAAAACTCAGGCGGGGGATGCGGCACGTGACGTGTCGTCCATCTGAGATCATGGTAGCGAGGGCTAGGGTAACCTGACACCAGCTAACATGTGGCCGGCGCAGAGTGAGTGGTGGTGCGACTCGAGACGCTGAGGCGCCGAGGGGTATCGCCACGTATCCGCCAGTCTCCTCCGAGTTGTCGAGACATGAAGAGGCTCCCGCTCACCCGCGCCCGTTTCAGTGATGTGGTCCCTCGAACCAGCAGAAGCAGCTGCAACAATTACCAACAGATGAAACGCAAGCAGACGTGGTGGTGGCGTAGCCGTGCCCTAGTGCAAAAGGACGTCATTATTTGTCAACCACGCAATGCGTCATTTCACTCCTGCCCTCGCGTTCCCAGTTTGTTTATGCAACCTGATGCGCCTGACACAGCTGGTATTTGCCAGTCTCCGCCGATCTAGTGACGAGCAGGAACTGGGGCGGAACCTGAAAGAGTTGCCATTTTTTAGCCCGCAAGCCCGCAGCATGCGGGCTTGATGTACTGGATGACAATAATTACGCCCGGCCGAATTACCTCAGACACAACGGTGGACTGCAGCGCATGACGCCGACAGGGAGACTCCCCTCACGCACCCGAGCAGCAACTCTTAGACCCCTTCCAAAGACTCATACACACAATACGGCCCGCGTGCGACTGGCCGGCACCCCTATGTCCCACCCCTACATGTGTCAGCGTGTCTACAGGGTAGCACACCGCGCTAAGCCGTGACCCTTCACCTCACTCCAGGGCGCGAGTTATCGCCACACTCAGCTCACATGCTGACGCACCGTCCCGGGGCATGATCTACCGCCACACTTCAAAACGCGCGGAACTTTTGGCGCGTATTTCTGACAGATTGCTGAGACAAAACGTCAATCACGTTGCTGACAAAACGCACTGCTGGGACAAAGCCACAACGGCAGATCAAGCGTAGTCGCTCGTGGTGGAGTGGGGTCAACGCATTTCTTCACGGCAACAAGACATCGCACATGATCTTGAGCCTGAAACAGTGAGAGCCCGAAGGGTTCTTGATGCCAAAGAAGTCAAAAGACCAATGAAGTCGCGAAACCAGTTTCGCGAAACCCCAGTTTCACTCTTCGAGACGAGGAGAAGGGGAAAAGCAAAATGAGCGAGGTAGGGGCGAGTTCAAACGTGTGGCAGTCGAAGATGTTGAGGCACACTTCTGTGTGCCTCAACATCTTCGACTGCCGTCACACCTATCGCATGCCAGTGCATGCGATAGGTGTGACGACATCATTAAACATGTCCCCGGCCACGCAAAGTCTATGATCCATGCGTCTTCACAAAGACGCATGGACCGTCAAACCAAGGAGACGTGCCAGGCGACGGTGACTTCTTTCTTTGGAAAGGCAGCCCTATCGGGACAGAAGGGCGCGGCAAATGATGGGCTGTCGAAGACCATGACGATGTACTCGGTGCTAGACACGTGACCTAGGTCTGTGTTTGATGGTTAAATGTGTTGCATAGAGTAATAATATTTCCGTAGATGATGGGAGCACTGTCCCAATTACTTACAAAGGCCCACTCATCATTACATTTCAGCCTACCTAATATTTTTTCTTTTGATTTCTGGGTCTGGGTTTGGGATTTGGGGATTTGATTTTAATTTTTGGGGGTTTGGATTTCTGTGGTTAGTCCCGCTTCTCATGTCAACATTAAATACTGAAGACGTTTAATGAGACCTGACCAAGCGAGTGACATCATGTGCAGAAGCTCCACGATAATGCCATCATCGCAAAAGTAATCTAGCCTATGTCCTTCCTTTCACAAGCGAAGGCTTCAGCCCAGGCCTTTGTGCAGCGGGTGCAGCTCTCGGCAACGTTGTCTAGAGAGAGTCGCTCACCCCTGGAAGAAACACAGCCGCGGCGGCCGTCAAGACCGCCGGTAACAAAGTAAAGGATACCTTAAAAAAGTTAGGAGAGCCACGTGTCGGACGTCGATGGGTAAACGTGAATAATGATCGCCTAATGCGCAGTTGAAAGTAATTTTGGACAATATGCCAGTGCGGACAGCGACTACCGAAAGCTGTCTTTACGACAGCTCTTAATACCTGCGTCCCATGACTCGGCTCTACATGATGCGCTATTATTTTAGAACAGGGACCAATAGAAGGCTAGTTGAAAGGGAGCAAACCGGTCTGCGATGTACCAGTTCAGAACCGACAGTTCTGAGTTCAGAACCAGTTCAGATATATCAAGGTGATGATCTTTGAACGGCTCGGTTCTTACGCCCGTGATGCCAAAATTCATGCGAACCTGCTACTTAAATCGAACCTAAACGGCTAGTAATTTGAACCCGCACCCTGATGCAGGGGGACGGTACCATCCCCTTTGAGGTCTGTCAGGATGTTCTCCAGTATGTTCTGAATCGCACCCAAATTGGCAGAACCCTCTGAAATATCCATGGGGCGTGTTTCGAAAACAAAAGCGTGTCCTCAGTATTCCTGGTTTCCGAGAAGTCAAATTTTTAAGAGTACTCACGGCGATCCACGGCCGCCGCAGGCAGTGAGCGGAAACTGGTTATTCCGCAGAAAGTACGCGCCGGGCCGACGCTTTGGCGTCAATAGAGGTAACTGATTTTTTTTTAATGAGTGCCACACGTAGCGCTATGGGAAAAAAACTATCATCAAAATGTATGTGGCTGCTTACATTAAAATATGTGGTTGCTTACGTTATCTATAAAAGCAACCACATAATGAAGTGTAGCTGCTTTTATGAATAACAGATGTAACTTCTGCAGAAAACATGTCAGAGCTAAGCATCAGACGCGTGTTTTATGTTCCCAAACAACTCACCAGTCATGGCGGTAAAGCGATTAAAGATGTTAAGTGCAGTAAAACTGTCAATAAAAGGCCTAAATATTTATTTGATACCAAAATGGTGAATTCAATAAAAATTGTGGTTCAGCTGTTCATGTCGACATGCCCATTAAAATTCAAACTTTTCAAAATTTACGGTAAAATATTGTTAAAATGAATTATAGCTGCGTATTACGCACACGTTTTATGTCCTCAAACAATTTCCCAGTACCTAAGAAAATCATGCTTCAATATTTGTCAGGACCTAAGAAAAGCATGCTTCAATATTGAGCAGAGATAAACATGATCGGTTGTAGAAATATGCCTAGTTTCAATTCCTAAGTCAAGCAGTGCAAAAACTCTGATAATTTTCTTTTTAAATTCAAGGGTGAACATTTTTAATAAGACGCGTGGTGCGTGCGCATTCACGGGCGGCGGGACCGCGACTAGCTGGATTCCCAGCTGCTGTTCTTGGAGGCCCGTTGGGATCCCCAGCTGCGGTCTTTCGCGAAACGTACACTGAACGGCAGGCCTGGACAGAATCCCTCTCGCTCTCGTTTGCTGCTGTGTGCATCGTTTTCCACTGTATGTGTGCTGCGTTCCCACGATTCTCGAGTCAGCAATGTCACGAGGGCGGTACTTGCACTTCTCAAGCGCACCTGGAGCAGGAGTTTTCAGATAGCGAAGGCGAAGGAACAACACGCTGAAAAGTGATTTACTTTCCCCTGTGGCTCAGCGCGGCGAGGGACGTGACGCGGTCAATATTGAGAAAAGCGGACTCGAGGGCTCCAGCTGCCACAACTGGGCGGCTGACGAATCCTACCCGACTGATAGCCGCGCCCTGCGCCACAACCAGCGGCGTCGGGATGATTTCTCATGACATCATGATGATGACACACCGACCCCGACGATGACACACGCAGTCCCAGGCATCCGCACTGGACCCATCGGCAGGAAGTGACGGACAAACTGACTGACAAACTGACTCCCTGGTTGGCAGGGAGCGACGGACAACGTATCACGACCCTGATGCGCCGCGACGGCGCCACGGTGACGCTCTGCCGGCGTGGCGCCGTCGTACGCAAGGCGGACGCAGACAGGACGCTGGCGAGTCACCTTAGCCAGAACACGCGCTGCCCGGCCGCGGACAGGAGCGGCGTGCGACAGGAGATCTTCCACGCGAGCCACCAGTCGATGGCTATGGAGCATCCGGTCTTCCTGAAGCTCCGCCCGCCTCTCGTCGCAACGAAGGCAGAGACCCTCGGGGCTTCTTTGCTCACCGAGGGCACGTCGCGCGCTCAGGGGCTGGCGGCAGCGTGACCTGATGGTCGCGACCACGCCATCCTCCGCGACAGCCTCTTAATGTGCCCGTCGCCTGGCCCCCTGTTTTGTCCAGCGCGAGACTGCGCTTAGTTCAGGCCAGAAGCTAACGTGATAGGCATGATCAGATCGCTTGAGCGCCGTCTCGGCATCACGGTGCCAGGCTGGCGCTTTATCCTTGCCAGCACCGCCAACCGCCGCCGTGCCCGCCAGACCCTCAAAAACGTCTTTGAGACGTCGGCCGCTTCTGGCGCCGCCATGACGTGCAGCATCCGCAGCTTCCTGGCGTTCATGCTGAGCCGTCTTGGGAGGTCCCCAACGGCATAGCGTGGAAGCCTATCCCGGATGTCCTCATCGCAGTGCTGGCGTCAGTAGCCAAATGGAATCAGCCGCGGGTGAACGGGCGGCCTCAGAGGGTGTCGCGGGGCACATGAGTGAGCCCCAGCCGAGCCACTCGGAGTGGGTGCTCGTCAGAAGGCAGGTCGAGAGGGCGCTGATCGCGGTCGTCCACTCAGGTCCAAGCGCCTTGCCCACCAACCCACGAGCGCTGCGCGGCGTGGCGCTGCAGACGCGCCAAATACCATACGTGGCACCGGAGGTGACAAGCGGCTGCGGCAGCCGCTTCTTCAACGATAGCCGAGTACTGGGCAGCAAAGAAACCCGGCACTGACCGGGCCATCAGCCACGCCGGTGGCAATACCAAAAGTCAGTTTTTTATTAAGGCCGTGGTGATCTCGGGTAGACTCGTTCGAGCCATGGAGCTCCTTATGACGCACCTCCGGGCCGCACTCCTGGAGGGAGGAGTGCGAGGGGCACTTTCTGCCCCGAAAATATATGCATTACTCCGTTGCCCTGCGGTTCAACAACCCAGGGATCGAACACCTCGCCTACCATGAGCTGGTGCGCGGAAACCACGGCAGGAAACCGTACCACGTGCAACTGCCGTACCAACCCGAGGTGGCCGGCGCCCTCAAAGACACGACTAGCAAGGAAGCGGCGAAGATGCGCTGCCATACGTATGAAACGAAACGGCTGTCAGCTTTTATGATAAGGCGGCCACGGCTGAGTAGGCACACAAAGCACAGAGTGCCATCAAGCAGTCGGCAAAAAACAGCCTAAACCTAGGCTTCAGCAGCGAGTCATCGGAAGACGAGCGGGAGCCGGCCGTCGCTGAAGCGACAGGCTGAGGTGATGTGGCCTCTAGAAGCTCTGGCAGCGCCACCGGCGCGGCCACGCCGCCCCACAATCAAGACGTTCGGGGAGGGCAAGTGCTTTTCTGTAGTGGCCGAGCAACCGCCCACCGTCAGAGCCGCCCGCCGGTTACACCAGGCACGCCGCATCCGTGCAAGAAGCCAATTTCTACATGGCCCTTGACGTCGAGGAAACAAAAGGCGTTGTGATAGACGGGGTGCTCAGACTCTACTGGGTCTTGCGCCGGGCCCATGTGCACATAGAATCACAATGGGCGGCAGCCAAGTTGGCCGCGATTGACTTGCGGAGAGGTAGCCCGCGTCAGCTGCGACCGACACAGCACGCAGAATGTCCTGGATGAGGCCAGCCAGTGCTTCACACTCGCTAGCACCCACAGAGGGTTGATGGCGACGACAAGGTTGGTTTACAACAGCAGCACTGCTACTATTTTCCAAAGGTTGATGTAGACATTGTCCACCGGTATTGCAAGTATCGGTGTGTTCCTCGATGGCGTATGTATGACGAGGGCTGAGATGAAGAGCGTGCTCGCAATGTGGACGAGGTGCCGTGGCGCCTCGAGGCAGCGGGTCTGAAGGCAAGCCCGGTAAGTGCCAGTGGTTCTGAGAGGAGTGGCACCTGCGTCGCAGAGTGACGAGCCAAGAAATACACTACTGAGGAGAGAGTCCGAGCTGCGGTGGACGCGCCATATCAGTCCATGTGTGCACGCCACGATGTACGCACCATGGGTTTCCCAAACCGTAGCAAGTGGACCGCCCGACATCTAGTGGCCGGAGTGTAAGCTGGTGTGCGTGGGACGGGTAGCACGGGATACAGCGCGAGGAGTGTCATTCAGTGACTTACCTGCCAAACAATGAGTTGAAAATAACTAGATGTCACCGAACCCATGATTTTGAACTCAACAGCGAAAGCGTTGTTTTGGATTTTTAAGTGAAGTTAGAGACAAAAAGCAAGAAAATGCACAAAGACAACCAAACCGGGAGGTCTTCGAAGACTCTCGAGCTTCAAGGGACCGCCAGGGCGCAAAGTCTCGTGCCAGCGACGGCTGAGAGCCTCGGCCAAATCGTGCCTCGAGACACCATCGCAACGTATCAAGGACGCCATCCACTCTGTGTAACGACAGGACACCATGTGGAGATGACAAAGGTGTTGAGATTCGCCAACAAGCTACTCGCGAATTTCGAGCGGCGCCTCGGCGTAACCGTTCCAGACTGGCGCTATCTTCTGGCAAACTGAGGCCACCGCCGGACAATACGCACGACCATAACCAAGGGTTACATCCAGTAAGCCAACCTCGACGTGGGGCTAACATGCGCCCTACGACCCTCCTTCACGTTTGTCCACCAGAGGCTGGGGGAGATCGTGAACGGTGTTTCGTAGGAAGGCATGGCTGAGCTGGTCCTCTCCATGCTCTCATCAGTGCTGAAGGAGAACAGTGGTCTGATCAATTAGAAGGGCTCCGACCGAACAATGAAGCACATCAGCGAAAACAACATGGATCACCTCACTAGAACGTTCGTAAGGAGGGAGATAGAGACGACACTCATCCAGATCTTAGAGGATGGCCCAGAAGGCCTCCCACCAATCAAATGACACGCCGCCAGAAGGTCGCAAATATGCAGCAAATGGTATACGTTGCCGCCGGGAAAACGTCGGGAGTTCGCGCCGGATTCTTCCGCGCAAGGACGCCGGAGGAATTCGGCCAGGCGCAACAGAACGGAAAACACTACACGATAACACGCGTAAGGAAAAGCCAAAATGACCTACACGGCCATCAACGTTGGCATTACGGGAAAACTCCACAGAATTGTCTGCTTCTTTTGCAACAACCTGCACGACGACATCTTGGATAACGGACGGAAACCTTGCGACCTGCTACTCCCCATACTAAACCTGTATAGCAGCGATCAACTGAGATTCAACATCGACAGCATCGCACATCTTATCTATGACGAAGTTGTGAGAGCAAACCGAGACCGACGGCACCACGTGCATTTGACGTACAACCTGGAGGCTCAGGAGCGCGCTAATGGGCACCTCACACGAAGCGGCGCGGTACCGGTGTCATAGCTACACTACGGCGGTACGTTTTTGCGACGTGCAAGATGATGCGCGGCGGGCGCGTAAGACTCAGTCAGCCATCATCAAATCGGCCAACCGATGCTACAGTGTGACCAGTTCCAGCGAAGACAGCCGACGAAGAAACGCAAGGCCTCCTACTCGGCGCCCAGTGAGAGCCGACATCCTGGGAGCCCTGGATGCAGCAGAACGACGCAGGCAGTGCGTTCTGTTTTTTCGTGTTGGTGATCAAAGACGCTTTCACAAAGTGGATAGAAGTATTTGCTGTCACTAAAACGATGGCCGCAATGGTTGCGAAGAAGATCACGAAAAGTTCTCACCAGGTTCTCGCAGTGCAGCGAATTCCTGACTGACCAAGGCGCGAACTTCAAGAGCGAGCAGGCAAAAGAGCTGTGTGTTACTGGGCGTGACAAAGCTAAGGACTATACCGTAACAGCCCGCGGACAGCGGACAAACTGAACGGTTCAACACCACGCTACCTGCAATCCTGCGTGCTCGCTGCTGCGATGGGCAGTGGGACGAGGCACTGCCTTGTGTAGCCTTGGCTCTAAACAGCTCTGTGCATTTGACGGCGGGGTATTCGGCGTATGAGCTGATGTTTGGCTTCCAGCGTGATGGATCGGTTGTCCATGAGCTGCAGGGACCTGGAGACTAGGCCGGTCGTTGTTTCAAGTCAGACGCAGGGCTCGCGCCACGCCATGATCGATTCTCCGACATGAGATGACCTCGCGGGTGGATCTCTGGTTCTCATGAACGTCTCAGGAAGGGAAAGGCGGTAGAGGGCAGGTACGAGATTCTAGGTGAAATTGGCATTAACGGTTAGAGTCGCTCTCACAAAACAGGAACAGTGCCCACAGGACGTTGTGGATGGTGCGACCCGGCAAAGACGTCACAAGGTATTCGTAAAGATGTTTACGAAACATTCCACACCCGGCCGGCATGAGGATCTCAGCCATGAAATCGTAGAGTCGCTGGTATCTGGAAGGCAGATCCTCTGGGACAAGGACGCTGCCTGGGCGACACCAGGAATGGGAAATCACCCTGGTTGACAACACAATGTCGTTTTTACCGTACGCTTTTATCCCTGTACCTGAATGATCCCGAACCTTCGCGTGGAACAGCCTGGCGCTTCGAAAGGGGGGGGGACGCAATATGAGGTCTGCGGCTGCGGTTCTTAAATATCCGCGATTGACGGACCGCCAGGGACCAGTGCTTCACCCCGACCATGCACCTATGCATGAAACCGCAGGGAACTGTGGGGCCGAAATTGCTTTAGAGTATGAAGAATGATGAATGCAGAGTGCGCTTAGAAAGGAAAGCGAATGCGTGGAAAAGAGTGCCAGTCGGTGACTTATAAGCCCCAGTGGGGGCAGCGGCAGTTCAGCATCGGGAGGGATAAATAAACCAAAATTACGACCCCAATCACCCAACGCTTGAAGCCTTAGGCACAGTGACGGGGTGATAGCGAGATGTTCGGCGGGGGTCGTGATAAGAGGGCCCTCCGTGGCCAGCGAGGCAGGTAAGACTGACCCTCGCAGTTGAGCGCATGCCTCTAAACCATGTGCCGCCCGAATTGCTACCGGCGTTACTGCGCCCCGTCTGAACTGTGCCTCCCTTGTTCCTGTGCACTGTCTGCGTTCGAGATCGCTTTTAACTTTCCAGCTGAGAGCAGGGGGTGCTACAAGTTGCGGGCTGTACTGGCCAGTCAGCTAGGAAGTGCACATGATTTCCCCTTCATTTCAGTAATATTTGATATTGATTATGAGGCATGGTCCGTGTATAAAACATGAAAGTTAAAATGGAAATGAAATGGGGTGCAACTCAGCCGCACAACAGCAGCCAAGCACAGCATGCAGTTAATGGCCCACCTAACTACTCTCAAGTGAAATCAGGTAAAGCCTTAAAAACGTCGGTTGTCAATCTTGCGTTTTCAGCGAGCTGTTCACCTACGGTTCTTAAACCGTTGCAACTCGGTTTACAGGTGTCATGTGTGTCGTCGGTGTTCTGTTCCTGCTGCTCTTGCCATGTTTTTCATGTGTTTGGCAGCAAGCTCAGTTTTGAATGACTTTAAAGTTGGGTCCTGACAAAAATAGTATTTTTGTTATTAATATTTTGACATGCAAAAGCCGCAGTGTAACCGACAGCCCACCCATAAGCCTACGGGTTCCTGCGGGTCAAGTGTTGGCAGGTTGACGGGCTGAAAAGCTACGCCTCTATCTGCCATGATCGAGCATTTAAACGCATATGGTCAGAATCAACTGATAGTCCTTTCAACCATACGTGGACTTGCTTGAAACGTTCCTCACTGCGCAGACTTAGCTTACCTGTAGCAGCTTCGTGACGTCAAAGGTTGCTGCGTGAAGGCGCAGAACATTTGGCAGCCAGTGAAGAACCAGTCACTGAGCGGGACCGCCTGGTTGTGGTTGGGACCTGTAAATTTACCTAGTTAAGACAGAAGCGAATGGACATATCTGACTGCATTTCAAGCGCCTCCAGGAACGTTTATTTGTCCATATAACAATATTGTGGAGAAAACATCAGTGGTGGTCATGCTTTCCCCGTCCTTTAGGCCCGCTTTTCACGTTTGTTTCGACATAGATGGCTCTCGACAGAAAGATACCCTGGCTGCGCCTTTGGGAAACGCAGGCATTTTCGAACAAGCAGCGTCAAGTTCATCCGGCCAGTAATTTCCCGCCTTCGGCGGCCATACACCAACAGTTTCTTAAACATACTATGGATCGTCGTTAGTCATCTGTGTAAACTTTCATCACCTTTCTAAACATCATCAACTTTCCCTCGGCGTAGCCATGCAGAGATGAGGCGAGTACCACTTCGATCACCAAACAGAAGCAAACCACCTTGTACTGGAAGAAGCTGAATGTTATAATTTCGCGCCACAAAACCAGAAACTACCACCCTGATCAGGCCAAAAAAGCGTGGCCCCTTTGTTCATTCCATAGCATATCACAGGCACAAAGACTAGACAACATCTACGGTGTTGATCTTGTGAGGAGGCCAACGGTCCGCACGCCGGCCACTCGCGATAAGCCTTCACCTCTCCCGGACGGGACTGATTTTCCCCCACATCGATGAGGTGGGGGATGAAAAGGCCACTTTTATTGCCACGACAAAAATACAACTGAAAGCGATAAAAGACAATGTTCAGGCTACCTACAAACAGACATATGCCTGTAATTCGGTCCCTAAATGAAATGGTATCACGGGATGATAAAATCCATAAATGTGACCTAAAAAATATCAGTGGAGTCCCCTCAGATCCAATGAGCTCAACCAGTGACCTTTGTGGTTAGCTCACCGTAATACTTTTTTGCGGAGATAAAATCCGCATTTTTCGAGGCGCGCAGGTCTGGCATCACATTCATCATGTCAAGTGTCAGTATCGTTATACGCTCTGAGGCCACGGAAACATATACCACACATTATGCGACCCTCAAAAGGTCATTTATGTACGAGGAGTGACCTTATCGCACATGGACCAAGCATTGCGAAACAACAACGTGCCAATCACCTCTCGTGCATCCATGCATATTACTCTATAGGAGTTAAAAACCGACAACACAAAGTCATGGAGTTCAAACAACTAAACCGACGATCGGCGACAATATGGCCTAGCAGGCTCTCGGTATTGAAGTCATAGCTCCGTGTACTGCAGTGACTTTTTCAAACCATGTCCCATGAATGTATCCTCAGCCATACCCAATTTCATGACGCAGTCGCACGCCACTTTGCCGGCGTAATTAAGGGAATCTTCCACACCTGTATGTGGTTTTGAAATTATATAACCATTAAAAAAACATTCCGGACACTTCTCTTTGGTTTCCGACCATGACGCCCACGAACATTTTCGAACTACTTCAAGGTCATCCTGGCAAGCAGAACGCCCTTAGACGTCACGTGAGTGTTGCCGTCTCATTTATCATGTACAGCTGAAGGCCACGGTAAAATAACATCGTTGAATTATTCGTGTCTGGCATACGTCAACACGGTGTCTGGGTTCAACAGACAGTTGGCTCTTAACCAATGTGATGTACTTCATGCCAGCTTCGAACGTGAATCACGTCTTGTGTTCCATTATACAGGAGTATGTGAATGCAAACCCGAGCATGTGAATGCAAGTGCGCAAAATGAAACCATGAATACATATTCAAGAACATCGATAGAAAGGGGCAGAGCACGCACAGGTGACGATGCTTGAGTTTTGCCGACAACGAACCAGGACAGCACGCACGACACCTCGAGAGGCAGAAGTACAATAAGAGAGCCGGCCATTTTGTTTTTAGGAGCAAGCCGCCTGGCGTAATCCTTCACGCTTATTCAAGTTACAAACATGAAAGCAATCTTGCAAGGTTTTGGTCAAAATAACCTCCTGAAGGTCAAACAAGGTCACTGAGCTCAAAGGAACAATAGTGACCTTTTGCTTAGAATAGGTAACTAGGTTCAATGAGGTTGCATGAGGAGGTGAGGAAACATTTATAACCAGTCTGGACTTTTTTATTTCATACCGTTGCCTAAGAACAGGTAACCACGAATGTCCCTCCCTCTATCCTAGCGACGCAATAAACACCAGAAAACATGAATCAAGCCGCGGCTCTCCCAGCTAGGGAGAGGAAACAACATTAAGGAGCAGGCGAGGTGGTGCAGACCCGGCAAGAATCGTGTTAAGCAATAAGCAAGGACAAATCATGCATGAGAAGATTAGGTAAGTTGTTCAGTGTGTTAGTGACGAACATATGTCTCATAGATAAGGCAGTAGTATTAACCTTATTCCTCGGAAAAAACAGGAATAGAGATATAGCTGGGTTGGTATTTCGCCAACAAGCCTAACTATATCTCTATTCTCCTGGTTTTTCCGAGGAATGAGGCTAATACGACTCATACATGAGAAGGCTTAAAACAGTCTTAGCCAAAGTCAGCTAATGACAGCCCACGACATTTTGGGCTGGTTTGACCCTATTGGACTAGAACGTAATGGCCTACGAACCTCAAGTCTCGACACGACTAATTCCACATACAGGCCGACCTAAACTGTGAATTTGATGTAGACCCCCCTCAGTTTTCTAGGCCTCAAGGGTCCAATTGATTCCCCCCCCCGCAATCGAGCGTGTGGCATTCAACCGGCCGCCCGGGCGCATGCTAAAAACGTAAGTGGCAGGACCGGGCCGCCGAAAAGCTACAACTTTCCTGTTACCGGCAGTTCATCTTGCTTCGGCCGCCGCTTCCTAGTAATCATGACAAAACTTCATTAAAACCATTGGGCTTATCAATGACCGTGACCATCAGTTCGGAGTTCTTCTGCTGACCGACAGTCATTGATTGCCGCATCAGTTCGGAAGTCTTCTGCTGACCAACAGTCATTGATTGCCGCTATACCAGGAGGCACTGGCTTAGCAGCATCAAGCAAACATTGGTTATATTGCCCAAACTCACGCCGGCAGGTGTTCTCATGGTGACATGTGGATGGCGGTGCCAAAATTTAAACAAAAATTAATTTAAATGTCAAGACATGCAAGTATAGAAACCGCTCCGAACTTGTGCTGCCACGTGTCATTGCCCGACATACAGTCCTACGTAAAGTGCTGCACGGAACACGTAAGCCAATCAGACAGATTACGATGACCTTGGACCAATGAGCTATCGACCCATGCGATACTAAACTTCATGCAACCTTGAGCCTTACTTACCTCTCTTATTAGCCTTTTACGTTACGAACCTTTCATACCCATACAAGGGGCAATATGAGGCGATATGTTTCATATGAGGCAGCCATCGACTGGTTGAGGAAAATTGCTATATTCGTTGTGATAAACACCGATCTCAGCTGGCAAATTTACTTCGCATGATATCCAGTATGAGCTATAGAAGCGCTTGGCGTAGCCCTGTGCTCTAAACAGCCCTTAGAAGTACACTGCACAGGGTGCCTGGACGTGATTGCCTCATGTTATATGTGTGTCATCATAGTCCCCCATATTTGTGGAAGGTAATCTTCTTGCGTAATACGCGGTATGGGTTCTCGTAACCTTCTCGTCCAGCGGCCTGTGTTTCGTGCAACCCTTAGCATAAGGCTGCGTATTTAGAGGTAGTGTCTCGACTTTACAAATATATAGCATTTTCTGCAGTCATAGGGCTTGGTTTTTGACTGATTTTTATCTGTCTGGTTGTACCCACGGGTACAGCTTGAAATATATTAGTCTTCTTAATACAACAAACATCCGCTTGATTTATTATTTTGCTAGTACTTGCAGACATATTACAGGCACTCCTTAGCGAAAGAAACCATGTCTTTCTGATTAAACTCCAACGATGATTTGCTATTTCAATGAACTAGACATTGATCAATACAAGTCAATTAGAAGCTTGAAGCATGGTGTAACTCAATCCTAATTGAACCTCAAAGCCTTTGCTGTATCCATTACATGTTCCGCCACTTTTTTCATTGGTGGAATAAATTTGCATGCACTGCTGTTCACAGTTAGGGTGGTAGAAGGCAAATGTGTCAGTTGCATACCTATGTATATACCGATGCATCTACTTTTGTGCTGGGATTGATATCCCTCATCACATCGTGAGTGCTGAGCGGCATTAGCACATCTCATTCACAAAATGCTGAAGACATTCTATGTTGACAGGACTAGGACAATGGTACTCAAACAAGATGCCACCGAATACATATGGGGTAAGTAACAGCCACAGATTGAATAACTTTTAACCTGTTTTTTCATCCCAAGTAACTCAGGTGGGGCCCTCTACTTTGATTGAGGGCTCTCTCCGTTTGGTCTCATTTGTGGCTGACTTTTCACTCCCATCGAGACTTGTACTGTTAACCTGCCCGTGCACTCTTGATTGCACGGGGTATTAATTTATAGTCTTGAATAATTCCCCTTTGCTCCCAGGGTCCTGTGCTTTGGCCGGGGCATCATAGGTCAGCCTGTCGAGGCACTACCGATCGTTTAGGGGCCCACCACGTGGGCCCACCACGTGGGCCCACCACGTGAGTTCTTTTTGCTTGCTCTGAGGACCTTTTACTTGTTGTTGGTCTGCTGCGGTACCCATGACCGCTCAGGTTCCGTCCCTATTGGCCTTGGTGCCTTCGCCTTTGAGCAGCACTCGAATACGCGCCAATAAATTTTTACACGCAATTGCCGAACGTAATTCGACATGTCTCCGCCGTCGTATGCGTCATTTCCACTGGCTCTTCAGTGTGTCACGCTCATTTGTATTTACTGCCAACCTTCACGGGATATTGTATGCGGCCAACCTACAGGGATATCTTACATATCTCTGTAGGGTGTAGACTCCCTCCCCGTAGCATTAGAAACTACGGTGATATCCGATATGAAAATCCCTACTTGGAATTCATTCCGCTTAGAAGTGAACCGAGTTGGCATCATCACGTCGCACCGGTGGACCATGAAACCGCCTATCTAACAGCGGCCGCCGTTGAGATTCGAACCAAGGCTCACCGAGTGTGAGACCAGAACTCTAACCATTCATCGACTGGAGACGCAGAGCCGGGGGCATACGGCATCACATTTTGCATACGGTACCATCATATGACACATTATATGAGAGGTAACGGCTAGTTACATCATGGGAAGTACATTGTGCAGCATTTTTTGGTGTTGGTGGCATATTACGACTCTGTTTGTGTCGTTTTAGAGATATGTCATGTATCCCATCGTTCGTGAGCCTCTGGAATGCGAACATTTTAATGTCACAAATTGCCACTTGGTGAAAAACTGTATATATGCAATGCACATATTTGTGCCAAATTTCAAGGTGATCGATGAAGCCTCCCATCCATTTAGCTGACATGCAATGTATATGTGTTTACACGTGCGAGGCTGTCATTTTCAAAGTTTGAATGCCTCTGGAAGGCGAACGTTTGAACGTCATGCTATAAAATTTGGTGGCTAGGTTTAACCATGTGAGGTGATTATTCGTGACGAATTTCAAAGCAATCAGAGGAGTCCGCGAATGTCTGAAAACCGACATCGAATGTGCCATTTCTGATTTGGACGTCACATTTTCATGCCGTACCGTCATATGACACATTATATGGAAGGCAACGGCTAATCGCATCATAGGAGATGCATTGTCCGGCATTCCTTGGTCTTGGTGGCATATTACGACGCTGTTTGTTTCTTTTTAGAGATAGAGATGGTGTGTGTGCACATATGTATACATGTACATATATTAAAGTACCTTCCGCTAGTTAATTAGGCACTGTAAAAAAAAACGCTGTACTGCAAACCACTTCCCGGAGACAGCTCACATGATGCAGCTTCCAGGGTGTCTTGGTTGCACGCAAAGACGGTTGGTGTCATAACCGTCAGTCGGGGTTTGAGTTGGTCGTTGGTTGATGGCTATTCCAGCACGGCCGTAACAGCCGTACCTTCCTCAAAACTGCACGCTCGATGCTTGTATTTAAACTTTTCTGCAAACACGCAAGTGACAAAATCGTGCATTCTTTGATGACGCTTGTAACAGTTCATCTACCGCCATAAAGTCTCAATGTGGCGGACGGGAGTGCGGCCGGCCGCGGCGGCGTTCGTGCTCTAGCCGACAGAAACCGGCGGTAATGACCTGTATAGCGCATGCAGCTTCCCTCAACAACGCCCAACATGTCCGCATCTTGTGGAGCAGGGCTTCCTTAAAAACGTCGTACCTGACGTCGCGTGCCTCCTCCCTCCTCGCAGCTCGCTGCTCGCCCCCGTTCTTACTCCTCTAATGAGGCCACCATGCTGTCCTGTCCATGCTGTCCCGACGGGAATAGGCGGCTTAGTGTCGGGCCGGACTCTGCTGGGTGGCCGAGGGTTTAGACCATTGTCGCCGACTCGATGCCACTCACATCGTACAGCTTTTCTTTTTCCTACTGGTTGTCGGATTTTCCGCTGCGTGCGCGCCCCGTTGAAATATCTCGCTATGGGCGCCAAATAACCCTGGCCGTCCGCCGCCCACAAGCCCCATTCATCATCAAACTGTCGTGGCCTTACAACAGAGTGGAGGGACTGTAGCAACCATCCGCAGCTGGCATCTGATTCGTGGCATCGCCGCGTGGTAGCGGTTAGCTGCCCCGCTGGCAGTACCAAGGTTGGCCGCCAGGCGGCGGCGGGTCGCTGCCGGGGGAGAGACTGCTCGTACATGGGGCATTGCCAGTAATTGGTGTAGCCGCACCCCCTCCAAAAAAAAGTGTGGCATCGCTGCAAAACCGTTGGAAGTGTCGCTTCCGGACTGGTGAGCGAGGCCCGTGCCAGCCCGGTGACCGCTGAGCTAGCCCGCTGATGGCTGGCCCGGAGGGCTGGTAGTGAGGAGCGAGAGTGGGCGTGGTGTTGACCGTACGAACACCGTTTGTCGCGATGGGCGGTGCGCTCGATATCTAAGTTATCCAGCGCCACGTTGTGGTTCTGACAATATGTTTTTTTAAGGGCACGGCATGGTTGCTTGTTATAACGTTGTTACGTGTCGATGGTATTATTGAGTCAGCCTGTGACAACACTTGAAGGCCAGCTGAGGCGGATTTCGTAGACGTCACACAGCAGCCCGCCGGCGCCTGGCAGCCTGTCACCGAGCTTCATCTCCGTCACGTGACCCGCACCTCCGTCACGTGACCCGTATACCTGCCGTGGCATGCAGCTGGATATCGCCTGCATTTCCACTCTGTCAGCTGGACCTCCGCCACCTGACCCGCATCTCCGTCACGTGGACTGCGGCATCTCGGTCATGTGACGCTCCTCGCACGTGTCGCTCCCGTGTGATGGTGCTCTGCTTATGACCGTTATGGGGCAATGTTTGTCCTGGGGGCAACGTCGTCGGTACGTTGTTTTGATCTGACGTCTGAACAGTCCGCTGGCGTTTCGTAACCGTGTCGAACCGAGCGGTGCTGGTAAACGTGTCGAACCGAGCGAGCGGTGTTGGTAACCGTGTCGAACCAAGCGGTGCTCGTAACCATGTCGAACCAAGCGGTGTTACCTTGTCGGACCAGCCGGCGCTGGTAACCGTGTCGAAGCAGGCGGTGCTGTGCTCGAGTACTTCGTGACGCGCGGTTGTTTTACGTTGAAAATGTCCACACATCGCATGGCCACGCCATTTCCCATGAAGTTATTATTTTGTCGTATGTGGAGCTTGTCAGGCGTGTGTGTTCTTCGTGGTATTTGTTCTGCTTTGTAATGCCAGCGTACGTTGCATCATGCTAATAAATAGACATGTTGCATTTTAGACACGTATGCGTTCTGACGTGTTGACAGTGGAACCGAGTGGCGATTTCGGACTGCACTCTGTGATGCACTAGAAGACTGGCGGTCGCGCCGGCGAGTCTTTCCAATAGAGATGGGACGCCGATATAGTGGTTAACGCGTGTGCAATAGCCGCGGCACGTCTGGGAAACCAGAGATACGGGGTTCGATTCCCCGCGGTACCCGCGCATCGTATCAGGGTGAGAGGCAGGCGACGCCATATAGCCTCAGCAGCTGAGTGCGTCGTAGAGCCCCAATGACACGCAGAAAATGTAGGTTCTAGAAGCAGTCGGGTTATCGAATACGAATCGCTGCTCCAACTAAAACGGAGAAAAAGGCCAGCGTGGTTACCACGGAGGACGCATCTGCCAAAGCAATCAACAAGTTCGGTCGTGTATTGCTATCCCTAAACTAAGCTGCGCGTTTCAATGGCGGCGATCGGGCTGGTCCGTCATGCGACGTCAGTGGTGGTCCAGATACAGCTCGGTTTCTGCACATTTGCACGCCTACACACACACACACACACACACGGACAAGACGGGTGCAGACGGCCAACACCTGTCGACGGAGGCCCGCAGTTGGATACGGCCGGTGGAATTAATTAGCTGAATCGATCCTTCCATCTTTTTATCTGATTTGTACTGAGTCGCGGGCAATGTTAAGTGCAAGCTTCTATAAAAATCGTCAGTTTGGACTACCGATGTCGGCCAGGTGCTCGTAATCATTTAGTCAGCTGTAACTAAGGTCTCTCATTAACTTCTGTCACGCTCAAGCCGCGTAAATTATCACTGAGTGGCACTTCCTTAGCTCTAGTCATGGGCGCAAAATGGCCGACGCCCACGTGCCCTTCAACTTCATAAAATGGCCTGCCCTGTCCCCAAGTAAACCTGAAACAAATTGGGCTGAGCGTTTCCTTCGTGATCCAAGTCAAAGACTACCCGAATGCCTGAGCGACGGACGACATCGCCCTCTGACCCCTGACTTTTAACCTTCCTCCCGCACGCAGGCAGGGCGCGCGACACGAGCAGAGGTCGCCGGGGTCGCCACTCCGGGCTGACACAGACCGGTTTGGTCCTGACGCTCAGGCGCGGCACTGTGTCGGCCAGCGCGGTCCCCGTCTCCCTTTCCCTCGGTCCGTGCAGCACTACAGCCTCTCCGTGTGGTGCTGCCGACCTCGGTTCGGTGCTCCTGCAGTCTGGGTGGTGTAGTCCCGCAGCCTCCCCCGGTCTGAGTACCCATACGGTCTCCCGGGGCGGTGTCATTTCACCGTCTCCCCCCAGCGCAGTCAGCCTCCGGTCTTGCTCAGCCTGCGCAGCCTCCTTGCGGTGGTCCCTACGTGGGGACGACGCGGGCGCCGTCAGCCGGCCGGCACACGTAGAAGGTGGCCTTGCCCGAGAAGCCCTCGCGCATCCGCGCTATGCAGGCCTCCACCGACGTCTGCTTCAGCTGAAACATGGAGAGGCAGAGATAGAGGCAAAAGATGGCTGGCACCCAGTGAGACAGTGAGACAGTGAGGCACCCAATGAAGCAGGCAACACGGGGCGGGAACCAGGAAAGGCACGCTTTAAATTTGGGGCGCAAATTTTCCGGCACGGAAAAAAATCAGAGTTCGAAGACTAGCGGTCTTCTCGGCGAGTATTCTGAAGAAAGTCCCGGTCTCCAGCACTTTCCTCGGTATGTAAGCAAACACCGCCCTGTCCAATCACTTGATGACTTCAACTGATGACGTCATTTGACATCCGTCTCTGCGTGAGGCATGGACAAAGCTTGACAAAGAACCCCGCGTTTTGGGACATCCCTGCGCGCCCTGGCGGACTGGCCGGACTGGCGGGGCCTTGGGCTTGCGAAACTCGGCAAAGATACACGGACATGTGGACACAAGGGGCTTATGCGGGACAAGTTTGAGCTATCGCACGGCCTGCTGCAGCTTAGGCCTTCTCATCACGAGCCCTACAGGGGGCCGGTGAAGGCGCGGCAAGACCGGCGCTCGCTCAGGCAACCAATCAGGCCGCTCCGACAAGCTCTGCTTGGACGCGTGGCCGTCCTCTGGCGGCCGCTGCTTGCTTCACTGACCAGGGTGACGGTGCAGCCGCCGAAGCCGCCGCCGGTCATGCGCGACCCGAACACGCCGTCCACCGAGGAGGCCAGCTCTTGCAGCTGGTCCAGCTCTGCACATGACACCTCGAAGTCGTTCCTGGCAGGATGGGAGGATCGCTGGCTGCAGGCCACACACTGACGCTGTTGCGCCCGCCAACGTCCAGCTAGCCTCGGCACAGGCCTCTGACGTCTCATGTGACAGGCATGTCTTTCACATGCCCCTCACGTGCTTTACATATCCTCGGCATGATCTCTGACGCAGGGGCAGAATCCCGATTTGAAAAATAACGTCTGCCTCAACCTGGCGCGCGGGTTTCCTCGCGAAGGCACAAACACTGCTTCCTCGACGTGTTGCGTGTTTCTTAGCCGTTGCATTAGTGGGTGTGGCAATCACATGAGCAAGGCGTGGCTCTCACCTGAGCGAGACGCAGCCCTCACCTGAGCGAGGCATAGCTCTCTCTCTTCAGCGAGGCGTCACTCACCTGAGCGAGGCGTGGCTCTCATCTGAGCGAAGCGCAGCTCTCACCTGAGCGAGGCGCAGCTCTCACCTGAGCGAGGCGCAGCTCTCACCTGAGCGAGGCGCAGCTCTCACCTGAGCGAGGCGTGGCTCTCATTTGAGCGAAGCGCAGCTCTCACCTGAGCGAGGCGCAGCTCTCACCTGAGCGAGGCGCCACTCACCTGAGCGAGGTGCTCCTCTCACCTGAGCGAGGTGCTCCTCTCACCTGAGCGATGCGTGGCTCTCGTTCATGAGCCGGCCAGCGGTGGCGTAATCTCCGTCAGCGAAGGCCGTGGCCGCCGCCTCGGTGCGCGCGATCTCCGTCACCACGTGCCGGGCTCGCCGGAAGTCCTCCTCAGAGATGTCTGCCTTCCGCTCTGCAGGTTATGGTGGCCGTTACAGCCACGGGCGCGACCACTAGCGGAGGGCTCGGTGGAGGGACATGCTCATCTCAATTTAACGAGACGTAAGCGTTTCATCTCCGAGCCTTCGCCGTCATATCAATGTTACCCGCAGATTTATCAAACAAAACAGTGAACTGACAGCCCCAGGCCAGAACTTGGTCCCCCTCTATCCTATGGTTTAGGAACGACATAGACAACTGGGCACGGAAAAGCCAACAGGAAATGAATATCTCAAGTCGAATAGATAAATTGGAGTTTTTCGGTTACCCCTGCAAATATCTTGCAGAATCTACGAAAGTTCATATTTTCTTCCCAAATGCCGTTAAAATGAGCTTCCTTTCCTAGAAGCTGCAGCTGTAAACCAGCGGATGGGCAGAGCAGTCACGACAAAAAGGTGGTTGAAACCCGCGGTGTTGTAGAAGCGCTTCACAGTCTGGAAGGTACAAACCCTTTCTTGAAGTCATTTTTTCTTACATTATAAACTTATTGCCAGACTTTCTCGGAAAGGGGAGGAAGTTCATCGTTTCTCCTCCCGACCTCTACGACTTCTTTAACACGCGCTCCGGTGGGGGTGAAATTGACCCCGAAGGTCTTCAGGAATGGTTTCCGAACGGCGCGACGTAGCCTCGCCAACTTCTGCACAGCTGTCGAGAATCGAATATCGGATCTGTTCATATGAAAATTACATGTACCATGTGAGGTTGCTGACCTGTGGCATTTCAAAGTCAGGTCATGACTGCCAGCGAAGGGTGTATCCAGGGAGTCGTTTAATGTGATGCAACAACGGAGTGTTAGATGAAGCCTTACCTATCTGCAATAGTTTCTTAAGTAATAAACCAATTCAATTTCGAACTGCAACCAGTCTCAGTGACCTAATGGAACCAATTCCAACCAGTTCCATGGTCAGGTACGGAAATCACACCAAGGTCAAGATTAACCCGCGTTTTTACTTGAGAGCCTGGTTTTATGAGGAAGTTTCTGGTGCTCATTTCAAATATAGTAATGACAGAGACCGCATTAGAAATGTTCCATGGACTTATTTAAGGTCAGGGTAGATCACCAATCCAAAATGACCTACACCTGCAGGCTAATCTACCCCGTGAATTTGGCCTCTCCATCTTCCTTAGTTTTCAAGATCTTAGCGGGGCAAATTTGACCCCACCCGAGCGAAGGGTGTTCCACCGGCCACCCGGACGCGTGTGCACACCGGGGAGTAATACATGAACGGTGCAAAACGGCGAAACCGGGGAAGTACGATGGGGGTGCAGACGCAAGCGAAAAAGACCAGAATTTCGATAGCACATCAAGGCGGAAAATGAGGAGCGGACATCGGCACAGCCATACCAGGCCTGTACCAGCGTGGCACCGCTTTGGCCGGGCAGAACCATACCGTCGAGCAGCGCCATCGAAGCATCTCTCAGTGCCTTGACCCCGAGCAGCCGGGCCGTCTCGTGGCAGGCGCGCCGCCGGCTCGGGTACTCGGACCCGGTCAGCGCGTGACGCACGTTCGAGTTGGTGATCAGCACCGATATCTGGTGGTCGGCCAGCGGAACCAGCGTTGACTCGAGCGACCTGTAGGCGGCGCCATTGGCGGGGGTTACGCGTCAATGGAAAGTTTGAACACAGTGAGGCAGGGGAAAAGTTTTCTCCATTTGAAGGAAAATATTAACAAAAAATATATGCTAGCCATTGGCTAAGCAAAAGGCAAAACACTTCAAAATGGTCTACGACCGACCTCAAAATCAGCTGACTGGCGGCCTGTTTCTGACGCACCACTCTCTGCCTCCCCCCCCCCCCCCCCAGTGACGGATGCGGGATTTTATTAAGGAGGGGGGGGGGGCACAGAAAATCGTGGAGCCGCTTGGCACCGACGGCTTTCTTAAAAAAACAAATTATCGTGTGCCAGCCATTTAATCTTAAGATTTGTATGTATGCCATTTGGTATCCTCTTCCTGTGCGCAGCTCTCGAAACTAGATGTGCTACAAGCGTACATACATGGAGTACGTTTATTTTATCCAAATAATGGAGGATCCTGTCATTCTGAGGCTAAGCATTTCGGGTAACATGTGGCAAAATGAGCTACAGTTGGCTGATAATAGCGTTAAAACTAAACATGACACTTTATTCCAAAGATAGTTTCGGCTGGCCGGTTACTCTATCATTAGCTGATAGTTGATGACAGATTTTTCTGTTTTGCATGTAAAAAAGTTTCATACAAGTTGAAAGTTTTTTTTGAAAATTGCAGGAAGTATCTGCTGTGTCTGTAATGAAGGAGTGCAAGACATATTGACATTCAAAATGTATTGAGAACGTGTTGCACAAGTATGCTAAGTGTCACGAAAGCAAAAACCAAAGGAAATGACATATACGATGTCGGCGTCGCGTAAAATAATCTTCGGAAATTGCGCGTATACGTTCATTGGTGCAAGCCCGACAGATACTCTAACACTAACACACGAGGAGAATTTGTCATCGTGTAGATCTATGACTTGTGTACATGAATTATCCTAGTCACGTCCGTAGACACGACCAGGCGCGACACCCTGGCGTTCGCAAGTACATGTGGGGCTTTCGGTAACGCAGTAAGACCCTTCAGACTTCATCGGAAGACCTCACGATCAATGTACACGGCCCGGAGCGTTTAAGAGTGCCCCGGCCGACTGGCGTTTGGGTCCTCGCTTACGACACAGACCCTCCGATAAAATGGAAAACACAAGACCAATAGTGACGGTACCTGAACGATCGAGGGTGCCGCGGGAGGCCAACAGAGGGACGCTCGTCAACAGTGTAGGGTTCTCAGAGAAAGCGAGAAGAAACCAAGACCAGTTTGACGTGCCCCTAAACGATCGAGATTGCCCGGGCAGGTTAAGATGTGGGGCATTGGCCATAGTACAGGACTCTCTGAGCAAACTAGAACAATCTGAGACCAGGGCATGGCAATCCATGCCCTCCAACGATTGAGAGCACCTTGGCAGATGAACGCACAGGACCCCGGACTACAGCTTATGATCCTTCGAGCAAAGATGAAGTGCCCAAGACCATTATAGTGGACCCCTGTGCGGTCAAGAGTGTCCGGGCAGGTAAACAAAACCGGTCTCGATAAGAGGGAAGGGCCCTTCGGAAATGAGTGCAGAGGGTAGGTGCCAAGGACCAATAAAGTGGGCCCTTGAGCATCGAGTAACTCTGTGCGTTAACTTACATGGGCCCCAGCAACAGTACACGGTCCCGCGAGGAAGTGGGAAGGCCCCTTAAGCAACCGAGACTACGCCGGCAGGTTAAAGGGAATATTCCACATTTGAAGATATGGAAGCAAGGCATCATATATGATGAAATAAGCTCCTTTGTAACTATTAGCATCGTTTGAACTTCAAAGGACTGTTCTAGACAATGCAATTTCACCATAAAGTAAATATGGTCCTCAGCACGCCACCATCTGATTGCGTCATGGAACATTTTTAAGGCGTCAGAATGACCACCAAGCCGGCCATGCGGAATTTCCAACGTAGTGGACGGCATGACCCACCCGTAGAACTTCAACTTTTTGAGAGGTGTCACGCTTATTGGCGCGCTGTTTACAAAACCCAAACAGAGCCAGACAGGGCCCTCGAACGGAGCGCAGGACCCTCTAAGCAAATAAGAAGTACCCAAGACACTATGTGGAGGGCCCCCGAACGATCGAGCGTGCCCGAGCAAATTAACAGACGGACCCCCGACGAGAACGAACGGCCCTCCATTTAAATGGGATGTTCTACATTAAAAAATACTGCAGCAAGCATGATATATGATAAAATAAGCCCGCTTTACTGCCATTAAGCTTTTAAGAGGAAACGGCTGCTCTAGACAACACAATTTTCCCCTTTAGTAAATATACTACACAATACGGCATTGTCTGATAACGTCATCATACCTTGTACAATATTGATTGAAAGCCAACTGACGACAATAAATCGAACGCCAGATATGGACGACTCGACAATGACATTTTTATTGGCCTTGAGCACCACACGGCCAATGGAATGACAGGATTTAAATGACGTTATAATTACGTCATAGAAACCTTGGTGACCTTGCAATAGCATCCCCGAAGTAGTCTGCGCGTCTTCGCGGGCATGTAGCTCAGAAACTAGAAGGGCCTTTAGAGGGGGGGGGGCCGTGAACTGCACGCACTTATCTTCAAGATGGCGATTTCAGCTCAAAAGCTTCTACAAATGTAGAACACTCCCTTTAAACAGGAAATACTCAAGACCCCATGTGGAGAGCCCTGAGCGATCGATTGTGCCTGGACAGGTTAACACCTGGCCCCAACAAGAGCAAAGAGCCATCAGCAAGTGCAAGGAGGTTGAAAGGACCCTAGAACAAAGAAGTGGGACCATGGGCATATCACGAGTTTGTCGGCAGGTTAACCGCGACCACTGTGAACGGCCGCTGAGCAACTGAGAGTCCCCCAGTAGGTCACCATATGGGGTTCCCGTACGTAGCGTGTAGAGCCTTTCGGCGAATGGGACGAATCGTTGAGGGCCCCTAATGCATAAGAGTGCCCTGACATGTTGGAAAATATGGCCTCAACAACAGCGCGGGACCCTCCGAGCAAATGCAAAGAAAACAAGGGCAATGTGAAAGGCTCCTTATCGATCCTGTTGACACTGCAAGTGGGCATATAGTACCCAAGGCAGCAGCTTAGGGCTTCTAGATAGCGTAATGAGCACTAAGATCTTCCGAGTCACCGCGCTTTTCATCAGCGAATAGGTACTTGTGTCTGCTAATGGGCCCTTCACTTTCGATCGCGACTGTTCTTGGTCGCTGGAGTCCAAAAGACGCCTGATTTGGTTGCGTTTTGTGTTAAAAAGAAACCGCGTCCGTTTGGCCGTCTATCAGCCATTTCAGAGAATATTACGGGCTCCTTCGAGGCTCAAAGCGGTCCATGCCCCGTGCCTCCCCTCTCCCCTGCATCCGCCACCGTCCTCCCCCACACTTGCATTCCGCAGGACCACCGTGCCCTCCCCCGCACCTGCAGTCGATGAGGAGCGCGTTATCAGCCTGCCCCATGGCCGATATGAACTGGTCCATGATGCCGCACGGCATGCCCGGGAACTCGTGCTCCGCCTTCTGGCACTGCAGCGCCTTCTCACGCAGGCTGAAACAGGCGGGCGGACGCGGCTCAACTGTGCAGGCTGACACAGGCGGATCGGGAGGGTTCAGACGTTCGGGCTGACACAACCGGGACAGAGAGGGCTCAGATGTGCAGACACAAACAGGCGGGAATCGGTGTGCAGGCTGAAACAGACGCCCCAGACGGAGCCCAACTGTGCAGGCTGAAACAGACGCGGCAGACGGGGCCCAACTGTGCAGGCTGAAACACGCGCGGCAGACGGCGCCACGCAGTCTAGAGGCGCAAGCTGATTCAGGGGGCGACTGCGAGGGACAGCTCTGAAACACGCAGATCAGGCCGCGACCAGCGTCACGGGGGCTGGGGCGGATGGGGGGGGGGGGGGAGAGGTGGTGGGGCTCCCAGTCTGGCTGGACTAGACTGCTCTCTGTTCGTCCCCAGCTAGTGGCAGCACTGTAAAGGAGCCGCACGGGCCTTCCGCGAAAGTTCCTTATAGTGTTATATTTAGCTGTTTAGAACTGATGCTGAATGATTCTTTAACATTTGATTTCATTTCAGAACCTGGTACATCGGTCCATTTTGGCCGGCCTTCCGAGACGATCAACGCGGGATATCTGCCAGCTGTGAAGGCTGAAACATCCTGGTCACGAACTGCTCCGCCACAGCCAGCCGTGTAACCCAGTTCTTTTCGGAGGGGGGGGGGGGGGCATTCGTCAAAAATAGGGCGAAAGCTCACGTATTGCGATGACAAAAAAGTCAACCAGCGCTGTCCGAAAAAAAAACATTACAATGATATTAAGCCTGAGTGCAATGCAATGCAAAAGCAACTAAATATAAAAATAAAATGGTGCACCTCAGTAGCGCAATGTTCCAAATATTTCAGATAACTCATTGCTCATATTTAGGTTTGTTCAATACCACAGCTACTAAACCGTCTCCAAGCAAGTCTCCAATGCTAACCCATACTCAGACGGGACCTTCGGCCACAGCTCGTAAAATCTGATCTGCCACACAGTGTCTGTGCACCCCAGTGCCTACGAGCACAGAGCCAGCGCGCTACTCGGGTCGCACCACACGCGACAGCGGCCGGGTCGCCGCGGGGCGGCGCTGGCAGCGCTGGGTACCGGGCCGGACGTCGCGTCCTGGCGGACCGCACCTCTCCGCCGCGCGGCCGGTGAGCGCCTCGAGGAAGGTGTAGAGCGCCACCTCGAGCGAGGCCGAGCTGGAGAGGCCGGCGCCCAGCGGCACCGTCGACGTCAGCACCGCCTCGAACGGCTCCACGCCACCTGCCGACCGGGGCAGGATCACGTCCAGCCGTGGGCGGGTGCAACAAGACAAAGCAGAACGATGGGCCATTACCGGTTACTGCATGTGGGTAGTACTAAATGCGTTTGCGACGTAATCGAGACATCACATCTGCAATACAAAAACACGCCGAGAAACCATAATGCTGCTGCATGCGTGGATCGCGCCCGTCTGAAGAAATAGTTGGATCAGCCGCAAGCCCGGTCAGACCGAGCTCTTGCGCTTCGTTACCGCGTCGCCGCCCACGCCGGCGTTCAGGTCTGCCGAGGCCGCCGCCGCCGGGCGGTCGGGCGTCGGCGGCACCTGATCGCGGTCAGACCCAGCGTCATCGCTGGAGCGGCGCCAGCTGGCCCGTTCCCCACCCATGGCCGGTTCAGGGGTTCACCAATAGCCGTCCGGGAGCCTGACAAGCCTGGCGGAGGAATGTGAAGGTGGTCGGCCACTTTAGGGTCTTCAGGTAAGCGTGTGAATCCACGACAAAGCCGTGGCTGTCCCATTCAATCCCTCGCCCGAAAACCTGACGACAGTCGGGAAATTCAGACCATCTTCCGGTGCACTATACCGAGCATGGCTGCCTCGTGCCTGATCCTGGCACGCTGCCAATAATCCGACCACGCAGTCCCGCCCGCCCCTCCCTCCCCCCTCCCACCTCTCCCTCGCGTGCTGCTCGTGTTCCGGTCCGATCTAAAACGCGGCCCGGTCGAGTACCGTTAAAGACGGATACAAGGCAAGGGGTTTAGATCGGCCCTTACCGGAGGAAAGCATCCATTTTTGAATCATTTTTCGATTTTAGTGCAATCTGCGCCACCTTTGAAACTTCCCCTCCCTCTCAGACATGCTTTGGCACCTCCCGAGATCTCATGCTGTATCCACCCCTGGTTTCGGTGTCATACGTATACGGGGAGCCGAACTCTTGGCCGAGAGGGTAACGACCACCTTTTCATGACGCCTTTATGTGGTCGAAGGGCAGTACAAGGAATGAATCTTTAGGTACAGGTAAAGCATTGTCTTTAAAAGAGGTCACTCTTGACTTATGCGATTTTTCCACAAAACGCACCTTTTTTGCGCCACTTCCTGGCCGTCAGTTGTTCTGTTCTGTTCTGTTCTGTCGCTGCTCGCATGACAAGCTTATGCTCTGCTGCACAGGCTTCTTTCTGGGCCCCAAACCTGGCATGGACCTGTGTCCACCTAGTATGCAGTGTTTCTACCAGATGGGACCAAGCAGAGCCCCAGCTGGAGCCCAGCGTCCGCCCAGGTCACGCCGATGCCCTGGTATTTGTCCAGCACGTGCCCGGCTGGCGCTCAGTTAGGTCACGGGCAGACAGCCTGGCTGTGGCCCAGCCGTGGCCCGTCAGAATATGTAGCAAGGGCCATCTGGGACCGTGCTGGGTATCCTGTAAATGCCCAATCGGTCTGCCTGCCTGGGGCACGGCCGGGGCCACGATAAAATGCTGGCTAAGCCCGGGGGAAATTGCGCCGAGCGTTTTACAACGTGTTTATGTTTTCACCACCATGCTCATAGTCCACGCCCACTGAAACATCGTTAACAAGCCAGCACACAAACAAAAGGTTCAGTAACGGACGCCGGGTCTTAAGTCACGAACTGGGTCCTCGCCGGGCGGGCATCGCTCTCCGCCAGTTCATCAACTTTTGCACCTTCCCACAACGTGCGCTGTTGCTCTTCGGCTGTTACCCGAGCTGCAGTAACGCTCGTCAGCTACGTCCATGAAAAATTCCTCAACTCTCCTCCATCCCAAGACCTTTCCGTCAAGAAAGAACTCAGTTTTCGCCGCTGGGTTAACGGGCAGCATCGCTGCAGGTACGTGTTTTCTGAGGCGCTCCGCCGCTTTGTACAAGGACGGCAACACCCGTAGACGACTGGCGGGGGGGGGGGGGGACATCTCAGGTCCATCCTTTCCAAGCAACGCCATGAACGAAATCTGAAATGTCCACGTTTCTGAGGAACGTATCACCGACGCACCGTCTCCGTTGACAGGTGGCGCCACCCGCACCGTCACTCCATCGCCTCTCCCAGCTGCTGACGCACCTTTAAAGTTGGCCACGACGCCCTTGACGTAGTTGGACCAGGCGGGCGGGCCGGGGGTGAGCGGGGCGGCGGCCGACGGCGGGGCGAACTGCACGGACAGCGGCTGGTCTGCGCCGGCCGCCAGCGTCGTCACGTGACACTGGCCCGAGGCGGACGGACCGCCCACGACGACCGTGACGAGTGGCAGCGCCTGCGAGGGCAGCAGCCGTCACGTTAGACTGGTCAGGGGCGGGGTCAGATGTGTCAGGTACTGTCAGGGGGGGGGGGGTAGATGTGTCAGGCTGGCCAGATATACTGTCAAGGGGCGGGATCAGATGTGTCAGAGTGGCCAGATATACTGTCAAGGGGCGGGATCAGATGTGTCAGACTGGCCAGAGGTACTGTTGGGGAGGGGAGGGGCGGGGTCAGATGCATCAGACTGGGCCGAGGTACTATGAAGGAGCAGTCACCACCGGGCCGAGACTACGGGCTATGTCAGACCGACATGCAAAGCCCAAGGCATGGCGCACTGGACTGACCAGGGATATGTTCCGTGTCCCGGATCCAGGAGAGGGGCACAGGACACGGCCGACTTCAGACTTCACCACGGGAGACAGAGGTCGGGTCACCCGGGACCAGACGCCCTCCTGGACTGCGGCAGATCAGGAACGGCATCCCGGACGGCGGCAGATCAGGAACGACATTCCGGACGGCGGCAGGTCGGGGACGGCATCCCGGACGGCGGCAGGTCAGGGACGGCATCCCGGACGGTGGCAGGTCAGGGACGACATCCCGGACGGTGGCAGGTCAGGGACGGCATCCCGGACGGCGGCAGGTTAGAGACGCCCTCCCGGACTGTGGCAGGTCAGGGACGGCATCTCGGACGGCGGCAGATCAGGAGCGACATCCCCGACGGCGGCAGGTCAGGGACGGCATCCCGGACGGCGGCAGATCAGGAGCGACATCCCCGACGGCGGCAGGTCAGGGACGGCATCCCGGACGGCGGCAGGTCAGGGGCGGCATTTCGGACGGCGGCAGGTCAGGGACGGCATCTCGGACGGCGGCAGGTCAGGGACGGCATCTCGGACGGCGGTAGGTCAGGGACGGCATCCCGGACGGCGGCAGATCAGGAGCGACATCCCACGGCGGCAGGTCAGGGACGGCATCCCGGACGGCGGCAGATCAGGAGCGACATCCCCGACGGCGGTAGGTCAGGGACGGCATCTCGGACGGCGGTAGGTCAGGGACGGCATCTCGGACGGCGGTAGGTCAGGGATGGCATCACGGGACACCTTACTCTGCTCGAAGCGGTAGCAGTCACGCGGCGATAAAGACAGAGGACAACCGGGGCGTTCTGCATGGGAGGTGCTGAGGGCAGCGTAATTAGCAACTGAGCTTGATTCCCTGCGAGGCTGTAGTTTCTGGGCCACTTATTGCCATTGTGGTCGCTTGTCATGTGCGACGACGCGCGCCGCGCAGCCCCAAAAATTTTGAATTTCATTACTTTGGCTGACTTCCCGGCCTTTGTTCAGCTTCGTACCTCCGTGGCAAAGGAGGCCAAGTGGCTCACGGGCCGAAAGTGCGGAATCATTCTTAATTCCGCATGCATTTCGTTTGATATAATCCCTCATGTCTATTGTCCGTTAGCTTTGATGATTTCACGCGAGTTACGAAGTTTGCAGTGGAGTATCACAACGCTACTCCAAATACTTACACGACTTATCATCCCCCACCATCTGTAGCGAAACCCATGCGGAGGACCGCAGCGATAAACACATTTGTCACAATCTGATCCAGTCCAAATAAATAAAACAACAAAGCTTGCACGTTCTGTTCTGGTTCTCTGCTGTCATGCGTCCCTAGTCTTGTCGCTGTCACGACGGCCAATGTCGCCGCTGCAGGGACGAGTGACCTCATGAGTAAGCGGTCTCACCGCAGTCAGATGGGCCGCTGCTCGCGGCACCCACGGCCTCTGCGCTACTGCAGTCAGATGGGTCGCTGCTCGCGGCACCCACGGCCTCTGCGCTACTGCAGTCAGATGGGCCGCTGCTCCCGGCAGCCACGGCTTCTGCGCTACTGCAGTCAGATGGGCCGCTGCTCCCGGCAGCCACGGCCTCTGCGCTACTGCAGCCAGATGGGCCGCTGCTCCCGGTAGGCACGGCCTCTGCGCTACTGCAGCCAGATGGGCCGCTGCTCCCGATAGGCAAGGCCTCTGCGCTACTGCAGCGTCATGAGTGGACGAATGAGCGGGACGGGGCAGTCTCACTGCAGTCAGATGGGCCGCTACTCCCGGCAGTCACGGCCTCTGCGCTACTGCGGTCAGACGAGCCGCTGCCTGCAGCGTCCACGGCCTCTGCGCTACTGCAGGCTCTCGAGTGGACGTGCGGCGTCTTAGCGCGATTAGTAAATAAAGCCTTCGACGGGATGGAAACGTGCGCGCCAAGGCCGTGCGCTGGGACCACCCCCGACCATCGTCCGAATGACCCGCTGACCTTGAGACGAGGACAACGGGACCAGACTCCAGGAAACGGGGGCGCGAGGCACACAGATGGGACCGGGGCGGTTATTCGGCCGACAGGTGCGCAGAGCGGCGGGTAGATGTATAAATGTAAGAAGATGGCCGAAACAAGAAACTTTGTGAAGTCTGCCTTTTATCAGCTAAAAATCCATTGTCAAAAGTCGTTTTGCTGTTATGGGGGTAAAATGACCTCAGACGTCAGCGCGCCTTAAAACTCCAATCAACAACAAACGTAAGGATTCATCCGTACCGTTCATGCATTCATTAACATTCATATTAACGCAAGTCACGGACAGCAGGGTCACGCCATGAAATAGACGCAAGCTTTTCATCACGGAGGACGTTTGTAAGTAGCCAGTTCCTGATCAGCCCGGACTTTACTTTCACTTTCAAAGCTCGAGCACAAAAAGGTACGCTGTGTGACGTAAAATTCAAAAATTACCGCGGAAATCGCGTGGTGAAGAGGGCCACTTACACGTGCGCTACTAAATTGAAAATAGGCCAGTTAGGCGTGCGCCACTAAATCAAGCATGGGCTCATGCTCACGCAATCGTCGGTATCTTTTCGCATAGCAAGATCATATCAGCTGGCCTTGATCCTAGCAATGTCTGATAAGGCAGCAACGTCTTTAAAAGCGCCAGCTTTGCTCGCCTTCAAGTCCACCGGCGCACGGGATCTCAGTCATGCACAACGTCCTTCGCTGAACTTTTTAGCACACCACACGAACAAATTACAGATATATAGAACAAACGAGGCCAAACAGACGACAGAGGATGACACTTTGGATATTATCACCTGCTGATAAGCCCTGCAGCGTACGGGACAGATTGTACAACTTTGCCACAATCAATGCCAATACTGCGCACCTGGACAGGGAGACGTAGGGTTTTCTTTCTGCATCGCAGTGTGTACGCGACATTTTGGTATTGAGTGCCAACTGAGGGTAAAAGGATGCCGAAATATCGCAGTGCAGCTGCATTATAGCGTCAATGGCGTCTGGGTGCTATTCTTGCATCCGGAACCCATTGAACTGAAGGGACCACGTCCCGGGTCAGACTGGAAGGTCACGTGGAGGGCACGTCTGCCGGGAAGCGCGTCTGGGGGTCCAACGCGGAGCGGACGGCCGACCACGCGTGCTCCGCGGAGGTAGGCATTGACTGACCATGGGGAAGACGAGGCCGTCGTTGTAGTCGGTGTGCTCGCCGATCAGGTTGACGCGGCCAGGTGCGCAGGCGGCCAGCGGCGGCGGCCGGCCAAACTCGGCCTGGAAGGCGGCCCGCGCCTCCTTCAGCAGCGACTCCAGCGGCACGATCGGCTCGGCCATGGCTGTGCAGCGGTCAGCTCGGCAGGGTCAGCTCGGCAGCTTCAGGTTCGGCGGTCAGCTTCGGTGGTCAGCTCAGCAGTGTCAGGCTCAGCGGTCGGCTCAGCAGCAGGGCAGCTCTGCCGGAGGAACAGGGCTACGGGTCAACGGGTTTTGTTTCCAGCTGACAAAGGATTGTGAGGCATCTACACGTCACGCTAGTCATTTGACAGTTATGGCGGCGAAATGGTTATAGAAGGCGGCGCACGCTAAACCCCATAATATCATCAGCATCAGTCATCACAGCGTGACAGATGAAGCGGCCTGGTGAACGAAGGAAGCATGCTCTGAAACAGCATTCAGGCCGTGGAGCTGATTCTCCTCTGCACAGCATGGAAACGGAGATGAAATCGTCATTATGTAAGTATGAGCATCGCAACGGAGGGAGGGAGCATCAGGTATTATTGCTGCTGGACAGCGTAATGGAGGGAGGGAGCATCAGGCATTACAGCTGAACATCGTAATAGAGGGCTGGAGCGTCAGACATCACAGCTGACACAGCTCCGCCCCCCCCCCCGCGTCCCTGCGACCCGATCCCGACATGGGTCACGTGGTTACCAACCAATCACCGCTCGCCACGCAGGGCCGCGCCTCTGCGCGACGCCGCGGGCAAGGTGACCCGAGCCGGTGGCACGGACCGGCCTGGATGGACCAGGCCAGGCCGGCCCAGCATCCAGCAAGGAGTCCATTGCTCTATCAGGCAGTCGCATGCAGGATGTTGTACATGTCTCCTTCAGTTTCACAAAATGAGTTGGGGGGGGGGGGGTACGGTGAGAGTGAAACAATGATCTAACCTACCCCCAAAATATGCCGACAAACAGGACTCTCCCGAGATTTTGCCACCGTTATAACCAAAGTTGAGCTGGGATGGGGGATCGGGCTGGAGTCGATAGGAAATTACGCCTCTGTACGCACGTGCACGCTCCCGGGAGTCCGGCGTCAATGCCGCGCGGTTCCCTGTACCGAACATGCCCCTGAACTGCAGTGTCAATAATGGGCAGGTAGTAGACGTACCGACTCATACACTCTCCACCCTCCGTGGTCAATGTTACAGAGTCGTGTTCAACGACATATGGTCTGGACTCCCGTGTCACTATCGGCCACAGCGCACAAACGCACAGCAGTCTGATGTACCAAACCCCTGTGCCATTCCTGAGCTCTTGCCAACGGACAGGCACACACATCAGCTCCCCGCAGCGCAGACAACACCGAGGCACTCATGCAGTGCATCCCGCGCGTGATTTCCGTCCGTTGGCCGCTTATCGGAGCTCAGGCCGGTTTTGGATATTCGGCGTGGCGGTCACAGCCAGTTCCAAACATAAACACGATTGAATTAGTGCATGAACACCTTCATAAAGGCTGGAATGAATAGCGGGAGGTGAGTTCTGGATGACTGACCTGCCGGGGCAGTATGTCGGTTGTCCGGGCAGTACGTCGGCTGTCGGGGCAGTACGTCGGCTGTCGGGGCAGTACGCCGGGTCTAGGCCACCCCTCCGCTTCACTATCACGCCACCCCACCGACTGCCGCCGCAGACATTCCGCTGCCGCCGACGCCAGCTACCGACTGAAGCCCCGCCCCCTGCCGACGGCTCCCCCCCTCCCCCCTCCCCATCGCGCACCATGTGACGCCCGGCATCGACCCGCCCGCCAAGGTCGCATCGCTGGTTCGTTGGTTCAGCGCCTGCGGCAATTTTCTGGCAAAGTGCGCGCGTCGATGGCGATGTTGTATTTATGTTTGTTTGAACGTGTGTTTGCACAATATGTGTACCATGTGTAAGGTCCGTTTCAATATCGTTAAAGAATCACGTGTGTTTTTTCATGTTCGACCCGCTATTCCAATACGCAGATACAAATAAGCACCTTATCTGGCTTGGTTTTAGAGAGAAAGCACCAATGCAAAGCTTCAGTTCAGTACTTCCCGACATTTTGTTCACGGTTTGATGCAGCACATAACGAAAATATGCCATCTTTTTATGACATAAATGTGCTATCTTCTTTCACTCATCGTACAATCAGACGCGTAAGATGTGATCGGCAACACCAGTTTTCTCGAAAGCTTTCGGAAAAGCTCAGAATTTCAATTGCAGGAGGCGTTCCGGCATGAGATATCCCATTTGATTCCCTGCTCGCCACAAGGAAAGTATGACTTTTCACTTGGCTTTGCTTTTTCCATCGTATGCGTTCTCCAAGTTGTAATGGTGCTCTTCTTATATAAGTTGTGAGTTGCAATACACTCAATCGCCGAAATGGTTGTGAAATGAATGCTATGAGAGTTTGAAACACTTTTTAGGGTGAAATATTCAAACATGAGGCTACCATAACGCGAATTCAGTGGAATGTTATACTTTGGCTTGCATTTCTCCTCTATGGCGTTTGGTACAAAGGTTTTATTGAAGCACACTCTGGCATGAAAGGAAGCATGGCCTCATAGGCCGTAAAACCATAATTCCCCCTCCCTCCGCCCCCAAAAATGATCGGTGGGCATGGGACCGGTGTGCTGTTTTGTATATACACGCCATATTTTCAACGATTAATTGCGTAGTTTTCTTGTTTTGCTGCTGTTGGAGCACACAACTGTGTCTACAGTCAACGCGTACCCGCAGCGTACGACGGTAGGCTGGTCTAACATGAGTAGCTCACTCCTGGTGGATGGTTAACAGCCATCACATTGACGTTCGATGAGCGACTTACTCACTATTCTGTTCAATTGGCCCCCGCTGACCTCTTGACTTCATCATCACGCCCAGCCTACCGGCCACAGATTAGCCTGCTCCCCGCACACAGCCGTTCCAAGGCACAGCAACATAGCGCCGTCAGCGACGCGCCGACGTTTTCACACTCGACACATCGACCTGAGCCTATGCCAATACCCAGGGGTCGTGTGCTACAGGTAGATAAATGAATGGGTGGATAGACCCTGAGCCAGTCAGAGCCGCTAATGGATGAATGGATGGATGGATGGTATATATATATATATATATATATATATATATATATATTATATATATATATATATATATATATATATATATATATATATATATGAATGTATGGGTGAGGGCGAGATAACCACTAGGTGTTTTAAATGACATTCTGCAAACACAGTTTGGCCTCTCCCAAAACCACAATCTACATCCCCTAAACGGGCCCTTGGCTGAAATGGTATGGAAGCCCCCTACTCCGTGCTGGAGACTCTGACTGATACAGGGGCCCTCCATTGTCTTAAAGTGGACCTTCATAATAAGCTCAATATCAATACGCTCTCGTGGCTCCTTCCACTACCGGAGGCCCCACCAACACAAGAGACACTCTGGCATTCGGGTTCCAGCACCAGATCCTGCTCAGCAGAGGTTTTCCTGGCCGGCTCGGTACCCTTTGCCGACACACGATCCCCTGTTAGACACTGTTGGCCCCTAGCTGACACCGGGCCCCTCATTGTTGCAAGGGCCGCAACCTATGCAAATCGCGGACCCCGGTCCTGTTCCTACTCGGGAAATGGGCCTGAGGGGCTTAGACCGACACGGAACGAACTGTTCGGTGTCGGTAAGCTCTGTCCGAAAAAAACAGGCCCACATTGTCCCAGGGGGTTCTCAATGCCTTTAGGAGGTCCGCTGAATGACATTTAAGGGCGTTTGATGGATCTTAACGTGACCTTCAGCCAGACCTTCAGGCGCTTCAGCCTTCCAACAGGAACCATACGCCTCGGAACAGGCCCCTTGATCGTCGGTTCCGAAGGGTCCATTGGGTTCCTCTTCGGGTTCCCTCGAACACTGCCCCTGGTCAACTCAGGGCCACTTGCCAACACAGGAGCCCACAGCTGAGCACTGTGGGACCCCTGGCGAACACATGGGGCTCCTCATTTATCCAGGAGCCCCGACCAACGTGAGTCGTGGGTCCCGGATTTGTTCCTGCCCGGGAAATGGGCCCTCAGGCCCAGACCGGACAGGACAGGACCGAGTGTTCGGTACCGATAGCACCGATGTCACGCTGAGTGGTACGTCCGGAGGTGCTAGAGTTAGCTTAGGGTCTGCATTGCCTTCATTGATGTCCCACTTCTTTCTCCTTGGCCCATTCAGGCAACGCTCAAGTGATGAGCGTAACGTTTATGTGCCGTACCGGGACCGATTAGCACCATTAGCTCAAAAACATGCTCCTGTTCTGTCCGTATCACACGCTCGCGTCAAGCTTCTCCGCCTCTACTGTCAGTCTCCTAGGTTGTTGTGTGGCAGAGTAAGCACTAGCAACGGAAGTCAGCAAGTCGGCAACGTGGGGCACCGTCAAGGAAATCATGTGACTGCCACGACGAAATCATAAAATTTAAAAACGCTGCCTCTTCGCTGTGTCCCAGCCCGGGCCCCCCGTTCCGCCGGGCGCAATGGTAGGTGCGCCCAAAGGAAGCAAAGATGAAAAATGAATGCGCTAAAATGTTGAAAACTGGCGTGCAGTGCCAGTTTTGAGGCGCGCTGTTCTGAACCCCTCTTACCAGAGACTCAATATGTAGCCTAGTACAGCATAAACTTCCGCAAACATGTACTTGGCGTCCCGTTACGCCACCCCAGCCTGGGGCAGAAACACGGCCTGTGTGCCGCGCACCAGCGCGTCCCAGGGCGCGAGGTGACGCGGACCCGATCGCCCGATTATCCGTCAGCAAACAGCTGCTATCTAAATCCCTGCCATTCGGCTGATCGGCTCCTCGCAACGCGCCGTGGCACGCGTACAGCGCCCGACGGCGTCTGCCGCACCAGATGGCAGCACAGCTGCGGGTAATTGTGACGTCACATGGGTGTCTGTCGCCTCGGTGTCAAAATGACCATCGCCCGCCCGCCGATGGCGTCGGTAAAGCCTGCGGGAAATATACGGGAGAGGGAGAGGATACAATACATTGACGGGAGATAGATAATATATCAACGGGAGAGGGGTCAGAGGCAAGAAACGCCGCCTGGCTGGAAATGCGTGTCGTGGTCCGCTCTCTTCCTTAGGTGGTGTCTCTCGAGATCCCTTGTGCTGCGTTGGAATCGTCTCGAATTGTGTTACTGGGCGCCATCAACGTTGCGTTAATTGTGAACAGCAGGCAGCAACTATTTGTCGAAAGGAACGCGCGTGCGCGTGCTCGCACGCACACACGCACAAAAACGCACAGCAGCAGAATGCTCCTGCCGACAGACTCCGCCCGCCGGCGCCAGGTCCGGCAGTAGCATTCTGGCATGCCAATTGCTTTTTTATTATTTTACTATCCATTAAAAACGAAATAAAGTTAAGCGATGTGCAATAGCATAAGCGCCGTGGGCAACAGATCATCTGTCAATTGAAATGGCACTGCGGTTTGCCACTGGGAGAATCAAAGTAGGACGGGTGTGATGCGTTACGTTACCACCAGCTAATATATTGGCAACCGCATTGGTTTAGCAGCGCCATGGATGCGGGCAGAACCATGGGCGTAGGGTTGCCACAGTACGTCATAGTACGTCACGGTGTCATGGTGTCATGTAGTCGGTGTCATGGTGTCATGGTGTCATGGTGTCATGGTGCATCACGGCCGTTGGTCCATGAAGTCCTCACTCGCCTGAGCAGCACACACGACCTGAACGAGGTCGTGCTCGTGCTCCTCGCCGCACGCACATTCTCCCGCTGGCATCAGCGGCATCAGACGCGTGAAGCACTTCTGCGTCAAAATGCACAGAGGCGGATCCAGGCTAATCTTGGACATGACAGCAGTGCAGCAGCAGAAACCGTCGGAAGATACGGACGCTGGGAGGCCCTCATAAACGCTCTTTTCCGACGCTTATAATTTGTTAACACAAATTCGGAAATGCGTAGCTGGGAAATTGATGACGTCCAGTTAGGCATTCATACAATTTGTAGTTCGCTACCGATTAGAGAATTACCTTGTTATGGGCCCAAAGTAAACTCGGTTGTCGGCGCCCTTAAGCCACCATTATCATCATCATCTCTAAGTTCCACCCATAAGCAATGTAGTTCAAATAACTGTATCTTTAGCTTAAACCCGTTGTATCCCTTGACCGTTTCACAAAACTGAGAATGTATCATTGTGACCATGAACATACTTGGCATGAAGCGTTTTCCCGACATGTGTGTACGTAACTAGGTAGTTACTGGGACGTTTTTCAGTATCCTAATTCGTACAAACCTACTGGTATAAAACACGTTTGTCTTATCAGCGTTCGGTTCGTATATGAACAATGACATTGCTGAGCTCTGTTTAGTAAGGAAAACAAACTGAGCAATATCCTTGAATGCGGCTGCGTAAAAAAACAAGCAGCAAACATCATGACGGGATGACTACTAGGCAGCAAGAGGAAGCTTTCCAAGGTCGATCTATGATTAGAGGAGCCGCGTGCAAGTGGCGCCACCTATAACGAGACGGCCAGGCTGCGCGATGCGGGGTGAGTGTAAGACGTTCATAGGCCGTCCGTGAAGGGGGGGGGGGGGAGGGGGAGGGCGTAAGGTGACTTGAATCAACACCTGAGGACAATTTTGGAAAGTGCAGCTTCTATAGCGTCAACAGCGTACGAGGCTATTTGTACCTGCTGCCTACATAAAACGTACAATAGAACCACCAAACTTCCTCTCGTTCAGGGGGGGGGGGGGGGCGGAACCTAGTCGGAACTAGGTCTGACAATCCCACGGTGACGTCACCATGGAAGTGCCCGAAGGCATTTACGCGTTTAAGTGCAAGACAGCACTGGTTGTTGGAAAATCGTTCTCGATTATTACTAAGGCGTTTTTTTCAACGAAAAGGGTCTCAAGACGTTTATTGGTATGTCTCCTTGCCATACCCGGGGACAAAACAGTTGTGGCTGGTCACATATTCCAACACAAGCCCGGATCACCGCACCATGCCTTGCATCCAAGAAAGGGGACTTTTACCACAATGTGGTGTGATTACCATCCTTACTGTCACATATTGTTTCAGGCGTGGGCCGTTTCGAAGTGGCGACGGGTATAGACGAAGTCAGATAAATGCAAATGAGATATTTTGGGGTTCAGCCAATACGGAGGCGATAGCAGTTGTTTTCAATGCTGAGAGAGGCACCTGGCATTTTCATAGCCTGATGACCCGAGGCGTCGGAAGGACAGATGCGATGCAATTTTACCTGGTGTCTGTTATAACAATGTCTGGGGCGCTTGTAAGCACGTGTTTAGGGTCGAATGCGATGGTTTCCACTTAGTTCATTTTCTGAGATATTGGAGATTACGTCCTCAAGCTATGGGAAGATTTACAACAGTCATGTTTGCCCTCCCAGCAGCCATGTTTGCTCTCATGGTCTCTAAAACGTCAGCTCTCAACGTCACAACACAACACATGGGTTTATACCAGCTCAGCGGAGGTGTCCACCTCCGTAACACCGTTCGGATTTGATTTACACATCGTGCACAGGTCCGCATAATGTTCGTTACGCGTGAGGTAACGCAGAGCGTGTCCCGCTCACCTGCCAGAAAAGCGTTGAGAGCAACGAACACTGTCGCCTACCTTCTCTAGTGGGCTGCCAGTGCCGCTATGCCACAGAACCGCCGCATTGAGAGCAGCCAGCTCACAGGAGACCATCGCAGCTCGGTAGCATAATATCGCCACCTAGTTGCTCCAGCGCAGTCAGGTCCAGAGAAGAGGCTTCCGCTCCAGCGCAGTCCGGTCAGATGACGGGCCTCCTCCTCCGGTGCAGCAGATGACGAGGCGGCTCCTTCAGTGTAGTAGATCACGGACCGCCTTTTCCGGTGCAGCTGGGCCACCGCTCACCTTGCAAACTGAGGCCTCTTCAGCTTCCCGCGATGCTGCAGAGTTTCCTTTCGCGCATTCGGTTCAGAAAGCTGAGCCGGATGAACGTGCGCAGCCGGACAAACCGGCGAACCACCCGGACATCCAGCGGACCTGGCTCCGCGCACAGGGTCGCTACCATCGACTCGGTGACTCTCGGGCAGCGAGAGTGTCGGTCTGGTTCGAGATGGCGACGTGTGCAGAATGGTCGACTCCATGGTTTTAAACTTCTCCATCCACTTGGTGGTTGGGACACCCATCCCATTCCTGGCTGAGCAGCCGGGTCCACATGGTCTGGACCGGCGCCGTTTCCGCGGCAAACGCCGAAGAAGTCCCGAGGCTGGGGCCGACTTTTCGACACTTGGCTGACAGGTAGCCGGCCGCACGGGTCATCCCACACTGCTCGGCCGAGACGTCAGTCTTGGGGCTGTTGGTTATACAGTGGAAGGTGATGGGGTCGGTCGCCTTTGGTAGGCTCCTTCCGGGAGCGACTCAAACTCTCCCACGTCGCAGGTGGTCTGCTGATCCTTGACAAGATGCTCCTCCAGGAAATCAGCGAGGATGGCGTGGCCCATGGCACCACCGTCTTCTGCTCGTGGTAGAGGTGCGGCCGCTGGCAGACGCCGCGTCAGTGGGTTCAAGCCCAGCCTCAGTGCGTACATCAGCGTCAGGCTGCGCACCCGACACTTGGATGGGCACTCGCGGTCGGGCTTGTTCTGAAGGTAACTCCGCAGCATGTCCGGGACAAAATGAGTGTCCCCTGCTTTACAGTAAAGTTCCGCATCCTGGTCCTCAGCGTTGTTAGCGAGGACAGTGGGAACCCGACGTCCCGCAAAAACTCATATTGGCTGCGCGACAGCCGGGTGCGGTAAAACAGCGCCTTCAGGATTGAGTCGTCGTCCCACGGCCGAGGGCGAGCTGAATCCAGCAGCACGGCGATCTGCAATAGCAAGCAAATACGAGACAAATTATGATACGTTTGCGCCTGTAAGTCGGCAACAGAAGTCAAGAACAGCTTCAACGCCATGACACGCCGGCATTGAGGATAAATAAACCGCTTAATGTGTACTCGTGTGAGAACAGAGGCCAGTTAAAGGCCATTCGTTGCACCGGGCCGCGTGACTTAACACATCATATTCGAACAGAATGTGGGCAGGATGTGACTCACATATCATTAACAAACTTAGGCCGTGAGGCGACAGGAATCAAGGCATAGAGGACAATACAATGGTGCCTGCTGGCCAGTAAAAATGACCTTTAGTTTGGTCGGGTAGTGAGCAGCCACCTCCACGCACTTCGCCGCGACCTCTTCCGTCTTGCGTTGCAGAGAGTCCGTTAAGTCGGAGATCTTCTGCCGAAGCCTGGCCAGTTCGCCGGGATCGGGACAAGATGGACCAGGTAGTGGACTAAACGAGGCATAAAGGGTATAATTTGCAGGCTTTTGGATTGATTGTTATGGACACATGCGCATGACACTCCTCCTGGGTAGGGACATGTCTGGTCAGCATTACAATTACTTGTACCAGAAGAGCAAAACGAAGACAGTGGACAACGATGATTGAGAGCAAACAAAATACAATATGAGCATTAGCATTATCAGCTCAGAAAAATCTGAAGATATCCTCAACCTGAGAAATGGATTGATTCACTATTTTCAAAAGGTGCAGGTGCATTCATACAATGCTCTTTACCATACCTTCTTTGTGATTGTTGTTATCACATACCATTGGTTATAACAGAGTGGCAAGCGGAGATATTTACCATGCATCCAACGGCATGACTAGTTTCTTTGGATGGAATTTTAACATGGTGGCCATCCTGGTGCTAAAAATATTTGCCTTGCTAAGTTGGCTATGGTCAGTCCACACAAAATTTGTTGGTACCTTTCCAACTTTGTTGCACATGTTGTCATACAGGAATGTTCAAAAATTGCACGTTGCTCTTAACATTGCATGTGCCTTACCTTTCCTGCTCAGCTGCCTGGACCTGTTCAAAAGCAGGTTTGACACCAGAAGCATGTCCTTCCAGGGACTCCAAGACAGTGTCCTGCCTGTCTTTCAGGGCAGACAGGAGACCAGCAAAGCATGGCCTGTAACATACCATTGTGAACTGTTTTGCTGGAGCCAGACATGGATCAAACAAGTCAGAACATCTTACGATTGCAAAAAGGCATTCGGTAAACATCATTTGCGAATTAAGTAGGCCATTCTTTGCATTTTAACCATTGAAATAGCTTGCATTATTTGATTTACGAACTAACAACAAGTTCAACAACGGTAGTTTCAATGACAAATCATAATAATATAACAAGCATGGGAGTTAGAGACATCAAATCACATTCGTCATTTCCATACAAACCTACCATAAGCAAATCATGAATGGTATCTTCTTCTTTCTTCTATATCACTAAAGGAACAGTGTGTGTGTGTGTCTGCACATCTTTTTGTGTGTGTGTGTGTCTGCACAATTGCCGGCATCTGGCAATTGCGGGACAAATTGCCAGATGCCGGCGCCTAATAAAACAGCCGCTACCGTCAAAAGAATTCATGATCTGGCGTTGAAAACCACATCGGCGTATTGGTCGACTCATTCTCTATGCCATACTTTTGTTGATCGCATTTTCACACATGTCACTCGCAAATGAGCTTATGTTAGTGGGTTGCACTGCAGCTTTTTGCGCCGCGACGGAACGGCGCCGCCTGGTGTCTCGGCTGACGCCGAATGTTGCTTCAAGGTTAAACGGCTGTCTAATGTGATTGGCTGCCGTAATTCATCGCCTCCGACCGATTATGCCATCTCGCACCAAAATCTAGATACCGGTGGGGGTTGCAGCGACACAGCAATGACTGTGTACCATGCGAAATGGTGCGTTCGCACGTATCAAGTGGCATGGGCTCAATGGTGGGTTTTGCTCTCTTCCACGGATTTGCGCGTTTTGTGCCACATCTCGGCACCCATGGCACGAATACACGCGGGATTGGCACACTTCGATGATGGAAAGAGCGAGATGGTGTTTCACTCTTCGATACAATGTAATGCTGTATAATACAACGGCAATGCTACCATTGGTCAAGAGGCTGACAGTTGATGGAAGGGGCAAAAATCACCGGCCACACCCCAGGACCATTCGCTCATCCCATGGAATAGGTTTGGCTGTGTTGCAAAGAGCGCGGCGAAATGCGCTCTCTCTCCTGCCGGCGGCCGCCAGTCTGCCAGTACCGCGCACGTCCTGCGGCCGAGTCTAGACACAACAAAACAGCTTGCTGGTGCAGGTATTGCAATAAAACCTACAAACAAAAATGCTACTCCTACTCCTTCTGTATCTCTCTCCCAAGGTTCTGGAAAGGTCTTGCCTCCACTTTGAGACATCTTGAGGGGTTTGTCATGGGGTCCTTCCCCGGGTTGAGCGGCTCATACTTCAGATCGCGTACATAATCTCCCGGAGAAAAGTGAAGGGGGCAAACTCAAATATTTTGCTGGTAATAATTTGATCCCTCTTAGCAACTTTGACCCAGCCTTCTGCTGCTTTTTTGTCACTTGGTGAAGAGTGAACAATAGCATTGAGTGGCCTCACGCTTTTCCCATCTCCTGTCTTGCAATGGGGAACCAGAAAGTATCTTCCCATTTTTTTTCAAGCTTAACGCCTTCAAAATCTGCAAACGCGTAATGTGCGTAAGCTCACCGGCATGATTGTAGACAGCTTTTTTAGGTTCTTATCAATGTTAAAATTTAAAGTTAAGGCATGGTAATGAGGAGTTCAAATGGGACCTGAAGCTGTCACCCTTTCTTTGTGTCGCATATAGGCCCAGGCCTTAGAGCAGGGATCCAAACATCACAACATAACTAGTTCCGAACAACACCCCTGCAACCCGGCACCAGCAAAGGACAGACTGGCAAGGATCAGTTCAAATAAAAAGCTAAAGGAAATATTCCATAGTCAGGTCATGGGAGGCGCCAATGCTCCGACACATAACTGAACATCCCGGTTTTGTTCGTTTCCTATTTGTGCAGCAAATATGTCTTCACAGGCGCTTTCCAGAAAAAGTAAAGGAAGTGCTGGGAGGGTCGTTAAATGAGTTCGTTTCTTTCATAGTTGTTTATGACGCAATTCATGTATTGGCTACATAACATAAGTGAAGCAGCCTCACCAAAACACATCGAAGTGCCTTACCCAAGTTGCGAGCCTTATTGTTGTTTAACGTCTCTCCCGCGCAAGAACTGTAAAATTGCCAGTTTTTAGTCACTAGTAGAACATTGCTGGGTGCCATTCACAAGTGCGTGATATCACGTGCTAACGTTTTGACAGTGATTATGACTCAACAAAATTGTGTTAAAATTTCATCACTTGTACTTTTATTGATTAAAATTGGTATACAGGTGCTCCGAGGCCAGCATTGTTTCAAACCTAGTATATTTTGGTATATATCCTGCCTCGCAACGTGTTGCTATAGGGCCATGCACTCGTTCACGAGCATCGGTAATTTAAATGATTGTTTTAACACGTTCTATTAGCAGAGCACAGACCGTTAGTAATTAGATGGACACACATGCTTCGAGGTCACTTTGAAATTCGAGATATACACAATAGTTGGGCTACTTTTGGGAAATAAATAATTCAAGACAACAGCTACTTGATGGTATCAGGTGCGCTACAATGGTCCGGTCATTGATCAGTAACAAGTTAGGCATATCACAGATGAGATGCTTGTAGAGAGACTTGCAAGATGTCATGTACTCGTAGGTATATGTTGTTGTTGCGTACTATTGGTAACTCCCAAAATTCACACTCAATACCCCTTCTTAACCGCATTGCTATCTCCATTCATGAAAAAAGAACGACTCTGTATGTGAGGGAGCCTCATCGGCCTCATTTAGTATTTCGAGAGACACATGATCAATTTACTTATCAAAAACGGCATTCAACTTCTTCCACTATGAGCTGCAATTTTTGTAAAGAAATAAAAAATGCTGTCAGTGGCGAATGCATGAAGTAAAGCGAGGGAATCAGACATTTTCATGTTCGTTGTTAAAGGTTTATGGTTTAACTTAGCATAAAAACGGAGAGCATAAAATCTGTCTAGCTGTATCTAGCACAAAATCCTAACGGAGAAAGATACAGAAAGAGAGAGCACATTGCTTGGCCCAACTTAAATGGACTTACTGGTTAGCTTAAAGGACCTAATGGTGGTTAAATGGACTTAAAAGGTCAGCTTGCATCTGGCTGATAAGGACCAACCCAGACCGTGGGCGACCGTTCCGCAGGCATGTAAATCCTCCATATCCCTATCTCGCGAAACGGCGGGGGCACAATCGTACGTTGAACTGGCTACACTACTTCGGTGGTGGGCTCAGGATACACGCAACAAGCTATGCTTAGCAAGTGCTCTGAGCCCAAACCATCCCTGCAAAACATTCGGAATATATTTATGGTAAGAAACGGTGCACCATGCAATCAACATTGTGGTCTCAAATGTTGTTGAAAATATTGTATGTTATGATCATGCTCACAGTATTCTTCGTATTACACCCAATATCGTCTTCCTTGACAAATTTTTCGCAAGCATTCAGCAGAGTATGCAAATTGTAAGGTGCCGGCGATAGAAAAATCATGTCGTCGGTGAACGCAATGTGACTTACGCTGCCTAGATAGTGACGACCTACACCGTTGCCATCAAGAGCTATGGACAATGTAGCAGTACAGATATTAAACAAAAACGGCAGTAGTATACGGTCCTGACGAGCACCTTTTGAAACGGTAAGCCCTTCTGTGACATATTTGCACGAATTAATATGAAACAACGATTATACATACCATCAGGTAAGCTCACTAATCAAATGCACTTGCATTCCCCTTCTCAGCAGAAAATCAAAAAGTTTCCAGAGGTTGACCCGTTTCAGTGGATGAGTTAGAAATGATTGCGACCAAACAGCAGATTGCGGCCATGGAGATTTGTATAGATTCTGTTCTGTGTTGCTTACAAAGTTTTAGAACTGACTCGACGTACCGCTAAAATCATACCCTCTACTGGCCATCGTCCCAAATACGGAGTTCTGTGTCCCAAAATGTTGTTCCGAGAAGGATACGCTTAGCAAATTTTAAATGCAACTGTTGAAGATTAAATGCATCAGGATGCTGTGCCAGTTATCAACTCCAACTTCTCCCATTTTCGTTATCCCGAAACCGCATCTGTCATTTATATGCATCACTGTTTGCCGCATGTAGCATACACACGAATTTCTCTGGTTATTTCGATGAAAAATATCCACATAGTGGATAATTACATTTGACGTAATTTCTCACATGTAAAGAAGCGAATAAATGAGCAAAAGTGTGTTCAAAAATTTGTCCTAGATCCACCTCTGGTAAGGAGATACAGACAATTTAGCACAACGTATAAAAGGACAGTTCTAAACTTGTCAACGATTTAAAACGATCCTTTAAAAGCTAGAGGGGGCCGGTAAAGCCCATCCATGTAACGGTTGGCTGAGAAGACTAATTGAGGTAAGGGCAATGTTCGTACTTCATGACAAGCATACACACATACTTATGACGGCCTTGGATTGCACTTATCTCCCTTTGCACAACAACGTTTGAGTTCGTGCAAAACGCAAGGTAGCAGATTGCAACTGCTTGGCGTGGAGAACCTCTTCGGTGAATTTTGGTTACGTAACTGTGGGCTCCCTTTATCAGCGGCCTTAAGACGGTGCACTGAGCGGACTTTGTTCGCCATTACGGGGGTCATGCCAAAGGCCTGAATGTGCCGTAGGCCTGCCTAATGACGACCTGATTACAAAGATTACATGGCGGGCCCAAGTGACATCATTAGCCCCATATGGGCTCAGCAGTCTCATTTTCAGCGACGAGAGTCGGTGTGCGTGGTCGGCGCCTCGCTCTCATCGATGGCGCGGATTTCTTTTTGCAAGCCATCCACGATCCTGACCGCGGGCGTGCTCTGCATTTCATGAATGCGTGCGACCGCAATTCAATCAGAAAGAACGACGCCTTCGATCGTCTACGCAAGCATTTCATTAAAAAGTTGTGAAAGCATGTATCATAGTTAGTAATAAGTAATAGATTTGCAGTGGATCCCTGCCGATAAACTTGGGTGGAACGTGGTAATGCATATAAAGCCATCTCAGACATGGACAGAGGTTATACATTGTCTTGATTCGTGGTACCTGAAGATCGAACATTAACAAGTTTTCGACAACAGGCTGTGCGAACTACATCAACACTGCAGTGGGTGGTGTGGATGATGCCAAGCTATGGAGAGGGCGAACGGCTGCAGCAGTGACTATGCTCACGCTTTGAATATATTAAATGGCAATGCTTCCTTACCTGTCCCGGCACGTAACACTACCCATGCCTTGGTTGCGAGATGACCAGCTCGCCTGGAACACCAGAGGTACGCGGTTCAATCTCTCACGGTGCCCACCCTAGTTTCTCCCGCCAGGGAGAAAGGCAGGCGGCGCCATATAGCCTCAGCAGCGAAGTGCGTCGTGAAGTCCCAGTGCCTGAAATGTTAACAACCGCGAAATTAATTTTGCACAATCATCACTGATCAGACGTAGCGCGTGGGCAAAAAAGGAAGTATTCACATTTGTAATTTGGACGTTGGAAAACGACCAAACAGCTGCTGAGGCTACATAGCGTCGCATGCCTCTCACCCTGACAGGCAGGGCGGGCGCTGTGGCGAGGCAAACTTTGCACCTCTGGTTTCCCAGACGCGCTGCTTACCCGCTGCACTGCCACATGCTGCCACAATGCGTCAGCTGTCAGGGAACACAGGAAGCACCAAGTCGTCAACACGCCCGTTCCGTCGGGGAGTACATGGGGCGCATTATACCTGCTGCGTCAGAGAGTGCAAGGGGAGTGCAGGGATACTGACATCTGCTGCGTCAGGGAGAACATGGGGGCGTCTTACACCTGCTCCGTCAAGGAGAACATGGGGAGCCCCACATTTGCTGCGACAGGGAGTACATGGTGGCCTCACACCTGCTCCGTCAGAAATAACATGGGGAGAGTCACACCTGCTTCGTCAGGGAGCACATGAGGAGCCTTGCACCGGCTCCGTCAGGGAGTGCATGGGGAGCCTTGCACCGGCTCCGTCAGGGAGCGCATGGGCGCCTCACACCTGCTCCATCAGGGAGTTCATGAGGAGCCTTGCACCAGCTCCGCCAGGGAGTGCATGGGCGCCTCACACCGGTTCCGTCAGAGAGTGCACCTGCTTCGTCAGAGAGTGCATGGGGCGCCTAGCACCTGCTGCGTCAGAGAGCGCATTGGGAGTCTCACACCTGCTCCGTCAGAGAGTGCATGGAGAGTCTCACATCGGCTCCGTCAGAGAGAACATGGAGAGTCTCACACCGGCTCCGTCAGAGAGTGTATGGGGCGCCTCGCACCTGCTTTGTCAGGGGGTGTGTGGGGAACCTCACACCTGCTTCGTCAAAAAGTGCATGGGGAGTCTCACACCTGCTCCGTCAGAGAGTGCATGAGGAGTCTCACACCGGCTCCGTCAGAGAGTGCATGGGGAGTCTCACACCGGCTCCGTCAGAGAGTGCATGGGCGCCTCACACCGGTTCCGTCAGAGAGAGCACCTGCTTCGTCAGAGAGCGCATTGGGCGCCTCGCACCTGCTTCGTCAGAGAGTGCATTGGGAGTCTCACACCCGCTCTGCCAGCGAGTGCGGACGACAGTGAGCCGTCGTCACACCTGCTGCGGTCCGGAGAACCAAGACCGTGGCACCTTCGCCCGCTGGTGCAGCGCTCGTCGGTCCAGCGCCCGCTGGTCCGGCGCTCGTCGGTCCAGCGCCCGCTGGTGCAGCGCTCGTCGGTCCAGCGCCCGCTGGTCCGGAGCTCGTCCGTCCAGGGCCCGTTGGTGCAGCGCTCGTCGGCCCAGCGCCCGCTGGTGCAGCGCCCGTCGGCTCAGCGCCCGTAGGTCCGGCGCCCGTCGGTCCAGCGCCCAGTAGGTCCGGCGCCCGTCGGTCCAGCACCCGTAGGTCCGGCGCTCGTCGGTCCAGGGGCCATTGGTGCAGCGCTCGTCGGTCCAGCGCCCGTAGGTCCGGCGCCCGTCGGTCCAGCGCCCGTAGGTCCGGCGCTCGTCGGTCCAGCGCCCGCTGGTCCGGAGCTCGTCCGTCCAGGGCTCGTTGGTGCAGCGCTCGTCGGCCCAGCGCCCGCTGGTGCAGCGTCCGTCGGCCCAGCGTCCGTTGGTGCAGCGCTCGTCGGCCCAGCGTCCGCTGGTGCAGCGCTCGTCGGCGGTCCGGTCGGCCGGGCGGCGTCAGTCTGCGTCGGCCGGCGGTGGCGCCATGAGGCCGGACGGCCGGCTGCTGCTCGGCTGGTTGGCCCTGCTCTCGGGCGGCCTCTGTGGCCACAAAGGCCGGCTCGGCCAGCTGCTAGCCACCCTCTCGGCCGGCGAGGACGTGGCAGTCGTGCACGACCGGCCACCCAGCTACGTGCGCGCCGTGTGGGAGGCCGTGCACGCTCGCGCGCGTTCCGTGCAGCTGGTGCAGCTTGCGGGCGACTGGGCGCAGCGCCCGCGGCCGGTGAATCGCCGCCACATGGTGACCAAGGTGTGCATCTTCTGGTTACGGGACGCCAACTGGCGGCAGTTGAAGCCGCTCGACCCGGAGAGCTTCCTCGACGCCTGGGGGAACCGCTGCGGTCGGCTGGTGGTGGTGGAGAGCAAGAGGAGCATCTCCGACTCGGCCAGCATGCTGCTCGTTAACTACGACCACGCGCAGACCATTTCGTCGGTGATGATCGGCAACGGGCCCGACAACGTGACCGTGTTCGGGCACCGGATCGACTGTGTGCGGCAGGAGCTCAGCCCGCTGCTGCTGTACGACTCGGCCAGAGGCGACACCGTCCGCCGGCTGTTCTGGCCGAACCGGGTCGAGCTGCGCGGCCAGCACCTCCGCGTGACTTCGACGGCCGCGTCCAACACCCCGTACGCCTCGTTCGCTAACCCCGATGACCAGTCGGCAATCGTCGGCGTCGAGGCGGAGATGCTGGAGGCGGTGGCGCGCGGCTACGGCTTCAACTTCTCGATGGTGCATCCGGCCAGCAACGACGGCCTGTTCGGCGCACGCATGCCGAACGGATCCTGGACGGGTGTGATCGGCATGATCGTGCGGGGCGAGGCGGACCTGGCCGTCGGCGACATCTCGGTGACGCTCGAGCGCGAGGCCGCCGTCGACTACACGTACCCGTTTCACATCGAGCCGGTGTCGTTCTTCATGCTGCGGCCGCCGGCGCTGCCGCGCTGGCTCGTTCTGGTGACGCCGTTCAGCAACACCACCTGGCTGGTGCTGCTGTGCTCGCTGCTGGTCGGCACGGCAGTCATGGCGCTGCTGCCGGCGATGGTCCCCGGTCGGTCGCCCAGAGAGCGGCTCGTCGAGGCGTCCACGTTTGTCTGGGGCGCCATCGTGGAGCAAGCGGTGGTGCTCGAGCCGGCAGGCTCGGCGGCGCGGCTCGTGGTCTCCACCTGGTGGTGCTTCAGCCTCACCATGACCATCTGCTACCAGACGCTGCTGACGTCGAAGCTGTCCGTGCCGCAGTACCCGACGCCGATCGACAGCCTGAACGCGCTGGCGCTCTCCGACCTTCGCGTCAAGTCTGCCGACAAGATCGCCGTCAGCCAGTACCTGGAGACGTTCCGTGGAACCTCCTCCGTGCTCGCCCGCATCCCCGAAAAGCTCACTTTCTTTCCGGTCGAGGGCCGCGTGCGACGACTCCGTCTCGAGCCCAACACCGCCTACGTGGAGGAGCTGGCGCTGCTCCGGCAGTCGGTGGCCGAGCGGCCCGACAGCGAGCGCTACTACATCTCGCGCGCGCGCTTCTACCGCACGGGGCTGGCGTGGCCGGTGCGTGCCGGCGCCTGCTTCCGTCCCGCTCTGGACCGGGCCGTGCTGCGCCTCCTCCAGGGCGGCCTGGTAGAGCTCTGGATGCGCGTGGACGTGGGCAGCACCGCCCGCGACCGGGCCGGGGCGCGCGCCCTCACCATGGACGACCTGAGCGTGGCGTTCCTGGCGCTGGCGGCCGGCTGCTTGCTCGCCACCGTCTGCTTTTTGTTGGAGCTCGGTCTGGGCGCGCGCCGCAACCGCCGCCGCCGCCGCCGCCGCCTCGGCTGACACAGGTTAGGGTCTCGCGCATTCCAAGCCGGGAGTTGGAATCTGGGCCGGGTTTCGCTGCCAGCATAACGCTGAAGGTAAAAATGGCCGCAGAAACCTGCCCCTGGGGAGCGGGGTAGCTGACTGAGTTGTAGTAAGTTTATCTGAACAAAAAAGCAGCTCTCAGCAGGGGGCTTTTTGTCGGTTTTTGAAAGGTTTGGAACGGTGTCTACAACATACGTTTGCGTATAAATACATGTGTATGCGAATGTATTTTAAGTTGTTAAGTTAAGTTAAGTTAAATACAATGTGCATTGGTGTAAGCCGCTTGATGAGTCTGAGAAGCTGGACGACGAAATTATCCAGAATAAGACACTCGTAATTCAAGACCTTAGCACTGTGCTGGGCGCCACTCTCTAGCACAAGGACAACATAAGCAGAGGTAAGAATTCATTCAGGCTGAATGATAAATTAGCCGCTGAGACCACAACACTTGTAAACCCAAATATTCGGGCGTCGATCTGTGTCCCGTTGTGAGAGCCCTACCCCTCCCTTCCCACCCCAACGTTGGCTTGGCTCCCAATGTTTTTGGCTGGAATGCTGCAAAAAGCGTGGGTAAAAGGTAACTGTCATGCAAAGACAATCTTCTGTGGACTATCTATCTATCTAGACTATCTAGACTATCTTCTGTAAAGACTATCTTCTTATCTACTTTGCATTGACATTATCATGGAGGATGCAGCGGGGCAGCGTGATGCCCGCAACCTAAATTACTTCCTCAAATGACTGCTAATTTTAAATAGTGGGGGTCAAATGGTTTTAGATTACGTGCTTTTCTGCAAGTCAGATATAACCCCAGACGCTCTTTCCCGCACACTTAGCATGATACTGACGCCACTGATTGAATGTCCTCATGGATACTTTCATATCACGTGTCGTTCTGTCTGTTACCCATGGAAGGCTACTGACCTAGCGTCATTTTTTGCTTGATTTCCAACTTTATTTACTGCATGGTCTCATGAGAAAAAAAAATCGGGTAACAGAATGGCGCAGAATTCAGTAATATGATTTTTTGAGGCATCGCCACTCCAGATTAAACATTAAGCTATGAAACGGGTGTACAATATACATGACGGAAAACAACAAATCGCTACGAAAGATTTTGAATAGGATTCTCTGCTGAAAATAATAGCTTGATTGCATTCCCAACCAATCTCCCAGTACTGCAATACAAGTTTAACAGACCCATTCTGCTTCGGGCGTTTGTCCAAACAGCACGCAAAAATCTTCACTGTGCCGTGTCACACAAATACACGACTCTCGGCGCCCTGTGGTCAGGTTGACATGTCAAGTCAGCGGCCAAATGGTCTTCTTCGGCGAGTCATGTGTGAGCGCTTGTCCTCCGAGACGAGCCTCTGCCACCCGTTCCGCCACATCACGAATGTGGTCAGCATAACTTCAGTCCATCTCAGGTCTACCAAGGTTAGGCTTCGGCGATGTGGATTGGTGTTTATTCGCGGCAATTTAGTTTTTTTACGATCATTTCGCGCGTTGCAGCCAACAGGTTCGTCGAAAGTCAGGGCCCGTTAGCTGTCGCATCACTAACCTTATTTCTCAAGGAGGTCACCTGTAACCTAGAAATCAGCCAGGAACATTGAACTCGGATAAACATATGCCACCATTAATAATAACATTTGTTTTGTTGTTATACATCTTTACACGTACACTCGCCTCACACTTTCTGCGGCAAAAATACAGGAAATTGTTGTTTCATCGGGAATCCTGTAGTCCTCATAATTCAAGGTATTTCACTGCACTCCATTATGATTTTCAGCGAATTAACAGATTTGGGCTTAAATGCAACTTTCAGACTGCAAAGGAGATGTGCTTCGCCGTGCGCAGCAGAAAATGCTCATTTAACAGTGCGTAGTCATTTAATAATGCGTAAATGTTGATCTGTTAATACGTTGTAATGCTGACATAGAGCTATTTCATTGCGACGCACGCAGTAGGTGAGGGGCTCAGTTTGACCACTGAGGTAAAAAGCAAGAGAACCGGAAACACTAAATTGACAAGGTAGAAAGGCCCGTGCATAAGCTAACTTAAGTCAAATCTTGAGATAGAGGAGATCAAAATATCTGGTGACCATTGGACCAAAGATAGTCAAACTCCATTTCGGTATCCGAAGTACTTCCCAGACCTCCTTACACAACCACTTCAGCCCCGAGATACATGCTCTAAGCAAAGTTTTGCTGGTGTTCATTTCGTGTCGTACCGGTCGGACAAAAATCTCTTGATACGGATCATTTTAGGTCAGTGTCCTCCTCTGACCTGCAAAAAGTCTAGATTACATGTTTGTCGACGTCCCTGTAATCAAGAAATTCGAAAGGAGCGTAACAAATTATCGCTTATAGCACGTTTAGTGAAAAGCAGTTTGGTTTTGCTCTCGGTCCAACCTTTATACTAACCAAGTTCAAAGGCATTAGTCATAATCCTAACCTCAGTTGGCTAACTGTCTACGGAACTATCTAAGAGATGAATGGATTCCTTCAAAAGGAGTATGTAAAGGGACGTGGGGCATATTTCAAAGACATAACCTAGCGGGACTACATGATTAGTTACGTCTAATAACGGACACCGGGTACTGCTACTGCATCACCGTCAATACATAATGAAGATTTCAGTCTTGATAATTTTGGAGTCCAAATTGCGCTGCCAACACTTTTTAGCAGCATTACGCTTCTTCAAGGCAGCCGTGACCTTCGTTGTCATAACAACCACCGTGCGCAACTCGGCTGGAGCAAAAAAACAACAACAAAACAACAACAACAAAAAACGCGTGATTTGCCCAGCTGACAGGAACCTGTTACCGAAAAGCGCAATGGCTGTTGTTTGAACCAGTGCGTCGCATGAATTATGTGACACTCTCATTCCTGCAGCCAGAGTGCGCCTCGAAAAGAGCTATGGTGATAAACGTCGTGGGGAGCAAAGCCATAGCTTAAGGTTTGTTAAATTCGCGAAATAATAGCCTTGTGTTCGCGAAACTTTTTGCCTAAATAGTGTTTCAAGCTTTTGCAGCATCTATTACCTAAGCGTTTTGACACATTATGTGTTGTAAACATTACAGCAACACATACCTCGGAAAAGCAGGGCGCTAATTTTTTTTCTTTCATACTGATGAGCAGGGAGTCAAATGGCATCGCTCCCGCAGGGCTGCCTGCTTCAAATGGAAATTCTGAGCTATTTAGAAGGATTTGGAGAAAACTCACGTCACTCTTCGAACCATACGTGTCTGATGTAATAATGGATGAAAAATAAAAAATGTGGGATACTCTCTTTTGCACTGCGTTGTGACATCAGTTTGAGCGATTCCACAGGAACTGTCTTTGCTGGAAGTCTTGGCCTGACTTTGGTCTACCAAAATGTTAGCTACCTGGCCATGTTATCAAACTTTCCTGCCCAAAGACCGATCATTGGATTGTCCATAGCTATGCAAAGTTCGACGCCGCTTAGGGGCACCAAAACTTTGTCTTTAACGTAGTCGGATATTTACCTCCCCAAAGAAACATGTCATTGTCATATATAGCTGTACACTTACAAACGCTAGAACGGCTACGCCGCGCCGGTCATTTCAGAAAACCTTCGGAAGGGGCAGAGACCAAATTGATCTCCGACCCAAACCCGTGTTGATAGCAACCAGGCACGTGGAAGTCCTATTGATAGTACGTGTTCTGTACACCACAATGAAAGTAAACTCATTCTCATCGTTGGTTTTACGGTGCATGTTTTGGCATTTAATGGAAGCGGCGTGCTTTCAGCCTAAGCTCCACACAAGTGTAGTAAATGTCACTCTTGATGCCATGGACAATAAATTGAGTTGGTTTAACACGGTACGGCGTCAAATTGAGACCAAAACGTTTTGGGCACCCCTTGCATGTCATCGAAAATCTTTACCCGAATAATGCAGCACTATTTTGCAGAGAAATGGAGTGGACACTTCGACTTAAGTCAAGGACAACAAAGAAACTGGAGCAGCGTTTGTGATTTAGGGCGATGGCTTGGCCCTCAAACCCGGTAGCTAGTTATTTTTTTTTACTATTATTTGGATAGCTAACTAGATCCGTTAATGTAGCAGAACGTTTGCCTCTCCCTAGATACATTTATAGATCAGATACATAGATCAGATCAGATACATTTATAGATACAGATACATAGATCTCCATACATTTCTCGCGTATAACGAGGCATCTACCAACACAAGAACCCTTCCTCCGCTCGTAACAAAAAGCCGTGGCTGTTCTCGTCACCAAATACCAATCGCAACAACTGAGCGGACAAACCATGCAATAATCTTTACACACCTAGGGCGATAAGACACGCCATGGTTTTTGAGGCTAAAGTGGAAAGCTCTGGAATACGGGGATGACCTAAGCCCTATATGACTAGTCCTATCCCCGTCTCACATAATCAAAATTCGTGCTTCCGCCCACGACCCCCATAGAAGAGCACCTTCAGCAACCTCAAGTGGCCTCTAAAGGAGCACCTTTTCCTGCGGATCAGAAGAGACGTAGCGCGTGCCAGTGCCTGCTCCGTGGATCTACCCCTGTGTGACTATTAGGCCGCTTAAATTAAATACTTTTATAACTCATACAAAATTAAAAAACATGTTTGCCTTTTATCAGAATGAGGTAGACTAAATCTGGTGAGAGGAAAATGCGGGGGAGGGGGGTAGGTTGTCAGGCCTTTGGTTTGCCCCCCCCCCCAGCAGCTTCCAAATAATAGCATCCCTGCCCCTTTAACAACAGCGCTTGAACTCAAATTCATTCTTTGGGATGCTGCGACCTTGAGTACTCAGAGAATCGATCACCATTCTCCGGTGAGAGGCGGGCGAATAGAACCCCAAAGTGGGCCTCCGAACACTGACTGTTGGGTCTCCCCCCCCCCCATCACTTTTGAGCCTAAGTGAGCCTCTGCCTGGCACAAGTCTCTGATGGCCCTTTTGAGCAAGGCTGTAGCCAGAGAGAGGTCCAGCTGACAGACATGTGCGTGAATTCAAGCAGTAGATTCAGGATCCCAAGTGATTTCATGCTGATGGGATCCTTTGATCGAATATCGACGGGATCGATATCGAATATCGATATATAAGGATCGATCGGATCCTGTGATCCTTTGATCTTTTAAGTGGTGTCGAGGGACAAGTCTGCCAGCTGGGTTGTTGTCCCCCAATATGGCCAAATTCGTACAAGGAAATACGCATTTTCTCGACCTTGAGGCAAAAGTTTGGAAAGACTAAGCAGGACTTACCACGAGAAGTTTGTTTTAAATATTTATTGACATTTAGGAAACCGAAATCCGACGGTCTTTTAAAATCAGGACAACGCTCTGGACTCTGGCTCCGACGAGGCAGTTTCGCCCCTTTCCCCAACCCAGGGTTCTGTTCTGTCCTTTCTTTTGAGAACCTGATTTGACCCTTCCTAGGAATATGAACTGAAATGAGCCTTTTTGGAACTGAGGTGGTCACGTTCTGACCACCAGCGAAGACTTTCCAGACCTGAGACGGTCCCTTTCTGAGTCTACAATTGGTTCTTTCAAATATCTGAAACTGACCCTCTTAGAGTTCGATAAGCCTCTTTTCGAGTCTGCAATAGGCCCTCACCAGGCTTATGACATGAGATGGATCTTTCCCGAAGCTGAAATTTTCAGTTTCTGAAAAGGCCACCTAAAGGTTAAAGGCCACCTAAAGGTTCCTTAGGTGGCGTCCCTGTGGTATTGTCTAATCTAAAAAGTTGAAAAGTTGTGAACATTTAGCTTGGCCTTCCTGAAAACTACTCGCTGGTTACTGATGTACATTGTTTGACTTGAGTCGTTGGTGTTTATCTGATGCAGGTTCACCATTTGGCATGCTTGTCAGCGTTCGGTTGGCTCTGACCAGCTGCATCATCTGCGGACCTACCCTGGGGCTTATAACCATCACACATACACACCCACACCCACACACACCCACACCCACACCCACACCCACACCCACACCCCCCCCCCCCCACACACACACACACACACCCACACCCACCCCACACACACACCACACACACATACGCACACACACACGCGCGCGCGCGCGCGCGCATGTATGCACATATGTCTGCATATATACACATGAGAATTTCTACACATATATATATATATATATATATATATATATATATATATATCTCTCTCTCTCTCTCTCTCTCTCTCTCTCTCTCTCTCTCTCTCTCTCTCTCTCTACACACACACACACACACATATATATATATATATATATATATATATATATATATATATATATACACACATGCAACTGAGCTCTTTCAACAATAGTCGTGAGATCTGTACTTGTTTTATTAAACACAACGAGCTCATTGCGGCAAAATATGTCAATTTCTGCTTATGGTTTCATCACTGAATGGCTTTTGACGCAAAGTTATAATGCAGCATGTTGGTACCAACTCTTTGTCCAGTGATGTTACGCACGTCTCGAAATATATCTTATGCTAAATACGATCAGATGTTGAAGGGCTACCTACCTATGGATACTAACAAAGTTTCCAGTACATAGCGCCGACTTTGTCCCACTCAGTGCCAGCCACACCGATGTGGCACGCGTGTGATCGTGACCACTTCCACTCGAGGGCGGCAGGCAGCGGTAGTGAGCAGCGCTGTGCTATCGAACGCCGGGCCGGTTTCGTCCAGTTGGTCTGTTGCCAGGACGAATGCGCGTGCGAACTGGTGACAAACACGCCAGCTCGAGAAAACTGCTGCCTGGCGCCGCGCATGCGCACATTGGTGACTAGGGGCCGCGAGTCAGCAGCTGGAAAAGAAAGGGGGAGATGCTTTCGAGCGCCTCAAAGAGGCTGTCAGTGGACGTTTTGTCCCGGTTGCGGACCTCCCAATTCTGCCTTTATGTAGGAGCTAGCCCGAGACCTGTTTTGCTAATCAGCAAAGGGCCGAGAACAGGGGAGCTGGACTTAGATGAGACCATTAGCACTGATGGTCGTCGGGCGGCCATTTTGCCCGTTTGATATAGGTCGTATGCTTATATTAGTCACTTACTTGCCCTGACTCCATAAGCTAATATTGCTCAAGCGCATTAATTTACTTTGCCAGAAAGAGCATGAATGCACTCAACATACACGTGTCTCAATAACTAGTATTTTATCTCAGATGTTGGCAAAAACCGATTTAGGCAAGAACAGTACACATGTTGGCCATGCTGTCCTCCTTCAGCATGCCCACCCGCCACCGCGTTGGCAAATGTGGCATGCACAACCAGCTCGCAGTCCAAGCCTAGTGCTGGCGACAGACGCGTGGGAGAGGCTGGCAGACTATCCAACCACTTCGAACCATACCGTCACCAGCGGGTAGGCAGTCCGTTCTCCTCAGTCTCAGTCCGCTCCGTCATCACACATGACGTCACGCATTTCAGCCGACAAGCGTGCTGACGACAGATCGAATGGGGTGCCCACCCTGTTCGATCCGTCATCAGCGATCTGTCGTCAGCACGCTTGTCAGCTGAAATGCGTGACGTCATGCGTGCTGACGGAGCGTTCGGTATGCGCGCTGGCGGCGAGTTTTTAGTTTTGCATTTATTTTTCCCTTTACCTTTTAACTGCTCCAGACCACACGCTAACTCAGGCTTACCGCCGACCGTGGCGTACTACCTATAAAATGGTGTTTGGAAGTGTGACTTCTGCTCTGGTATTGCCACCATCCATACCATCCGTAAGTTGAGTGCTTCTTCCCATTCCCATCTCAGATACATTTATTCCCTTCTTATTTTATGCGTCCAAGATTCTTTGGCGGAGGGCCAGTTGATCCTTTGGTGCTACTTATACTGGCATGAAGCCCAGTTTTTCATTGAACTCACATTTATGCTGAGAAAGGTGATGTTCGAGACGCGAGGCGTTTCGTTCCTGTTCTCCATCTTTTACGATCACTCTAGCGCTATTGATTTACTGGAGGAAGCAGCCACGCATCACACCAATGATTGTCGCTCACATTTTCATGGCTTCTCTTGACAGTCCAATCTCTTTTTTATCAATTCTACGTCGCACTCCCCAAAATTAGAGACAAAAACCCTCACCTCACTCCGTCAACTCGTAACCGCAAGAGGTACCTAATCAAATTTCCGCTTCTTCGTCAGAGTGATGTTGTGATACGGTAGCGTTTTCTTTTCATGCCGACGAACTGACAAAAAATGACAGCATCGTCTGCCGGCGTGTGACGTCGTAGACCACATGACTGTGTGACCACGTGACGTGACGCAGGGATAATACCAGGTCGTGACTGGTGTTAAAAAAGTGCTGACAGCATATCGAACGCGGCCTAACACAAGTCATGTGCTCACCTGGCCTCTCCCAGTCATACTCAAGAGATACGAGTTGCCTGAAGTACCCCCTCCGTGTCTTACATTGCCATCTCCGCGTGAGATATCGGTGAATTGCCTCACGTTCTCCCCATGGGCCCTCTGGTTTCATGTTGAATGAATTTAACTGTGACTCGGCAAACATCCGTCCGACTCGTGTGCGGTTTCACCACGCACAGGCCAGAGCCGGGTGACCGGTGGTGGACGACTATCTGCTGGTGGTGCAGAGGGCGTTCAATGTTTGTGGGCGTTGAAAACATTTCGATCATGTCACGTACATACATGCAGAATTCACGATGCATGTATACATGAAGCGTTATGTGCATCGCGGCAGCATTGTGCACTGCGGCATGTGATGGTTAATCAATCATCACGCCTTAAGGGGGATTTAAGATACCGATGTCTTTTCATGGACGATTTTTAAATGATTGTGCCATTCACAAGTCGTTGTCTTCGGTACTTATACATCACAAAAGCCCACAAAAACATGGTGCCGCCAAGAATTTGCTTGTGTTTGGCGCAAGAACGCTTCCATCACTCACAACTCATGTTTTCTGTTGCTTTCACATGACTACCACCGCCTCACTGAAACAGGCGACACTCGTCCTGCCCCGCCGTCCCGGCTCCCAGTTCCGAAATAAGTGCCCGGTGATCGTGCACCATTGGCGGGTTGCATGCCACACCACCTCAATCGTGCCCTCCGGCACGTTGCCAACCAAACAGTCGTCAGTTGTGTAGAGCTTCGAGGGCGAATGTCGGTAATTGACCATGAGTGCGACATGGGCTGCCAGCGGCGGTGGCCATGTGGGAGGCACGTCTCCGGACCCTCACGAGAGGGCGTCACGACCTTCGGCACCTGCCAGCTACCGTCAGCTCTGCTGCCGTGACGGTGTGCTGGCCCCGCTCCTCCCCTTCTCCAGGGTCTGGAGCCGCTCGTGCTCCGCCCGCTCCGTATTTTCGGGCGGTGCGGAATGATCGTGCTTCATGGCCTCGTGCGGCTGGGTTTACGCCGCCGGGCAGCGGCCGGCCGGCAGTGGCACACGTCAGCTGGTGCACTCCTCAGTCTGTCCTCAGGAAGCGCGGCGCACCCCTCAGGCTGTCCTTAAGGAGCGTGGCGCGCCCCTCAGGCTGTCCTTACGGAGCGTGGTACGCGCCTCAGGCTGTCCTCATGGAGTGGGGCGCGCCTCAGGCTGTCCTCACGGACGCGGCGAGCCTCAGGCTGTCCTTAAGGAGCGTGGCGCGCCCCTCAGGCTGTCCTTACGGAGCGTGGCACGCGCCTCAGGCTGTCCTCACGGAGCGGGGCGCCCCCCAGGCTGTTCTCACAGAACGCGGCGCGTCCCTCATGCTGTCCTCACGGAGCGAAGACAGTAGCGCGCGCGGCGTGATGGGCGCCAGCTGAGATGCCGCTCGTTTCGGTTGACCCGTGCGTTCAGTCACGCCAGGATTGATCTGTTGATGCTATTTCGGGGACCCCTGGCTCAAGTTCGCGCGGGTGTTTTGCATTGGGCAGCATTCGGATGAGCATGATTGCTCGGCTGAGCTCCTTGCCCTTTCCCAGACCGCGACTACACCTGTCAGCGTTTGTTCTCGGAAACGCGGAGAAACTTCACTGTTGGCGCTGACCTACGGCCCTCAATTTATTTAAGTGCGACTTATATTGACCCACGCGTGTCGAGACGAAATAAAGCCCCACAATGGCTAACAACCCCTCCAGCTTGGCGAAAATTCGCTGCTCCTGGTTGAGGGCTTAAAAGCGTCCCTCTTAGCCAAATGGAAGAGGGCAGGCCACAGAGTAGGGACCGGAAGGGCGCCACCGAGTGGGTCGGTGGACAGCGATGTCATTTCGTGTTTAGACGCGGTGAGCAAACATATTAAGAGACGGCCGAAAGCCATGATGGATCTAATGTGCAGGTCTCCGCAAAGGAATGGTAGGTACTCGAGTAGAATGGTAATGAAAAGTAATGGTAGAATAGTATGTAAATGGAACACGGTAGAGTAATAATGGTAGAATGGTAGGTAGGTACTCGGGTTCAGCCGGAATATTAACCACTTGTGGTGGCATAGCGGCATATGGATAACTCTGGTGGTTTTTTGTAGCAATTCACCGAAATCGCGTATGACACCCGACAAGATACGGCACAATCTCTTCATAATGCGATGGTGATCAACAGCGCTTAGGCTGCTAAGGCCATTTCACGCTGCAGTTATGTGTCAAGGGCTAAATGTCACTGGTTAGCAAAATGTGAGCCAAGAATGACCAAGTGGCTGTCACTGGCCGGAAAGCCATCATACTGCAACAGCCAAACATGACCAGTCAGTATCTTTATACCCTAGCGCCTATCGGGGGACTAAATCCGGTGCAGACCGATCACATCCAAGATATGCATTATGGCAGACAGCTCAAGCCCGGACTCTTAACCTATCAACGACGTCAGCGTGGCATGGCGTCCGAAGAATCTACGCCTTTCTGAGCTGGACAACATGCAGTCAATCAGTGCCTGCTTCACAGTCAGCATTTGTCTGCATTGTTTACACATGTGGACGGCCGCGGTATTGTTCAGTCGGAATATGTGCATGCTGTACGTGCAGACGGGTTAGAGCGATTGTCTTTTCGGAATGTTTAGAAAGAGTGAAGGTACCCAGTTGCCTATCTTAGGCTTGATTGCTTTTAGTTTGTTTCTACAGCTCTTCTGGCTCCACAGCTTTTTCCACTCGGCCAGCATGCAGCGCCTTTTAAAAGCATAGTCGTCACTGACACGGACCTGAAAATTTTGATTTGGGGGCAGCAATGTTGCCGCCCCCAAATTGTTGTCACTGTTGCTGCCCCCCCCCCCCCCCCGTTGGGCAGCCTTTGCGGCCTGATCAGCGGGTTCATTACCAGTCAGACCAACGTGGCTGGCAGCCCAGACGAAGGTGGTCTGTTTCCCGTTGGCTTTTCTGGAAAGATGAAACTGAACTGAGAGTCCATAAATGTTGTAGAGCTTGGAAGCTCCAGGTGAAAAGCCGTGTGGCTTATATATGAGACAAAATATTTCCAAAACGCAGCTATGCGTTACAGACGAGTTTGACCTTAGCAAAAACTCATTCAGAATGTTTCCTCTTTTTGATACTTGCTAGCGTCAGCAACGCTTGCAATGTTACTTTCGTGAAAAAGGTTTTGTTTTGAAGGAAAACTATGAGAGAGATGGTCACTCCAAACCCAATAATTCGTGGGCACCATATGCGTCAAATTATGGCATTATTTTTAACTCAAAGCAATTGTCTTCTGACTTTTTACTGACGGAGTGGAAGCTAAACTCAGCAGTTTCGAGCTCAGGAGTCTCGAAGTCTAAGCCGAACCCATCAGCTTAATATCGCGAGACTGAATTTAAGCCGAAATCAAATGTCTGTGTCGCAAAAGTGCATGTGTCGCAGCCTCAAAACTTGTGTGGTTTCTCGAGTTGTTCGGACATGCATTCATGCTTCTTTTAGGTCAAGCCGTGACTGCAGTGAAAAACTCACCATGACAAAGCTGAAGTCGGCTGTTGTAAAATCGCTCGAGGCCGACATCAGACCTATTTTTCAAAAATTGTTCGGAGTCGATACTGAAGTCCGCTGTTAAAATGACGCAAGGCCAAAGCCTCTCGCGAAATTGGCCCAAAGCCGAAGCCAAATCCACAGCCGCTGGAAGTGAGCTGAGGCGTCACGAACGCGCAGCCGACGCCGGCTTCATGCTGACGTATGCTCCCAGCGCAACCACGCACCCCCTGACGCTCCAAACCGCCTGCGAATGTCTGTCGCTCTCGAACACCTAGGAACAGCGCTGAACGATTGTTGCCACCGCTCGAATAGCGCCTGGCCGCCTTAGGAATTTGCTGACCTTTCAAGACGAAAGGAAAATCTACAGCAGCAAAACTACTTAGGTTATGTCTCAAAGCGCAGTTTCGACAAATATGTCAGGTAGACATCGTAGACAAATCTAGCGTGGTCCGAGTGTTCACTACAGCGGTTTTCAGCCAAGATTGTTGCGGATTTCAACACATAGGGGTCCACCTAATATTCGTGAAACCGCGATACTTCAAGCACAACTGTCGCACTAAAGCATGCTGAGGGAGGAGGGGAAGCAGGGGGAGGGGGCACCACAGATCCCAGGGGATACAGGGCATCCAGTGCGCCAGCCTGCCTACGGGCCCGTTTTAATGACTTGGTAAACACCTGCCAACGCTCTTTGGTGTATTCCGTTGATCCCATCATAACATAACTAATCATGCAATAGCTTTTTTGGGGTAGAGACACTTGCTTTCTGTGCGCCATAATCGTATGAAACACAGTAATTTAAAGCCACTTTCAGGTATTTGATGTTCTGCTGGATGCTTCGTCAGTAGAAATGCGGATAATTGATACCGTATGGTAGCAGACCTTGAAACCAATGACGCCTAGCAAGAGCGCGAAGCCGGTGCCCTGAGGACTTAACTAAGCTGTCAATGAAACGAAAACAAGGCTATTACCGCCCTTCGATCTTTGTGATCAGTGCCACTAAGGCACCGTAGTGGAATGGAGGCTTACAGAAGCCTTTCGGTGCCTTCACTCACGTTACCGTCGGGAGGCATTTCAATGGGGATGGGACAGTGTCGCTTTTACGTGATGAACTGGGGTAGATAGGCTGGGTGATATGGGATCAGCCAAATATTGATGCCTTCCAGTTTGCTCCTCGCATGCTTACATGAATTGATTTACAAAACAAATAAATCAACCTATCGACTGATGTTCACTCACCAATGTCAGCCAGGATTAAATTGTCATGTCCTAACAATTGGCCACGCCAATGTAGTATGGCAAATGTTACTGCACTTAACATCTTTCGGAAATATTATTCCATACAAACATATTTACACAGCGATGACGCTCCTAAGACCATAGTTAAGATCCCTTGCAAGGGAAAACTAGAGTAAGGGATGTTCTGCCACAACCTGCGTTATACCTTCTGTTTTCAAAATGAATAAAAATGCAGCCTGCTTCAATGCATGGTGATTTGAGAAATCTGTATCACTGTGCCGTATGTTTTAGAAACGCACGCGACTGAGGCACATGCAAACAGCTGAAACAACGTATTGGTTAGATAAATTGCTACCAAATATGATGTAGTGGTCCTATTGTGCCCTCTAAAAGTCTGTAGCATTTTATCACGCACCAAATCCGCTTGATCCATGCCGTGTGCTATGCAATGAAGCCCGTTCCACACACAACCAACATACAGCCGGGCCGTTCACACAGATCTGCTTCGATCCTTTCCCATGAAAGCATCAGTAAAACCTCGTTACTCTGTACTCACATGAGTTAGTGACTGCGAGACACTAGGGTTGATCTGCATCAAACACACTTCTGCTGTCTTCATTCGCGAAGCAGCGGCGGATCATCCACGCCTTGCCTGACAGGTGACCTTACGATTACCAGGCTGGTCATCAATGCCACGCATGACAGGTGACCTTACGATTACCAGACTGGTCATCAATGGCACGCACGACAGGTGACCTTACGACTACCATGCTGCTCATCAATACCACGCGCGACAGGTGACCTTACGATTACTATGCTGGTCATCAATCCCACGCCTGACAGGTGGCCTTACGATTACCATGCTGGTCATCAATGCCACGCACGACAGGTGGCCTTACGATTACCATGCTTCCCAGCGGCTCCCTGAACGCTGCTGAGGTGAAACAAGATTACTAAAAGCTTGCTGCTGCAGCGCGGAAAATATGCACGTTTTACACGGATAAACTGACGATGCACAGAACAGGCGTGTCTCTGTCCTGCCTCCGGGCTCCGATTGCGAACAGCGTCGCCCTCGCAGCCTTGTTTTTTCCTGCTGATTTGTCGCCGCCATGCACCATTTGGACTGCCTCACAATTCATCCTAGTGTCGTTTATACGCTGCTTCACCGGCTCATCCTACCGTCGTTCACACGCTGCTTCACCGACTCATCCTCACCGTCGTTCACACGCTGCTTCACCGACTCATCCTACCGTCGTTCACACGCTGCTTCACGCTTCACCGACTCATCCTACCGTCGTTCACACGCTACTCACCGACTCATACTACCGTCGTTCACACGCTACTTCACCGACTCATCCTACCGTCGTTCACGCACTGCTTCATCGACTCATCCTACCCGTCGTTCACACAACTGCTCACCGACTCATCTACCGTGTGCAACAACCGCTTCACCGACTCATCTCCTACCTACCGTCGCTCACCACGCTGCTTCACACTTCACCGACTTATCCTACCGTCGTTCACACGCTGCTTCACCGATCCGTCCTACCGTCGTTCACACACTGCTTCACTGACTCATCTTACCGTCGTTCACACGCTGCTTCACTGACTTATCCTGCCGTCATTCACACACTGCTTCACTGACTCATCTTACCGTCGTTCACACGCTGCTTCACTGACTTATCCTGCCGTCGTTCACACGCCGCTTCACCGACTCATCCTACCATCGTTCACACGCTGCTGTGCCGATTCACCCTACCGTCGTTCAGACGCTGTTGCACCAATGCACTCAGCTTTGTGTAATCTAATGAGAACGCTCACATCCCAGAGACACACTGCTGGTTGCAAGGAAACTCGCCTCATTGCCAGGAAAGGGAGCCGCGTGGTGTCGGTTGGGATTCCTAGTCAGGCCGCATCCGCTCGGTGCAAGCTGCGTCTCGGACTGCAGAGGCAGCCGCGTCGCCCTTGCCCGTGACGGCGCATTGAATGTATCGCACGTGACACGGATGTCAAAACTCAGACTGTTTTATGCAAGTGGCGGTCGCAATTGCAGGGCTACCGAGCAGCATATCGGATGAGGCGAGGTGCGCGGTGCGAAATTGACAGAAGTGAATTGAAGGTCATGCAACCGTCGCAAGAAAACTCGACGTCGTTCCTTTTGTTAAGTGAAAAAATGAGGTGGTCTGGAATGTACGCACATAGTAGGCCTCGGAACGCATCTCCCTGTTTATCAGATTATTGCATACCTTAATTATTATGTGCGCAAAAAGACGTTCGTACCGAAACTGTGGGACATATAGTTAAAAAGAGGCAAATACATATTTTGCGATATTTTCATGGCATAAAACAGATTTTGCGCACCTACGATACGCTAAATTGATTTTCTTTCTGCGAAAAACTCGGAGCAGTGCCTCCCCCTCCCTTCCGGCATCACGGAATCCCGCACACGCCTCTGGAAGAGGTGACGGGTTCATGTTGTCATTGGTCATACAGTAGGCGCGTCGTCCAGGCACGCAGTTGGACTAAACAGCGATGAAGAATCCATCGTAAGCCGCAAATACAGCGAGAAGCCCAAAGGCAGACAGCGTGGGTACTTTCATGCTATGATGGCGGGTCTTTGGCCGCTCAGCGATTGTAATATTTAGCACTAAATTTATCATGGTTCATGGAAAAACTGCTCCAAGCACCGCTGGACTCGCCCAATCTTGGGCAAGTTTCTTCGCTGCTAGCCAGTCATGTCGTAACGGACCGTACAAAACATGTGCTTGGGGGGGGGGGGGGCAATTTGACCCCCACCCGAAGGTATTCCAGAATAATTTTCAAGCAGCGTGACGTAACAACGCCAAGCTGTGCAGAGCTGTAGGTAATTTACAGTGGATATTCAAGTAAAAGATTGAGATAGCATTGCAAAGTCACTAGCCGGGGCAGGTCAAAGTCAAGTCATGGCTGTCAGCGAGGCCGATTTCTGGGGAATCACTCAATCTGATGCCATAACAGAGTGTTGGACGAAGGCATGCACCTCTGAGATAGATTGTAAGACGATTATAAAACTGAACTGAAGATTATAGCAAATTACATTGACCTGGGTCAGGTATGGGGGTCAGACCGAGGCCAAAACCAACCCGCTTTTTTTACTGGAGAGCTTGCTTTATGGGGTAGCTTCTGGTCCTTATCTGAGTTTCTTATGACAAGAACAACAGGTAACTTCCGTGGGCTTCTAAAGGTCAGCGGTCAATGATCTAAAATGACCGATGAATATTTTTAAAGGAAAATCCCGGATAGCGTATCCTTGATCTTGATAGCGTATCCTACTAGTCATCTAAAAAAATCAAAACACTCGCAGGTTTGTCTCGCAGGCAGGTATCGCAGGTTTGACCCAAACGTTAGAAGGCCACTGAAATGAAGTTAAACACCAGTGATCTGTTGCTTAGAATAGATAGTTACCTTAAGGTGCTGGTAGCACATGGGGGGTCTGGGGGCGCTTGCCTCTTTTCTTGAGTTTGACTTTGTTTCACCTTATTTGACCTGAAAGTCATAGCCTATGAACCTTAAGTTTCGACAGTAGTGAAATCACATACAATTGAATCAACCCTGGGAATTTAGTGTCTCTGTCTTCACTTTTTTTGAATGAGGGGGGGGGGGGGGGTAAAACTTACCCACATCTGAGCGTATGATACCCAAGCCCTCACCTGAACGCAAAAAAGGGAACTTTTTCGGATACGCTAAGTCAGTAACGTCATTCATTGGATAGCCCGTGTAAACATTATGTATTGAATAGATGACATCTATTTAATATGAGCGCATTTTGGTGTTACATAATCTTCCCACGGCTGGGATAATGCCGTACAGCGACCAACGCGTCGGTGGCAACCGTCGCGGCGGCTGCCCGAGCGGCACTCGCCGCGCGGCCGACCGGGCAGCGTGACTGGTGAGATCGCGTAGCTCGAGCGCAAGGAGACGCAACACGGGCCATTTAAAATGACGCCTCTGTGAGCATTTGTAAGCAAAGTGAGCATTTGTGAGCATTTGAGCAAATGAGCAAGCGAGCAAGTGAGCATTTGTGAGCAAGTGAGCATTTGTGAGCAAGTGAGTATTTGTGAGCAAGCAAAGCATTTGTGAGCAAAGTGAGCATTTGAATGCAACATGTCTATATGAAATTTAAGCCTGTGACGCCCTGACCTGATCCGTCCCGTTCTTTGCCTTTCGGGCTGCGACTGGATTGCTGCAAAATCGCGCCGAGGTACAATCAATTATGCGTCGGGCGTATATCGGCCCGCACAGGGGACCCCTGCGATGTCGATAACGCAACAATTAACTCCCTGGCTAACTACAAACTACCGTTCCACAATGATTTTCATAGGCATTCTTCGCGGCCACTGCCGCGAGCTTGACGGCACCATTTCACTCGGCGCACGCGGGCCGGGGCGGCTTCCAGGGCTCTGAAGTACCCCCGGTGGGCACTTCGGTGCCGAATGTGACACGCTAGAGGTGCGCTGGAGGCACGCACCACGCGCTGGCTGCCGGGGTCGCCACCCTGACCTCCGACTGTCTCCATGACGGCACCGTAACCATGGCGGTCTGGATCTGGTCACGTCTGCCACAGGACGAAGGCATGACAGATCTGGTCACGTCTGCCACAGGACGAAGGGCATGACAGATCTGGTCACGTCTGCCACAGGACGAAGGCATGACATCTGGTCACGTCTGCCACAGGACGAAGGGCATGACAGATCTGGTCACGTCTGCCACAGGACGAAGGCATGACAGATCTGGTCACGTCTGCCACAGGACGAAGGCAATGACAGATCTGGTCACGTCTGCCACAGGACGAAGGCATGACAGATTGGTCACGTCTGCCACAGGACGAAGGCATGGACAGATCGGACCGCTGTGATGGGCAGCTGTGAACTGTCCTGCGTAATGACGTCCTCGTTTGACCGTCTGCGTGACGACGCTCTCGTTTGACTGTCCTGCGTGACGCCGCTCTCGATTGACTGTCCTACGTGACGACGCTCTCATTTGACTGTCCTGCGTGACGACGTCTCGTTTGACTGTCCTGCGTGACGACGCTCTCGTTTGATGTCCTGCGTGACGAGCTCTGTTGACTGTCCTGCGTGACGACGCTCGTTTGACTGTCCTGCGTGACGACGCTCTCGTTGACGTCTGCGTGACGACGCTCTCGTTTGACTGTCCCTGCGTGACGCGCTCTCGTTTGACTGTCCTGCGTGGCGCGCTCTCGTTGACTGTCCTGCGTGACGACGCTCTCGTTGACTGTCCTGTGTGACGACGCTCTCGTTTGACTGTCCTGTGTGACGACGCTCTCGTTTGACTGTCCTGCGTGACGACGCTCTCGTTTGACTGTCCTGCGTGACGACGCTCTCGTTGACTGTCCTGCGTGACGACGCTCTCGTTTGATTGTCCTGCGTGACGACGCTCTCGTCTGACTGTCCTGCGTGACGACGCTCTCGCTTGATTGTCCTGCGTGACGACGCTCTCGTTTGACTGTCCTGAGCGATAGCGCTCTCGTTTGACTGTCCGCGCGATGGCGCTCTCGTTTGACTGTCCGCGCGATGGCGCTCTCGTTTGATTGTCCTGCGTGACGACGCTCTCGTTGACTGTCCTCGTGACGACGCTCGCTTTGATTGTCCGCGATGGCGCTCTCGTTTGACTGTCCGCGTGACGACGCTCTCGTTTGACTGTCCCGCGCGATGGCGCTCTCGTTTGACTGTCCGCGTGACGCGATCTCGTTTGACTGTCCTGCGTGACGACGCTCTCGTTTGACTGTCCTGCGTGACGACGCTCTCGTTTGACTGTCCGCGTGCGCGCTCTCGTTTGACTGTCCCGCGTGACGACGCTCTCGTTTGACTGTCCTGCGTGACGCCGCTCTCGTTTGACTGTCCTGCGCGATGGCGCTCTCGCTTCACTGTTTTGCTTGACGGCGCTCTCGTTTGGCAACCAAAGGCCTAAAAAAACAGTTAGTGTTGAACATTGACCTGGGGCTAAACATTCGTGGGGACAGGTGATCATTTTTAGGCTCGAATTATGGTGGTCATGGTCTGAAAATGAAATATGGGTCGGTACAAGCAGTAATTTGTTAAGCTTGAATTGCAATAATCGCGACTGTCAAATGGTACTGCGATACAAACGCCGTAGATCAACATTGAACATATACATGCGTATGAAACTGAACATTGCCCTCACCCATGCACATAAAGTTCACTTTTGAAGGTCTGCTTCTGCTTTGTCTGGTCTGCTTTGTACTTGCTTTGAACGGCCGCCCAAATAGCACATGGATGGAGATTGCCATAGCCGTCGCGGCGATTAATTTTCGTCATGATATCGATCACCACAGTGTTAGGCCGCCACAAAGCCCTTTGCACGCTTTCTCTTGAAACTGAGCATAGGTATGGACGGCCGCACTGTGTCACTTCGCCAGTGCCATCGCCTCAGGGAGCTGGCCACCCTGCCATATGGACTTTGGAAGCCATGGACGGCCGCGCCGTGTCACTTTGCCAGTGCCAGCGCCTCAGGGAGCTGGCCACCCATGACATATGGGCTTTGAAAGCGGTCGGCTGACAGGTACGTTCCGGGAAGGGAAGCGGCCATGGTGAAGTGGCAGGGTCGCCGGGCGGTGGCCGCTCAGCCTGGCCGCCACACTTTCGGCGGAGCTCGCCTCGGAGCTCGCGCAGAGACTGACCTATCAAGGCCTGCGGGAGTTTCGACAATGCCTGCAGACAGAATATGACTTAAAACTGCCTCGGTGGACATAGAACTCAGTGGTCGTAACAATTACATTGGTACTCACAACCCATTTCAACTGCATGCACACTCGCGGCTTTGTCAGCCAAATATCGCAAAAACAGGCATAAGATCTACACGGTATTAGTGTATACTCATTATCATGGAGGAATCACTGAGGAGCAACTTAAACTAGCTAAAGTGTGCCATAAACGGCAAAGCGTGCCTGGTTTAAGCTGTGAAGTGACTCGGCAAACGTGAACGTACAAAACTGCCAGTTCATGATCTCCACATATAATGATTTCCACACCGGAACAGACGCCGCATAGCACCCGTGGCCCTCTGGGACTCAATATGCTGAAACAAGTTCTGATCACTGTGCTACCGGGAGAAGCTATAATGGACATCATCCTAGTCGCCACGCTGCGTTTTTCACCGCGAACCTCCTACACAGAAATGCCCGAGGACACGCATGCAAGCCGAACACCGGCGAGGGCCCTGTAATAGAGCTCTGGTCTTTCAAAGATCGGGG
>NW_023597055.1:17102156-17165372 GCF_011947565.3 Pollicipes pollicipes
TATCTCTCTCCTCTCTCTCTCTAGCGAGAGAGAGAGAGCGAGAGAGAGAGAGAGAGGAGACAGAGAGAGAGAGAGAGAGAGAAGAGAAGAGAGAGAGAGAGAGAGAGAGAGAGGAGAGAGAGATGAGAGAGAGAGAGAGAGAGAGAGAGAGACGAGAGAGAGAGAGTAGAGGGTAGAGGAGAGAGAGGAGAGAGAGAGAGCGGAGAGAGAGGAGAGAGAGAGAGAGAGAGAGAGGAGAGAAGAGAGAGGAGCAGAGGGAGGAGAGAGAGCGAGAGAGAGAGAGAGAGAGAGAGAGAGAGAGCGCGAAGATAGAGAGAGCGAGATCGAGCGCGAGGAGAGAGATGAGATAGAGAGAGAGAGAGAGCGGAGAGAGATAGCGAGGAGAGAGCTACTCGCGAGCATACCTCTAGCGATCGAGGAGAGGCGATAGCGAGTCTCGCTGCTCTCTCTCTCTCTCTCTCTCTCTCCTCTCTCTCTCTCACACATACACACACACACACAACACACACACTATTATATATATATATATATATATAATATATTATATATATATATATGCAACTGAGTTCTTTTAATGATAGTCGTGAGTTTTGTACTTGTTTTATTAAACGCAACGAGCTCTTTGCGGCAAAATATGTCATTTTCTGCTCATGGTTTCATCACTGAATGGCTTTTGACGTAAAGTTATAATGCAACATGTTGGTACCTACACTTTGTCCAGTGATGTTGCGCACGTTTCGAAGTATGTCATGTGCTAAATACGATCAGATGTTGAAGGGCTACCTACCTATGGATACTAACAAAGTTTCCAGTACATAGCGCCGACTTTGTCCCACTCAGTGCCCGCCACACCGATGTGGCACGCGTGTGATCGTGACCCCTTCCACTCGAGGGCGGCAGGCAGCGGTAGTGAGCAGCGCTGTGCTATCGAACGCCGGGCCGGTTTCGTCCAGTTGGTCGGTCGCCAGGACGAATGCGCGTGCGAACTGGTGGCATACACGCCAACTCGAGAGACCTGCTGCCTGGCGCCGCGCATGCGCACATTGGTGACTAGAGGGTTCGAGTCACCAGCTGGAAAAGAAAGGGGGAGATGCTTTCGGGCGCCTCAAAGAGGGTGCCAGTGGACGTTTTGTCCCGGCTGTGGACCTCCCAATCCTGCCTTTATGTAGGAGCTAGCCCGAGGCCTGTTTGGTAATCAGCAAAGGGCCGAGAACAGGGGAGCTGGACTTAGCTGGGGGCCATTAGCACTGATGGTCGTCGAGTGGCCATTTCACCCGTATGGTATAGGTCGTATGCTTACATTAGTCACTTATTTGTCCTAACCTTATAAGCTAATATTGCTCAAGCGCAGGATTTTACTTTTGTAGAAAGAGCATGAATGCACTCAACATACACGTGTCTCAATAACTAGTATTTCATCTCAGATGCTGGCAAAAACTGATTTAGGCAAGGACAGTACACATGTTGGCCGCGCTGTCCTCCTTCAGCACGCCCACCCGCCAGCGCGTTGGCAAATGTGGCATGCACAACCGGCTCGCAATCCAAGCCTAGTGATGGCGACAGACGTGTGGGAGCGGCTGGCAAATGATCCAACCACTTCGAACCATATCGTCGCCAGCGGGTAGGCAGTCCGTTCTCCTCAGTCTCAGTCCGCTCCGTCATCACACATGACGTCACGCATTTCAGCCGACAAGCGTGCTGACGACAGATCGAATGGGGTGCCCACCCTGTTCGATCTGTCATCAGCGATCTGTCGTCAGCACACTTGTCAGCTGAAATGCGTGACGTCACGCGCGCTGACGGAGCGTTCGAAATGCGCGCTTGCGGGAGAGTTTTTAGTTTTGCATTCCTTTTTCCCTTTATCTTTTAACTGCTCCAGACCACACGCTAACTCAGGCTTACAGCCGAGCGTGACGCACTACCTGTGAAATGGTGTTTGGAAGTGTGGCTCCTGCTCCGGTATTGCCACCATCCATACCATCCGTAAGTTGAGTGCTCCTTCCCATTCCCAGCTCAGATACATTTATTCCCTTCTTATTTTATGCGTCCAAGATTCTTTGGCGGAGGGCCAGTTGATCCTTTGGTGCTACTTATACTGGCATGAAGCCCAGTTTTTCATTGAACTCACATTTATGCTGAGAAAGGTGATGTCCGAGACGCGGTGCGTTTCCTTCGTGTTCTCCATCTTTTACGATCAGTCCAGCGCTATTGATTTACTGGGAAGCGCAACCACACATCACGCCGATGACTGTCGCTCACATTTTGATGACTTCTCTTGACAGTCCAATTTCTTTTTATCTATTCTACCTCGCATTTCCCCAAAATTCGACAAAAACCCCCTACCTCACTTCGTAAACTCGTAACCGCAAGAGGCACCTAATCAAATTTCCGCTTCTTCGTCAGAATGATTTTGTGATACGGCAGCGTTTTCCTTTCATGCCGACGAGCTGACAAAAAAAGACATGACAGCATCGTCTGCCGGCGCGTGGCGTCGTAGACCACATGACTGCGTGACCACGTGACGTGATGCAGGGATAATACCGGGTCATGATTGGTGTTAACAAAAATGCTGAGAGCAGATCGAAAGCGGCCTAACACAAGCCGCGTGCTCACCCGGTCTCTCTCAATCATACTCATGAGTTACAAGTTGCCTGAAGTACCCCGTGCCTTACATTGCCATCTCCGCGTGACATATCGGTAAATTGCCTCACATTCTCCCCATGGGCCCTCTGGTTTCATGTTGAATGAATTTAACTGTGACTCGGTAAACATCCGTCCGACTCGTGTGCGGTTTCACCACGCACAAGCCAGAGCCGGGTGACCGGTGGTGGACGACTATCTGCTGGTGGTGCAGAGGGCGTTCAATGTTTCTGGGCGTCGGAAACATTTCGATCATGTAACGTGTACGCATGCAGAGTTCACGATGCCGATGTCTTTTCATGGACGATTTTTAACGATTGTGCCATTCACAAGTCATTACTTATACATCACAAAAGCCCACAAAAACATGGTGCCGCCAAGAGTTTGCTTGTGTTTGGCCCAAGAACGCTTCCATTACTCACAACTCATGTTTTCTGTTGCTTTCACATGACTACCGCCGCCTCACTGAAACAGGCGACACTCGTCCTGCCCCGCCGTCCCGGCTCACAGTGCCGAAATAAGTGCCGGTGATCGTGCACCATTGGCGGGTTGCATGCCACACCACCTCAATCGTGCCCTCCGGCACGTTGCCAACCAAACAGTCGTCAGTTGTGTAGAGCTTCGAGGGCGAATGTCGGTAATTGACCATGAGTGCGACATGGGCTGCCAGCGGCGGTGGCCATGTGGGAGGCACGTCTCCGGACCCTCACGAGAGGGCGTCACGACCTTCGGCACCTGCCAGCTACCGTCAGCTCCTGCCGCCGTGGCGGTGTGCTGGCCCCGCTCCTCCCCTTCTCCAGGGTCTGGAGCCGCTCGTGCTCCGCCCGCTCCGTATTTTCGGGCGGTGCGGAATGATCGTGCTTCATGGCCTCGTGCGGCTGGGTTTACGCCGCCGGGCAGCGGCCAGCCGGCAGTGGCACACGTCAGCTGGTGCACTCCTCAGTCTGTCCTCAGGAAGCGCGGCGCACCCCTCAGGCTGTCCTTAAGGAGCGTGGCGCGCCCCTCAGGCTGTCCTTACGGAGCGTGGCACGCGCCTCAGGCTGTCCTCACGGAGCGGGGCGCCCCCCAGGCTGTTCTCACAGAACGCGTCGCGTCCCTCATGCTGTCCTCACGGAGCGAAGACAGTAGCGCGCGCGGCGTGATGGGCGCCAGCTGAGATGCCGCTCGTTTCGGTTGACCCGTGCGTTCAGTCACGCCAGGATTGATCTGTTGATGCTATTTCGGGGACCCCTGGCTCAAGTTCGCGCGGGTGTTTTGCATTGGGCAGCATTCGGATGAGCATGATTGCTCGGCTGAGCTCCTTGCCCTTTCCCAGACCGCGACTACACCTGTCAGCGTTTGTTCTCGGAAACGCGGAGAAACTTCACTGTTGGCGCTGACCTACGGCCCTCAATTTATTTAAGTGCGACTTATATTGACCCACGCGTGTCGAGACGAAATAAAGCCCCACAATGGCTAACAACCCCTCCAGCTTGGCGAAAATTCGCTGCTCCTGGTTGAGGGCTTAAAAGCGTCCCTCTTAGCCAAATGGAAGAGGGCAGGCCACAGAGTAGGGACCGGAAGGGCGCCACCGAGTGGGTCGGTGGACAGCGATGTCATTTCGTGTTTAGACGCGGTGAGCAAACATATTAAGAGACGGCCGAAAGCCATGATGGATCTAATGTGCAGGTCTCCGCAAAGGAATGGTAGGTACTCGAGTAGAATGGTGATGAAAAGTAATGGTAGAATAGTATGTAAATGGAACACGGTAGAGTAATAATGGTAGAATGGTAGGTAGGTACTCGGGTTCAGCCGGAATATTAACCACTTGTGGTGGCATAGCGGCATATGGATACCTCTGGTGGTTTTTTGTAGCAATTCACCGAAATCGCGTATGACACCCGACAAGATACGGCACAATCTCTTCATAATGCGATGGTGATCAACAGCGCTTAGGCTGCTAAGGCCATTTCACGCTGCAGTTATGTGTCAAGGGCTAAATGTCACTGGTTAGCAAAATGTGAGCCAAGAATGACCAAGTGGCTGTCACTGGCCGGAAAGCCATCATACTGCAACAGCCAAACATGACCAGTCAGTATCTTTATACCCTAGCGCCTATCGGGGGACTAAATCCGGTGCAGACCGATCACATCCAAGATATGCATTATGGCAGACAGCTCAAGCCCGGACTCTTTACCTATCAACGACGTCAGCGTGGCATGGCGTCCGAAGAATCTACGCCTTTCTGAGCTGGACAACATGCAGTCAATCAGTGCCTGCTTCACAGTCAGCATTTGTCTGCATTGTTTACACATGTGGACGGCCGCGGTATTGTTCAGTCGGAATATGTGCATGCTGTACGTGCAGACGGGTTAGAGCGATTGTCTTTTCGGAATGTTTAGAAAGAGTGAAGGTACCCAGTTGCCTATCTTAGGCTTGATTGTTTTTAGTTTGTTTCTACAGCTCTTCTGGCTCCACAGCTTTTTCCACTCGGCCAGCATGCAGCGCCTTTTAAAAGCATAGTTGTCACTGACACGGACCTGAAAATTTTGATTTGGGGGCAGCAATGTTGCCGCCCCCAAATTGTTGTTACTGTTGCTGCCCCCCCCCCCCCCCCCGTTGGGCAGCCTTTTCGGCCTGATCAGCGGGTTCATTACCAGTCAGACCAACGTGGCTGGCAGCCCACACGAAGGTGGTCTGTTTCCCGTTGGCTTTTCTGGAAAGATGAAACTGAACTGAGAGTCCATAAATGTTGTAGAGCTTGGAAGCTCCAGGTGAAAAGCCGTGTGGCTTATATATGAGACAAAATATTTCCAAAACGCAGCTATGCGTTACAGACGAGTTTGACCTTAGCAAAAACTCATTCAGAATGTTTCCTCTTTTTGATACTTGCTAGCGTCAGCAACGCTTGCAATGTTACTTTCGTGAAAAAGGTTTTGTTTTGAAGGAAAACTATGAGAGAGATGGTCACTCCAAACCCAATAATTCGTGGGCACCATATGCGTCAAATTATGGCATTATTTTTAACTCAAAGCAATTGTCTTCTGACTTTTTACTGACGGAGTGGAAGCTAAACTCAGCAGTTTCGAGCTCAGGAGTCTCGAAGTCTAAGCCGAACCCATCAGCTTAATATCGCGAGACTGAATTTAAGCCGAAATCAAATGTCTGTGTCGCAAAAGTGCATGTGTCGCAGCCTCAAAACTTGTGTGGTTTCTCGAGTTGTTCGGACATGCATTCATGCCTCTTTTAGGTCAAGCCGTGACTGCAGTGAAAAACTCACCATGACAAAGCTGAAGTCGGCTGTTGTAAAATCGCTCGAGGCCGACATCAGACCTATTTTTCAAAAATTGTTCGGAGTCGATACTGAAGTCCGCTGTTAAAAATGACGCAAGGCCAAAGCCTCTCGCGAAATTGGCCCAAAGCCGAAGCCAAATCCACAGCCGCTGGAAGTGAGCTGAGGCGTCACGAACGCGCAGCCGACGCCGGCTTCATGCTGACGTATGCTCCCAGCGCAACCACGCACCCCCTGACGCTCCAAACCGCCTGCGAATGTCTGTCGCTCTCGAACACCTAGGAACAGCGCTGAACGATTGTTGCCACCGCTCGAATAGCGCCTGGCCGCCTTAGGAATTTGCTGACCTTTCAAGGTGAAAGGAAAATCTACAGCAGCAAAACTACTTAGGTTATGTCTCAAAGCGCAGTTTCGACAAATATGTCAGGTAGACATCGTAGACAAATCTAGCGTGGTCCGAGTGTTCGCTACAGCGGTTTTCAGCCAAGATTGTTGCGGATTTCAACACATAGGGGTCCACCTAATATTCGTGAAACCGCGATACTTCAAGCACAACTGTCGCACTAAAGCATGCTGAGGGAGGAGGGGAAGCAGGGGGAGGGGGCACCACAGATCCCAGGGGATACAGGGCATCCAGTGCGCCAGCCTGCCTACGGGCCCGTTTTAATGACTTGGTAAACACCTGCCAACGCTCTTTGGTGTATTCCGTTGATCCCATCATAACATAACTAATCATGCAATAGCTTTTTTGGGGCAGAGACACTTGCTTTCTGTACGCCATAATCGTATGAAACACAGTAATTTAAAGCCATTTTCAGGTATTTGACGTTCTGCTGGATGCTTCGTCAGTGGAAATGCGGATTATTGATACCGCATGGTAACAGACCTTGAAACCAATGACGCCTAGCAAGAGCGCGAAGCCGGTGCCCTGAGGACTTAATTAAGCTGTCAATGAAACGAAAACAAGGCTATTACCGCCCTTCGATCTTTGTGATCCGTGCCACTAAGGCACCGTAGTGGAATGGAGGCTTACAGAAGCCTTTCGGTGCCTTCACTCACGTTACCGTCGGGAGGCATTTCAATGGGGATGGGACGGTGTCGCTATTACGTGATGAACTGGGGTAAATAGGCTGGGTAATATGGGATCAGCCAAATATTGGTGCCTTCCAGTTTGCTCTTCGCGTGCTTACATGAATTGATTTACAAAACAAATAAATCAGCCTATCGACTGATGTTCACTCGCCATTTTCAGCCAGGATTAGATTGTCATTTCCTAACAACTGCCCACGCCAATGTATATTGCAAATGTTTCTGCACTTTACATCTTTCGGAAACACTATTCCATACAAACATATTTACACAGTGATGGCGCTCCTAAGACAATAGTTAAGGTCCCTTGCAAGGGAAAACTTAAATAAGGGATGTTTTGCCACAACCTGCGTTATACCTTCTGTTTTCAAAATGAATAAAAATGCAGCCTGATTCAATGCATGGTGATTTGAGAAACCTGTATCACTGTGTCGTATGTTTTAGAAATGCACGCGACTGAAGCACATGCAAACAGTTGAAACAACGCATTGGTTAGATAAATTGCTGCCAAATATAATGCAATGGTCCTATTGTGCCCTCTAAAAATCTGTAGCATTTTGCCACGTACCAAATCCGCTTGATCCATGCCGTGTGTTACGCAATTAAGCGCGTTCCACACGCACCCAACATACAGCCGGGCCTTTCGCACGAATCTGCTTCGATCCTTTCCCTTGAAAGCATCAGTAAAACCTCGCTCCTCTGTGCTCACATGAGTTAGTGATTACGCAACACTGGGGTTGATGTGCATCAAACACATTTCTACTGTCTTCATTCGTGAAGCAGCGGCTGGTCATCAATGTCATGCACGACAGGTGACCTTACGATTACCATGCTGGTCATCAATGCCACGCACGACAGGTGGCCTTACGATTACCATGCGGCCCAGCGGCTCCCTGAACGCTGCTGAGGTGAAACAAGATTACTAAAAGCTTGCTGCTGCAGCGCAGAAAATATGCACGTTTTACACGGATAAACTGACAGTTGTGCGCAGTACAGGCGTGTCTCTGTCCTGCCTCCGGGCTCCGAGCAAACAGCGTCGCCCTCGCCAGCTTTGTTTTTCCTGCTGATTTGTCGCCGCCCTGCACCATTTGGACTGCCTCACAATTCATCCTAGTGTCGTTTATACGCTGCTTCACCGACTCATCCTACCGTCGTTCACACGCTGCTTCACCGACCCATCCTACCGGCGTTTACAAGCTGCCTCACCGGTTCATCCTATCTGCCGTTGTTCACACGCTGCTTCACACTGCACCGACTCGTCCTACCGTCGTACACACACTGCTTTGCCGACTCATCCTACCGTCGTTCACGCGTTGCCTTGCCGACTCATCCTACCGTCGTTCACACGCTGCTTCACCGACCCATTCTACCGTCGTTCACACACTGCTTTGCCGACTCATCCTACCGTCGTCCACACGCTGCTTCACCGACTCATCCTACCGTCGTTCACACGCTGCTTTGCCGACGCATCCTACCGTCGTTCACATGCTGATTTGCCGACTCATCCTACCGTCGTTCGCACGCTGCCTTGCCGACTCATCCTACCGTCGTTCATACGCTATTTTGCCCACTCATCCTACCGTCGTTCACACGCTGCTTCACCGACTCATCCTACCGTCGTTCATACGTTGCTTCACCGACTCATCCTACCAGCGTCTACACGCTGCTTCACCGACTCATCCTACCTACCATCGCTCACACGCTGCTTCACCGATTCACCCTAACGTCGTTCAGACGCTGCCGTACCGATTCACCCCACTGTCGTTCAGACGCTGCTTCACAGACTCATCCTACCGTCGTTCACACGCTGCTTTGCCGACTCATCCTACCGTCGTTCACACGCCGATTCACCGACTCACCCTACCGTCGTTCAAACGCTGTTGCACCAATGTACTCAGCTTTGTGTAATCTAATGAGAACGCTCACATCCCAGAGACACACTGCTGGTTGTAAGGAAACCCGCCTCATTGCCAGGAAAGGGAGCCGCGTGGTGTCGGGTGGGATCCCGAGTCAGGCCTCATCCGCTCGGTACGAACTGCCGTCTCGGACTGCAGAGGCAGCGGCGACGCCCTTGCCCGTGACGGCGCATTGAAATGCATCGCACGTGACACGGATGTCAAAGCTCAGGCTGTTTTGTGCAAGTGGCTGTCGCAACTGCAGGGCCACCGAGCAGCATACCGGATGAGACGAGGTGCGCGGCGCGAAATTGACAGAAGTGAATTGAAGGTCATGCAACCGTCGCAAGAAAACTCGACGTCGTCCTTTCGTAAAGCGAAAAATGAGGTGGCCTGAATGTACGCACATGGTAGGCCTCGGAACACATCTCCCTGTTTATCAAATTTATTGCATACCTTGATTATCATGTGCGCAAAAAGATGTTCGCACCGAAACTGTGGGACGTATAGATGAAACGAGGCAAATCGATGTCTTGCAATATTTTTATGACATAAAACAGATTTCGCACACCTACGATACGCTAAATTGTTTTTCTTTCAGCAAAAAACTTGAAGCAGTGCCCCCCCCCCCCCCCCGCCGGCATCACGGAATCCCGCACACGCCTCTGGGAGAGGTGACGGATTCGTGTTGTCATCGGTCATACAGCAGACGTGTCGTCCAGGCACGCAGTTGGACTAAACAACGATGAAGAATCCATCGTAAGCCGCAAATACAGCGAGAAGCCCAAAGGCAGACAGCGTGGGCACTTTCATGTTATGATTGGGGGTTTTTGGCCGCTCAGCAATTGTAATATTTAGCACCAAATTTATTATGGTTCATGGAAAAACGGCTCAAAGCACCGCTGGACCCGCCCAATCTTGGGCAAGTTTCTTCGCTGCTAGCCAGTCCTATCGTAACGGACCGTACAAAGCATGTGCTTGGGGGAGGGGCAATTTGACTCCCACCCGAAGGTGTTCCAGAATAATTTTCTAGCAGCGTGACGTAACAACGCCAAACTGTGCATAGCTCTAGGTAATTTTACGGTGGATATTCAAGTAAAAAGATTGAGATAGCCTTGCAAAGTCACTAGCCCGTGTCAGGTCAAAGTCAAGCCATGGCTGTCAGCGAGGCCGATTTCTGGGGAATCACTCAATCTGATGCCATAACAGAGTGTTGGACGAATGCATGCATCTCTGAGATAGATTGTAAGACGATTATAAAACTGAACTGAAGATTATAGCAAATTACATTGACCTGGGTCAGGTATGGGGGTTAGACCGAGGCCAAAACCAACCCGCTTTTTTCTGGAGAGCTTGCTTTATGGGGTAGCTTCTGGTCCTTATCTGAGTTTCTTATGACAAGAACAACAGGTAACTTCCGTGGGCTTCTAAAGGTCAGAGGTCACTGATCTAAAATGACCGATGAATATTTTTAAAGGAAAATCCCGGATAGCGTACCCTTGATCTTGATAGCGTATCCTACCAGTCATCTAAAAAATCAAAACACTCGCAGGTTTTGTCTCGCAGGCAGGTATCGCAGGTTTAACCCAAACGTTAGAAGGCCACTGAAATGAAGTTAAACACCAGTGACCTGTTGCTTAGAATAGATTGTTACCTGAAGGTGCTGGTAGCACATGGAGGGTCTGGGGGCGCTTTGCCTCTTTTCTTTAGTTTGACTTTGTTTCACCTTATTTGGCCCGAAAGTCATAGCCTATGAGCCTTAAGTTTCGACCCTAGTGAAATCACATACAGTTGAATCAACCCTGCGAATTTGGTGTCTCTGTCTTCACTTTTTTCGAATGAGCGGGGGGGGGGGAGGGTAAAACTTACCCACATCTGACCGTATGATATCCAAGCCGCCACCTGAACGCAAAAAAACAAGAACGGGAGCTTTTTCGGACACGCTGAGTCACTAACGTCACTCATTGGGAAACCCGTGTAAACATTGTTCTATTGAATAGATGACATCTATTTTATATGAGCTGCATTTTGGTGTTACAAAATCTCCCATGGCTGGGATAATGCCGCACAGCGACCAACGCGTCGGTGGCAACCGCCGCGGCGGCTGCCCGAGCGGCACTCGCCGCGCGGCCGACCGGGCAGCGTGACTGGTGAGCTCGCGTGGCTCGAGCGCAAGGAGACGCAACACGGGCCATTTAAAGTGACGCCTCTGTGAGCATTTGTGAGCAAAATGAGCATTTGTGAGCATTTGAGCAAGTGAGCAAGCGAGCAAGTGAGCATTTGTGAGCAAGTGAGTATTTGTGAGCAAGTGAGCATTTGTGAGCAAGCAAAGCATTTGTGAGCAGTGAGCATTTGAATGCAACATGTCTATATGAAATTTAAGCCTGTGACGCTCTGACCTGATCCGTCCCGTTCTTTGCCTTTCGGGCTGCGACTGGATTGCTGCAACATCGCGCCGAGGTACAATCAATTATGCGTCGAGCGTATATCGGCCCGCACAGGGGACCCCTGCGATGTCGATAACGCAACAATTAACTCCCTGGCTAACTACAACTACCGTTTCACAATGATTTTCATAGGCATTCTTCGCGCCACTGCCGGAGCTTGACGGCACCATTTCACTCGGCGTACGCGGGCCGGGGCGGCTTCCAGGGCTCTGAAGTACCCCCGGTGGGCACTTGGTGCCGAATGTGACACGCTAGAGGTGCGCTGGAGGCACGCACCACGCGCTGGCTGCCGGGTCGCCACCTGACTTCCGACTGTCTCCATGACGGCACCGTAACCATGGCAGTCTGGATCTGTCTGGTAGTCTGGATCTGGTCACGTCTGCCACAGGACGAAGGCATGACAGATCTGGTCACGTCTGCCACAGGACGAAGGGCATGACAGATCTGGTCACGTCTGCCACAGGACGAAGGCATGACAGATCTGGTCACGTCTGCCACAGGACGAAGGCATGACAGATCGGATCGCTGTGATGGGCAGCTGTGAGCTGTCCTGCGTAATGACGCTCTCGTTTGATTGTCCTGCGTGACGACGCTCTCGCTTGACCGTCCTGCGCGATGGCGCTCTCGTTTGACTGTCCCGCGCGATGGCGCTCTCGTTTGACTGTCCCGCGCGATGGCGCTCTCGTTTGACTGTCCTGCGTGACGCCGCTCTCGTCTGACTGTCCTGCGTGACGACGCTCTCGTTTGACTGTCCTGTGTGACGACGCTCTCGTTTGACTGTCCTGCGTGACGACGCTTTCGTTTGACTGTCCTGCGTGACGACGCTCTCGTTTGACTGTCCTGCGTGACGACGCTCTCGTCTGACTGTCCTGCGTGACGACGCTCTCGTTTGATTGTCCTGCGTGACGACGCTCTCGTCTGACTGTCCTGCGTGACGACGCTCTCGCTTGATTGTCCTGCGTGACGACGCTCTCGTTTGACTGTCCTGAGCGATAGCGCTCTCGTTTGACTGTCCGGCGCGATGGCGCTCTCGTTTGACTGTCCGGCGCGATGGCGCTCTCGTTTGATTGTCCTGCGTGACGACGCTCTCGTTTGACTGTCCTGCGCGATGGCGCTCTCGTTTGACTGTTCCGCGCGATGGCGCTCTCGTTTGACTGTCCCGCGTGACGACGCTCTCGTTTGACTGTCCCGCGCGATGGCGCTCTCGTTTGACTGTCCCGCGTGACGACGCTCTCGTTTGATTGTCCTGCGTGACGACGCTCTCGTTTGACTGTCCTGCGCGATGGCGCTCTCGTTTGACTGTCCCGCGTGACGACGCTCTCGTTTGACTGTCCTGCGTGACGCCGCTCTCGTTTGACTGTCCTGCGCGATGGCGCTCTCGCTTCACTGTTTTGCTTGACGGCGCTCTCGTTTGGCAACCAAAGGCCTAAAAAAACAGTTAGTGTTGAACATTGACCTGGGGCTAAACATTCGTGGGGACAGGTGATCATTTTTAGGCTCGAATTATGGTGGTCATGGTCTGAAAATGAAATATGGGTCGGTACAAGCAGTAATTTGTTAAGCTTGAATTGCAATAATCGCGACTGTCAAATGGTACTGCGATACAAACGCCGTAGATCAACATTGAACATATACATGCGTATGAAACTGAACATTGCCCTCACCCATGCACATAAAGTTCACTTTTGAAGGTCTGCTTCTGCTTTGTCTGGTCTGCTTTGTACTTGCTTTGAACGGCCGCCCAAATAGCACATGGATGGAGATTGCCATAGCCGTCGCGGCGATTAATTTTCGTCATGATATCGATCACCACAGTGTTAGGCCGCCACAAAGCCCTTTGCACGCTTTCTCTTGAAACTGAGCATAGGTATGGACGGCCGCACTGTGTCACTTCGCCAGTGCCATCGCCTCAGGGAGCTGGCCACCCTGCCATATGGACTTTGGAAGCCATGGACGGCCGCGCCGTGTCACTTCGCCAGTGCCAGCGCCTCAGGGAGCTGGCCACCCATGACATATGGGCTTTGAAAGCGGTCGGCTGACAGGTACGTTCCGGGAAGGGAAGCGGCCATGGTGAAGTGACAGGGTCGCCGGGCGGTGGCCGCTCAGCCTGGCCGCCACACTTTCGGCGGAGCTCGCCTCGGAGCTCGTGCAGAGACTGACCTATCAAGGCCTGCGGGAGTTTCGACAATGCCTGCAGACAGAATATGACTTAAAACTGCCTCGGTGGACATAGAACTCAGTGGTCGTAACAATTACATTGGTACTCACAACCCATTTCAACTGCATGCACACTCGCGGCTTTGTCAGCCAAATATCGCAAAAACAGGCATAAGATCTACACGGTATTAGTGTATACTCATTATCATGGAGGAATCATAACTGAGGAGCAACTTAAACTAGCTAAAGTGTGCCATAAACGGCAAAGCGTGCCTGGTTTAAGCTGTGAAGTGACTCGGCAAACGTGAACGTACAAAACTGCCAGTTCATGATCTCCACATATAATGATTTCCACACCGGAACAGACGCCGCATAGCACCCGTGGCCCTCTGGGACTCAATATGCTGAAACAAGTTCTGATCACTGTGCTACCGGGAGAAGCTATAATGGACATCATCCTAGTCGCCACGCTGCGTTTTTCACCGCGAACCTCCTACACAGAAATGCCCGAGGACACGCATGCAAGCCGAACACCGGCGAGGGCCCTGTAATAGAGCTCTGGTCTTTCAAAGATCGGGGCTTCTACACCGATTGTGCAGGGGTCTTGAACCTTGCCAGACTGCACCGAGGTATCGCGGCGGCTCCACCTACCGCGGCGCATAGATACTTTCGAGAGTTACTTCACTACGTCCTGCCAGTGATCACTGGTGGACGCAAGGAAGCCAACCGGCGCCCATGGCTCCAAGGTGGCAAAAAAACAAACCAAACCAAACCAAAGCCTCCCCCCCCCCCCCCTCCCCTTCTATTGGCTGCTGTGCATTCCTCGCTCCAGACGTGGTATTCGGAATCCCCCGGGCATGATGACGGGTCCACCCTCAACAAGTCACCAGTGGTGGTCACTCCGTCACTACTGCCACTGATCACCTCTGGCCACGCCTCTGGCGCAGCGGACTGTGCTGTCAGAGCGCATGCCAAACTAGATCACTTGGAATAGGGACGTGCAGGCAGCAAATAGAGGCCAGTGTAATGTAAAGTATGTGACTGGTGCGTGAACAACTGCGCCTTCTAATCCATGAAACGTCATCAGCGGCCACAGTCAACTACGACGTCTTCACAGTTTTGGCAATCCACGTACCGCGATGCGATGCAACGTACTCAAACATCCTTTCGTGCGCGCAGGCCATTCGTGTGTGAGCAAGGCGCCTAAGTGTTTCTCCTCGCCATTAAAGGCCGAGCTCATTAACGCTGGCATCATGCAGCACCATATTGACCAGAGACGGTAGTTAGCTGATATCAGTGCATGTCCATGCGGTCGAGTGGTGACGGTGATCCGCCGACCTGTCTGAGGTCATGTGTTCAGCGGCTCGCTGACCCGCCTCAGGTCATGTAACCGGTGGTTTGATGATCCGCCTAACGTCACGTGACTGACAGCTCATCGACCTGTGTGAGGCCGTGTGTTCAGCGGCTTGCTGATCAGATCCGAATCGGGAAGGCGGTGTTTTGTTTACTCCACCGTGACCGCCTACAACGCACTACCGCAGAATATTCGTGAGCTGAACCTTCCACAATTCAAACGCGAGTTGCGTAGTTATATCCCGCAGCGCCGGATCAATGACGGATAGCGACGCCTACTTCAAATGACTTTAGCCAATGTGGGAGAGTGCGTTCTGCGTATATGTGCCTGCGTGTGTACGTGTTTGTGAGAGCCTCCCTGACCTACAGTGCTTTATTTCCATGACACAGGCTCTGTAATAGCCACATTTCTGACCCGTGTCAGGTCATCTGACGGGCAGCCTACTGACCTGTGTGAGGTCATGTGTCCAGCGGCTCACTGACCTGTCTCAGGTCATTTGACCGACAACCCACTGACCATTCCGAGGTTATGTGGCCGGCGGCTCACTGACCTCGGGTCGTGTATCTGGCGGCTCGCTGGCCTGTCTGAGATCGTGAATCTGGCTGCTCGCTGACCTATCTAAGGTCATGTGGCCGGCGGCTCGCTGACCCGTCTGAGGTCATGCAAGCGATGGCTCGCTGACCTACCTGGGCTCATGTATCCGGCGGCTTACTGACCCACCGGGGGTCATGTGACCGGAACTCACGACGTAGTTCCTCACGTGGACAGACCACGTGCGCAGGCGCTGTGGGTGTCCCTGTACATGTATGAGAGGTAGCCGTGGTCTTTCCCTTATTTGATGTCGCCCGTTATCGCTGGATTCAGTAGCGAGGTGATTTCTCCGTATGCAGCTGTAACGAAACTGCAGCTGTAACCAATCGCCATTGACCGAACAAGCGGTTCTTAACGGGGCACTGCAGCGTCAAGTGTGAATACAACAACATTTAAAGGGATTGGGCTCATAATCTCTCCGAGGCACATGCTTATGAAGTTGAGACATTTCAGTATTAATATTTCATCCTCTTTTTTCTCGTAGTCTTACTAGTGCCGCTGTAATTATATGCAAAGACATTTGGCTTCAACATGGCCTCTACGGAAGCTGGCAGCAGTGGTCCACCATCATTGCGGCTTAACCCTGGCATGGGCGCAAAATGATCCCAGTGGCGTGTGAGCTGTGGACCCCAATCATCAACGTCATCGGACAGCTGATCCTCGATCATGTCACTCTTGTTTCCCTTAACCAAGCGGAGCCTTAATAGCCGGTGTTTTTTTCTTTTACAATGCCTTAGAAATGGGATCTTCGCAATTTGTTTCATTAAACAGGTCCTTCCTGTAGCACGTCGCTTGAACAGCAAGCAATGCGTGCACACTGATGGCTCGAGCTCTGTCTTCAGGCTGCCTTGAAGGGTATTTTCTACATTTGTATGGAGTTTTGAGCTGAAATAGCCACTGTTGAAGACCTTTTGATGCAGATTGCAATGCAATTTTAATCATTACAAGGCAAAATCCGATAGTCGAGCCAGATATAACGGCCGTCAATTGTCTTTCAATGCATGTTGTGCAAGGTGCGATGACGTAATCAAACAATGACGTATCCAAGAGCACCTTTACTAGACAGATGAACTGTGCTGTCAGGAGCAGTCTTTCTACCGACGAGTATAAAAACAGTTATAAGTCAGCTTGTTTCATCACATCTGTCGCTTACTTCAGTCTTCAAATGTGAAACATTTCCGTTAATTCTGCGAAGTCATCCTCAGCATGGGTACTTTGGAAGGCAAGTGCGCAGCAGGAGTGGTTTCGTTATGACCATGTTCTTACCTACAGTGTTACGATTCATACGGAAGCGTGGATGTGGCATTTTGTTTTAATGTTGGAATTTTCTTGAGCTTAAAGCCAACTAGAACTTGCTTGCGGAAAAGACGGGGATGGCTGGAGGAGGCTTGGGAAATCTCAAGTTTCCCTCAGCCGGCTTGAGAGACGCTTGGGCAAAGGCTTTTCCCAATCTAGCCCCCGGCAATGGCCATCGACTGGAGAAGTGTTGGGATCCCCGAGCCTCCCGACCGTCAGATTTGGGGAGTGCTTGGGGAACTCACCTTTCAGTGCGTAAAAATCGCCACAGACAGTTCGGAAACGCCACCCGTGAGGGGAAATACTGAGAAACGGTCGGGAAGGAGTTGGGAATCCCAACCGAAGTATCTCACCTTCGAGCTGATACCTAAAATATCCAACCCACGAAGTTGGGACGGCAGGGATATCCCGTTTGGGATCAGACTAAAATGCTAGCATGGAGGGTTGACCTTTTCATGAGTTTCTGCTGGTTTGGGAACTGTGACCTTAGGAACTGTTTTTGATAGGTCTAATGCAATAATACATACGCAGGGTAGCTTTCATACCGTAATTTATGACAAATTCATTTCGTTTCATGCGATGTTTAGCTGAGGATACCACGTGCGTTGCTCTCTACAACCCATATCCGTGGACGAGGCGACTTACATTACTTCTCCATACGCTTAGTTGCACGTTTTTCTCAGTTGCAACGGCCAGTGCTCATGCACGTGTTTCATTCGAGCCATGCATGCTTTAATCTGGAATTTGGCAAGTTTGAGTTCCTTAGTAGCATTAGCGCACCAGAACCGAAGTGGAGAGTACGTATAAATGTGAGGTACGGTTGTGACGGACACGTTTTATACATTCGACCCAGGCTGTGAGTCTGCGATTTTGTGCGCGACATTTATGATCTTGGGTGTTAAAATTTCGTCAGTTTTGCTCTTTTTGAATTAGGCTCCATTACAATGTGCGCTCACGAGCAGCATGATAACAAGTCCAAGTCAAGAGAACTTTAAAACTTGCTCATAAATGTGTAAGGTCGGCTTTTTGTGGCGAAAGTGAACATTTTTGGGGAGGAGGGGAGCAGGAACGCTGTAGGAGTATGGATCCCAGGTAGATGGAATGTGCTGAAAAACTGAATTCGCCAACAGCTGCTGGTCATTCCTTTATTAGCCTCTCGACGGTCGCACACGAGACGTTGTGAGCTTTCAGAGCTTTCGTTGTAAGTTTACTAGTTGTTGCGATATCAGGTCGTTATCGCTTTAGCCTGTGCGTATCTTTATAAGACTTTGGAAAGAAAATAAGTGAAATAACCCACAGCCATTTTGAAAATATATGAACGCAAGGTATCTCGAAAAACGTCTAAGGTTTGACAACATACATATTTAAATGCAGGAAGCTTCATGAAAGGTAAAATAGCGCCAGGGGCGATGCCATACGGCATGCCAATTCACGGTGTTGTCGTCCCATCTAGGCTAGAACTGCCTGCTTTATTCTAAATAATGGCCAGTGGTCATGAGACATCACAAAGCATCTGCCCAAAACCCAGCGTTGCCATGACGATTTCCTGGTGTCGTGAACGCAAGTGGTGCCCCCGTTTATGCGGTTCGCTCACTATCACTTGCGGTCCTTCGAGCGTGTGCACAGATGTCGCTGTTGGTGACTCGACGGCCGAGCACGCGGCAGCGCCCAGCCGGAGTTGTTTGGCGTCACCGAGCGTGCTGATGGGGGTCATAGCCTCATGAGCACTCCACACCTTGTACCATCGTGTGTGAATGGTGTAAATGACTGCCGTGCGTGCGTGCGTGCGTGCGTGCGTACGTGCGTGCGTGCGAGCGTGCGTGTGCATGACGTTGAGCGATAAGGACTGTCATTGTTTTGAAAGCAAAATCTTACATGCTGAGCAGATGTTTTAAATTAAAAATGAACTGACTGCGAAAAACGCGAAAAGAGGACGGATAACGGCGAGGAAAAGAGGAGGCAGACGGCGAGTCTTAAGACGGAGAGGCCATGACGAATTGTAAACATGCCATGAAATACCGTCGGTTAACAAATACTGACATGAATCCACGAACATCATGCATTGGCTGAGACGGCTAGGGACGTGGAGGTGCTATCGTCCGCTGGATACGGACGGGGACTGGGAATACGCCGCCGGCCGTGGCGCACGTGGCGGCGCGTCCCCCACCCCGCCGCTGCCTCCCCCTAGCGGGGGAGCTGGCGGTGCGCCGGCCCCACGTGCTATCGGCCGGCCGGGGGGCCCCAGGCGCCCCTTGTTTACCACGCCAGGCCGCGGCCCATTGGCCCTTCTGGAGGTGAGGGAAACTGTGGGAGCGGGCCCGGCAGTCGCCTCGTGGTCGCCTCGGTCTGTTGGCGTGTTCCGTGCAGCCGCCAGGTACGTCATGGATAGCTTCCAGACTCCGGCCATCGGTAAGCCGGTTGAGGAGTGGACCCCAGTGGAGTTCTGCGCGGCGTACATGTACTGCGTGGGGACGTTCGGGCTGTTGTTCTTCTTTTGCCTGATCTTGTGCGATGGCAAGAGCTGCTGCTTCTTCCGGCGCTGCTTCGATTGCCTTTTCCCTGAAGAAAAATGTGAAGTCACGGAAAGGTAAGAATCGACTGGGTGGCGGGAGAAGACTGGGTGGCGGAAATGGACTGGGTGGTGAGAGTGGAATGGGCGGTGGGAATGAACCGGGTGGCTGGAATGGACTGTTTGGCAGGAATAGATTGTGTGGCGGGAATGGACTGGGTGGCGGGCATGGACTGGGTAGGTTTTAAATAGGTAAGCCTATTTAAAAAACATGCAAAGCTCCACCTGTGTCACGAACGATCTGTTGCTTTATGTGTTTCATTCATCTGAACTTATTTTCGCGTCACTGATTTTACCTCAACAGCCATTCGAATTTCAAATGCAAACGTCAGGCGTATGTGCGGGCACATGGGCGTCATATAACCGATGCGGTCGGCGCGCTCTGAAGCCCAAGTCATTAACACCACGCTACACTCGTCCAAACTCTTGGGGATGAGCACAGCACGAAATATGAAGCACCCTCAATATCATCGTTATTTAGCATTACAACTATACTGTTCTCGAGCCGGCAGGAGTACGGGCGAGGTCACACACGTGGGTTTTCAACGAAAGACTGTGTTTCAAGAGACTGTACCTCAATATGGCTGCATAGAGCTGGAACACTGAGTACTTGAAGAGGTGGACAGTTATGAGTACGGGTAATCGCACGGTAAACCATCCATAGACACTACAACAACGTCGTTTTACTAGTACCTCCTGACATACTGCAGGTCATTAACTCAACAACATAACTTTCAACTCATCATGTTATTTCCGCGCCATCAGTAACGATTGTCTCGATATGTGCTGCCATTTCTAGCTCATTACACCCGCGCCCCTGCGATTTTGCCCCAAGTGATAGCGCTAAAAGATTTCAACACGCTTTTGACGACCAAGCATGTTGTTTTGGGTTGCATCAAAAACTGTGGCCGTGAAAGCATGCAAGTTGCGTCTTACCTGTAGGCAGTAAATCAGATTCACATTTTTACAAAATGGGTGTTGCGCAGAGAACAGTTGCAAACGGTACCCTGAAAGTACACAGAAGTGGGCCTCTTCGTGAATTTGATACGCTTGCTTTTTAAAGTTGGGGCTGGAACCTCATGCCGAGCAATGCAGCATAGAGAACTGCACCCCTGCGTCTAAACACACCTACATGACGTGCCCAGTAAGGTGCTCTTCATCAGATTTCGTCGCAAAGGCACATTTGTGAATATTCTGGCTACTTGATTTCAGAGCCCATTCACCGTAACCCTCGGCGATATTACTCAAACGTGTACCATTGGAGGCTATCAAAGTGCTGATAACCGTTGCGCATGCCGTTTGCCGTCGCATCGGCTACGGCCTTCGAAGGTCATCCAGAGTAGAGGTAATTAATGCTGGGTCTTACAAATGTAGCTGAAACCTGTCGCTTTTGCGATTGAACACGTCTGCTGGAGTAGAACTAATAGGTTTTCCACCTGTAAGAGAGTAAATTGTGGCCTAAGAGAGGAATTATGCGCCGATGCTGGTACGGTAATTGCATATCCACGGACTTTGATTAGACACATGCCTCAAGTCAAGTGCGCTGCTAGCACATGATGTGCGGATTACGATCGTACACGTCATGACCCGTTGTTGTTTCGGTCACATTTCGGACCACGGTCTCCTGAGGTCATTGAACTTACGTCACTGAACCCTAGTTTTTACGGTCACGCTTGAATTCCTTCACAAGCAGCATTCAACATCCTTATTTTGTTGATGCAAGTCGTTTTCCGCAACGCTAATATTACGTGGCCGTAGAATGTGGCCCCACGACCGCATGTCACCGACCGGATGTCGCCGGCCGTACGAGGCAAAAGCATGTGCAGGGTCCTGTCCTACGGTGTTTGGCTGGGCTTGGCCACGTATCGGTCGGCACATCCGAGCGAGAAGCCACTTTTAACCCGCTCCATTTGGAAGAAGTTGACAGTGACGATCTACATTTGTGTTATCGTCACTGTCAACTCTTATCTCTTAGCAGTTTTACGGCATTGCATCCGAGTGTTCAAGATAGCTGAGCTTTCCTTACTTACTCTGTCCCGATGCGGGAAGTTGGTGGTATTCTGCTGGATACCGAGCCACGTTGACATATCGGGTAATGAAGTTGCCGCAGCAAGGCGTGCCACACACGCGTTTCACATCCCCGCTATGAGAGTCCCTGTTAAGAACCTACATGCAGTAGCAACTGCGTTTGCGTACAAGCGGTGGTAAGTGAACTGGAAAGCTCACACCGACAACAAACTAAAAGAGACAGAGCCCTGGCTGGGACGGCAGCCAGGACTTACTGCAGCCAGCCTGGCGTCTGGCTGCAATGCGGTCAGGCGGAAGGAAGTGATGCTACGTCGCCTGAGAATCGGACGCACACACGCCACTCACCGATACCTGCTATGAAGGGAAGACCGACCACGATATCCTGGCTGTGGGGAGCGCTGCACCGTAAGGCGACCCGTGACTGTTTTTTCCACCTCGCTTTGGAGCGCATGACGCATGCGCAATGACGCATGCGCCATTTTAGACCTGAGTCCGTGCACCACACGCTCTCCGGCATTTTAGGAGATGGCTGGAGTGTGACTAACAACAGCTACGTTTTCCATTTTCTTGAACACGGGCGATTTCACGTCATAGATGTCAAACAGCCCTGTATCCTTGTTGTTATCACATGTTCGCTTAATGCTGAGTAAGCTTTGGGCGTCATATGACCATGGTAGTAAGCGCACCCAAACGTCAAAATCATCATCACCACGACGTACTTCATCAGGAACTTCGTAGATACTAATGACACAATTCTTAGTACTTAAGTCCGTGGTCGCTGACAGTGACAGTGATAAGCTGGGCGAGAGACAAAATGCAGCATCATCAACGTGTCGAAGAATATTTATGATCATGGGTTTGAGCGAAACTGTAGCACTGCGGATTCGCTGACCATCACCTTTGCTGGCATCCTCTTAATTCTTAAGGTGGCGGTAGAACGAGCCAGCGTCCTTACCAGCACACTGTATACTGGCAGTATGAAGAAAAAGGGTAAGGTAGTGGGGGTCCGGGTTCAGAGATTTTAACTCTTAATAACCTATGCAGGTCATAGTTTCCAATGCGGCTTAACGAATAGCACCGTCCTTATCATGATGCCTAAATCTATTAAAGACACGAGTTTCATGAAAATCGTAGGAGTCGGGGTTCAACAAGGTTCAGTCTCGTAGATCACTGGTTGTGGTGCTGTGGCGGAAAAGCGATGCGTTGTAATCAGCACGTCTAACACTACCATTGCTATGAGTTTGGGAGAAGTCGCGGGGGTCCGCGCGTGACGACACTGAACTTTGTGCGCCTAGGGCGGTCAGCGCTTGGATGTGACTCAGAATGAGATGTCCCTGCGCAATCAGCATGTCAGACTATACCATGATTACGAGTTCCAGAAATCGTAGCGGCCCGTGTGCGAAGAGTTTGAAATTTGTAGACGTCTGAAGGTCATAGTGTGGAATGTGGCGGAAAACGAGACACACCATTGTAATAAGGGCTGCCAAACTCTAACACTGATATGAGTTTCAAAAACAAAACCTTCGGGGGTCCTGTTCAACGACCCTTCGTAGATCCAAACTCATAGCAACGAGTTCGTAGATCGATGGTGGCTTCACGTACTCACTGCCATTCTCCTTAATGTGTCAAAACAAGGATGCTTATAGTAACCAGCATGTTTAACACAACCAGCAATGAATTTAAGGTGTCCCTGCTTAATAACACTAAAATTAAGAAATTTTTGGAGGGAAAAATTTTTCATGTGGCTAAAAGCGAGATACACCATTGTCATTAGCATGTCAAACTATACTTTTCACATTAGCTTCAGAAAAAGCGTGCGGTCCGGGTTCAACGATCTTAAGATTTGTAGACCTCTGGAAGTCATAATTTTAAATGCGGGGGAACACAAGGAGTTGCATCCTTATTAGCATGTTGAGCACTACGATTATTAAAAGTCTGAGCAAACCATTAGGTGTCCAAATTTGAATGTAAATACGAATGTGGATACGAATGCAAAGCTGTCTTGACAAGCACATAAAGTGGACACGTTACGCATTTACGTGACGCATTTGTACTCCGAAACTTCCTGGCATATGCCACCGGTCTATTGCATACTGAGCACCGCGATATCCACTGGATTTCCAATGGAGGGCTAGTTTGGATCATTTCCTGGTCTAAACCATAATCTGATCCCGAGCTGGCCGACCAAACGCCTGCTCCAAACTCGGATAAGTTCACCGCAATGCGCACATTTCCTAGCCGGGCAATTTCACCGCAATTGACACTTGAATAACGCTGGAACAGAGGCCACGAGATGACAGCAGACATCCGCGTGGTTTCCATGGTCGGAATGGAGATTTTCCGACCATTGACTGCCACCCGGGCAACGGCCGTCAAGCAGCTGCAGCTGCCGCGTGTCCAGCCTGAGTGTGGGCGTCGGTCGTTCATGTTTCGCGCATCTAGCGGACGGAACTCGCTGCCCGCAGACATGCGATAGTCTGCGGTTGCGAATTACGCAGCCTTTGGGCTATCTTGACCTGCTTGTCAAGACTGACCTGCTTGTCAAGACTGACCCAATTTGTGGTGTGGCGTGCCGACGTTATCCGCGTTGTTTGTTTTATCTTCTGAGACTGTTGTATGCAAAGTGACGCGGAAGTTCAAAAATCTTATGGGTGAAAACTCCTAATTACCTGTCATTTATCCCTATATTGTGCCTACAGTGATGGAGAATATAAAATGCAAACAGAATGCCTTATCAGGACCCCGGCAAACGTACCCCGTTCATGAACACAAACCGTCGGCCATCCACTGTTAAAGCGTGACCGATACTTTAATCACTGTGCAAGTGAATAGCACACTTCACTGTTCTTACCACGACGCGTTGGAAGGATTCTAAGATGGAAGGCGAAGCCACGCCTGTGTGGGTGATTAGGCCAGACAATGTGTGGGCGGAACGAATTCATTCATCTCCACATGTCACCTTGTTTTTGCTCTCTCTCAAACTCAAATTCAATTCCCCGCGGGGTTCGATTGCCCGCGGTGCCCGCCCTTCCCGCCAGGGTGAGAGGCAGGCGACGCCATATAGCCTCAGCGGCTGAGTGCGTCGTAAAGCCCAAATCACACACGCACACAAACTCAAATGCAAAGGAGTATTTAACATAAGCGGTTGCTAGGACATGCAAGACTAAAATCGGTAAGGAGGGGGGGGGGGGGGAGGCTGAGCCGACAAGGTTGACGCAAGCCTTTCCTCACAACTTGAGATTTCCCCGGAATGCGGTGTCTTCTGTAACCTTGTCGATTCAAAACATGTTTTGGTGCGAATGAACTACTTCCCACTTCAAGTCGATGCATTACGAGGCTGAATTTTTGCAAAAGGCTAAAAATGGGATGTGCTTCACAGGTGACACATTTTTTGTAATTCCAGCTATTGTGGTAAGCAAAAATAGCTGTTGTTCACCAATCATCGAACGATGCCCGAGTCGTAAAAGCAGTTTTATCTGTGATGGCGTGGCCTTACGCGCACGTAGGAGAGCCCATGGAAAATTTTCGAGCATTCTGCGAAGATATGCCTATCTATTAAGGCAAAACTGAATCTACAACACTTTCTCGATAGATATGTCGGTAACAGGAAAGACAGCGTAGGTAAATTCTGGTGATCAAATGGGTCTCTAGAGTGACCGTCTTAAGAAATAACGTGAACAGGATTTTGACACGTGTTGGAAGTTGATTTAGACAGCAAGGCCTTGAATCTTGGTGTTCTGGGTGATCAGTAGGAATTTCCCGTGTCGAAAGCAATCGACCTTCGGTTTACCAGAGAGTAGTGGTTAAACGACGCTTTCAAAAATCATTGGTTGCGATAAAGAAACTCAACTTTTCAATGCTGAGCTCATGGCCGCTTTTCTTTGCAGATGTCAAGCAGCACGGCCACAGTATTTCTTTCACCCTAGAATACACCGCAGCAAATGTGTTGATTCCATTTCTCGACAGCCTTTTTATGGTACAATCAGGCGGAGGTTGCACCGCCGAACTGCGCTGAAAATCCTCCGGACCCGCAGCGTTCTTTAGACCGTCCCGACAGCTCAGCTGGTCAACGCGCCTTCCTTCCGATTTACAGGCCCGCGGTAGGATGGGTCCGAGTCTCTTGAGGCGCTCGTTGTTTGTCTCCGGCTGAGATAGTCCGCGACTGGTGACAGCGGCAGCGCCAGCAGTCAGACAACGCCAGAAGACGGGCTGGACCGTGTCCAGCATTGCGGAAACGTTGACTGCGTCTATGTGAAACAATCGTTATTAAGAGGTGGCCCAGATAAAATTTAACTCGTATCTGGATGAACAGTGGCAAGCATATTCTAAGATGTTAAAAAATGGTAGTCATCCGTGATCTCACATTCGTCAAATCATATTTACAAAAGAAGCAGACGTGGCAGAAAAATGGTATTCATCAGTGATCTCACATTATTCAAATTGTGACCATGCAGAAGATGCCTCGCAAGAACGGGGACGAGTACCTTGTCAGGATCACCTTAGAGTGTAGCATGGCTGCCGCTGCGATACCCGTCTGGGTGACCCTGGGGCGACTTCTTGACATGGGTCGGAACGAGAGTGGTTCCGGTAGGGCGGGGAGACCCATGCACTGCGACGAAAACACTTGCCACTGCTGTTAACGGAAACACGGATTTACTTTCATATGGACACCCTGTACTTTGAAAATATTGCAGTAATTTGCTCCTCATCTCAATCCAGAAGTTATGAAATGAAAAGCTTGGCAAGCATTTCCAAACTGGCCTAGCACATGCGGAAGTTGGCTACAACATCATTTGGTACCTACAGGATATTATTTGGAACACAATGAATATGATACTGATGTATATAGATACCTAGTGAACCAATAGGTAAAATAATTTTACTACACCTTTTTTAGCCAGCATTCCGTTTTTCCTCATATGCATTGAGGGGGCTCTGCAAAGCATTAAGAGAGCTCAAGTCAGCATTAGTTGGTAGAAGAGGGGCTTTAGGCTCCCTGACAGCATGTTTAGTGACGCCCCAGTTAGAGAAGAAGCGTTCACTTTCAAATTTCGTTGTTTATACCAAAATTCTGGGCCTTTCGCCTATCCGCATGACATGAAAATCTCGCATCACGGTATGACGGACCGGCGCGCATGCGCAGCGAGCACCGCCTCAGGTGCTGCAGACGTACGCCTGTACAACGCCAGTGGCTACAGCAAGCATCAGCGTATGATTCCAACGGCCACAGCAAGCATCAGTGTACAATGCCAACGGTTACAGCAAGCCTCACGCGCTCAACGCACGCTCGCAGCCATAGCGCGAGCACGTGGGGACGGGATACGCGACGTAAGAGCGCAGCGCGCAGTTATATGCAGCATGCCCCTCACGTCCCCCACGTGCACGGCGCTGGCCGGACTAAGAGCGCTCTTAAGAGGGAGCAAGCCAAGCTGAGTTACCACGTTATGAAAAAGCACTCAAATGAGTTCTTTTACAAGATTTTCCACAAGTATGGAACAAAATTGTGAGCCAGTTATAATGACAGCCTACCCGAGGTAATTATCAACTTATAAATTACGCATGTATAACTTAGACAGAGTACCATACACATGACCATCTTCGGTCCTAGTTAGTTCAAAACTGTCCCGATAGAAATGTACCGGTTCATCGTATCTTTATCATGATTACGCGTTTAGAGTTCCTATGCTGACAATAATCGACCTGCAATATAGCAGGATGTGCAAACCACGCGACGTCTTGAAGCAAGCGCTGGTTGGTCACGTTGTTAAAACACAGTTTCGACACAGTTGCGCTGCCAGACGTCGGCATCTTTCCCTTCTTCAATACCCCCTCTACTTGCCATCTTTTTCTGTTACAGAGGTTTTAGTCTTGCTCTGGCTTATTTGCTTGCCAATCGTCAACGTTACTACTGGATCCCTCTCCATGTTTTTTTATCACGTGACCTGGCCGGCGTGCCCTTGCTGCTGTTCCTTGTTCGCTGTCGCAAAGACGGCCGCCGGTGAGCGGCGCTCTGACCTGAGCCGAGATGGAGACTCACCTGTGTCAACAGCGCGGTCCGCGGGCGGGCCGCCGTGGCAGCCCAGAGATGGCACCGATGGCCTGGAATGATCGACCTCACGGGAATGTGCTAAAGCCAGCAGAGCGTGGCTGCTCGACGCTGCCCGGGACCGGCCGCCGCCGCGTCACCTTTCGAACAGCTGGTGTATAGTTTTCCGTACTGACGTAAACGACTGATCAGCAGGAAAAGGACACGATGTTTGCCCTTTTGTGTTGAAAGTGTGCCACGGAAATGCCGCGTAGGTAGTCAGCAAACCGGATCTAGCCCATACATGATCGGAACTAGAATGACATTTCGTGAGCTAGACGTCACAAAGAATGTGAATAATCGAAATCGTCAGGGAAGTACGTCACCGTCCGCTTTGGACCTCGTCATCAGGGCCGCCTGTGACGGGGACCAGAACCAGACAGCAGACAGCAGTCGCAAACCAGACAGCAGACAGTCCGAAAAGCTTAATTAGGTTCATGGATGTCTTGGCAGTAGAGCTTTTTCGGGAATAAGGCGTATCCTTGTATTTGGATCTAATAGGTGAATTGGGCTAGAATGGATCGGAGGCTGGTTTTAAAAGCTCCAAGTTACACGAATTCAAATTGATTGAGGGCAAACAGGCTGCCTTAAATGCACTGAAACCGTCACAAATGTCTATTGTAAGTTCCAGACGTGGTAAATGTGTCGTGTTTCATTTTACCTTTTATGTTAAGCCCGGCTGAAGCGTGGTAGATTTATTCAAAAGGTGAATAGAAAGTGGATTTGCCACGAGGGCTTGAGCCGAGTTGCATTTCGAGGTTTTCAAGCGACACGTTGAAGGTTCCATTGGCTTCATGACTGGGAGGGTTGGATTGGACTGGATACCGACATTCCATCTATGATCAGCTCTGCTTGACAACCGTGATCGAAAGTCCAGCGGAGCTCACAGAAAAGGTCCCTGTAAGTCAACAAACGGTGTTTTGAGCTCAAGTGTAAACAGAACTGACGGCACTGAACGTTTGCTTATGAGACCGTGTGCTGCAACATGGCAGTTCGAGCGCAGCAAACGACAGAGGACAGATGGCAAAAATGGTACAGTAGGGTATGCCAGCGTTTTATGCGTGTTTAGCCCAAAAATATGTTTTGGTTTGTCAAACCCCTTTTAGATCTTGCAGCTTCCACCTATAGCGGAAAATGTTGTTTAATAGAAACGACATAATATTGGTTCTGACATCCCTGCAAGCCATTCATCGTGTCACACAATACCTAACTTCCACCTGCAGTGGGCAGGGCACAGCTCGCTGCCAGACCAGCCCTGTTCCCTACAAACGATAACCGCATGAGACGCCCAATACGTGGGCCTGGCTGGAGCCTACTGTGGAAGGAGTGCCAGCCTCTTACACGTGAAGCCGCCTCGGAACTCCGCAAAGTGCATGACCTGCGAGCGGGCACACGCGGGATCACTGGCCGCGCACACCCCCTCCCCCCACCGCGCCGCACGGCCGCGCCCTCTCGCGACAGCCAAGGCCGTTCGCCGTCGCGGTCCGACGGCGGCAGCCGGCGCCTGCGCGGCGCGCCGCCACCGCCGACCGCTGCACACGCCCCTGCCGGCCGGCCGTGGCGCCGCCGACGGCCGGGCCGCTCGCCGCGGATTACACACAAAGCGGCCACGGCCGGCCGAGGTGTGCAGGGGCCGCACGTGGACAGCTGGGCTCAGTACGGTGTCGCGGTGCGCGCTGCGCCGACGCAGTCGACAGCGATGTCGGAGGCGACGCTGCGCGTGCTGCACACGTGCCGCGCGCTGCTGGCCCGCTCCGGAACCAGCGAGCAGGCGGCGCCGCTGCTGTTCCGCGCGTGTCTGTGTGCCAACGGCTGGCCGGGTGCCTGCCCGGACAGCGTGGGGCCGGGCCGGCCGGCGCCAGGCCTGAACCAGGCCGACCTGGAGAGCCGGCGGCTGTCCGAGGAGGCCGAGGCAGGTCCGCTGGGTGGCGGCCCGCTGGTGCCGCTCAGCGCCGTCCTCGCGCTCATCTGCATCGGCCTCAGTCGGGCTCGTGTACGCGTACCGTCAACGACACCGGCAGGACGGGCCGGCGGAGCCACGTGACAGGTGCGGACGCCCGCCGCCGGCTCGCGCGGCTCTCCCGCGGGTCTCGTCCACCCCATCTCTTCCTCTTCTTTCCCAATGTCTGTCTTCCACTCTGCGGGACAGTTCTGTGCTACTGCGCTCTTGTGTCATCTGGGGCCTCTCACCCTCCGTCTCTTCCTCCTCTCTCATTATGTCTTCAGCTTATTGTTATGCTCTTGTTTCATCCTCTCTGCGTTCCTGTGCGCTCTTGAGCGTGCTGTGTGCGCTCTTAAGCGTGCTTATAGGCTATAAGCGTTCAAATCGGGGTCTTGTGCGGGCTTTGGACCAGTTCGTGAACATTGCGATGACTGACTGGCCGCTAAAAAGCTTAGGTACTTTAAATACTTTTATCTTTTAACTTTCTGACGTATGGCCACTTAATCTGGCATTTGTTCTGGTCTTCCTATGCATTGCAACTTAGCTGACATTCCAATTTTCAAATACGTGATCTGGCCGACCTCATGAACCAGACGGGGGCGCGTTGAAATCGCGCGGGCTCAGCGGGCTGGTCATCAGGCAGGTTACAGGTCGGAGACGGCCAACTTTACTTGACAGCTGGGTCCAGTACCGGCGGATGTAATCGTAGACATTTGAAGCCCGTTGTATGGTGGTCTTGCGTTATGCGGCCATCCTTGGTGGCGCGTCCTGGAATTCCGCCTGTAAGCACGTTTGACGTATGTATGTTCGCACGTACCCTACCTGTACGTACGGACGTACCCGATGTGGAAACGCTCGGCTGCAAGTTTCGCAGACGTGCAGTTTCAGCATTCAGTATTCGTTTATTACACCTCAAACGCCGATGAAGACCCTGTTGGTGGGTGCAAACACTCTCCTTTCGTTTCCGTTCGTTAGCTTTGACTCCAGTTACAACACTGACCGAAATATAATGGTATCTGGCCTAAGGATAACGGTACCTGGCAGAAAAATAAAGTTATCCTAACGAAAGGTTAAGTTATCTGAACGAGAGGTTAAGTTATCTGAACGAAAGGTTAAGTTATCTGAACGAAAGATAAAGGCATCGTGTCCTAGTGGCCGGGAAGAGCTGTTGACTTGCGAAAGGTGATGCAATGTGGTGCTAAGTGTGATGTTATCAGCAGGAGTTACGGCAAGAGCTCAGATAGCTGTAGAAAACGAACACGGCTGCCGCGGCTGCTCCGCCGACTGGACGCCATTCATCGGCAGGCGGCGACAGACAGCAGGACAATCTTATCTGGGAGGACGCTCTCACGAACCATCTGTGGCGGCCCATTCCCCCTAGGTTCTGGTGACTCGGCCTTTTTGTTGTGGGGGACACATCTCGTATGCCGCGGCCATTGCTGAGGGTTCCCATTGCTGTTGTTTCTGATTCCGTTCTGAGATCCTCTGGCCTTGCGCCGCTTCTCCTCTGGCGCCTGATCGTTCGATGCGCAGCGGCTCTCTCTCAGGCGCCCCACCCCTCCTGGATCGGTGCTCAGATTCTCTGGCTTTACGCCGTGTGTCCTCTGGTGCCTCATCACACGGTACGCCGCGGCTCTCTCTCTCTCTCTCTCTCTCTCTCTCTCTCTCTCTCTCTCTCTCTCTCTCTCTCTCTCTCTCTCTCTCTCTCTCTCTCTCTCTCTCTCTCTCTCTCTCTCTCTCTCTCTCTCTCTCTCTCTCTCTCTCTCTCTCTCTCTCTCTCTCGCTCAGAAGCCCAGACCTTCTTGATCGGTACGGCTGACACGTCCGAGTCCGTCCCAGACGAAACCTAGGCCCTGTCATGCGGGCCAGGGGCGGAGAACGCTGCGCGGCTCCTGTGACACGACCGCGCCGCATTCCACTGAAAAAGTACCGGTTAAAAGATACCCGTTCCAGCGGCTTTGTCGCAAAAGTTTTTCTCTGCATTCTTCACTCCTGACAGAGGCCTCAGCCTGCAGAGCAGCGCCTGGAAGCTGTCTGAGTACAGACTTCTGGCACGGTCGGAGGAAGTTGGGGTCAAGAGGTGTGTACAGACTCTTTGCAGGGTCGCAGAGAGATGGGGTTGGAAGGCTGGTGCCACAGGTGTATTCCGGACTTTTCACACCTCGGACCCTCCGATCGGAGGCTGGCCCGCGCCAGTTGCAGGAGGGGGCGCGTCCCACTCGCTGCTTTTGGAGAGCACGCATGCACTGCCAAACTGGCGCATGCTGTGTTGGACACGACGAGCGCTGGGCGCCCCTGGTGACCCGGAGGCTGTTTCGGACACGAGTAGCGCACGGCGCCCATGGCGGCCGGGAAGCTGTGTTGGACACGAGGAGCGCACGGCGCCCTTGTTGGCCGGGAAGCTGTGTTTGACACGAAGAGCGCACGACATCCCTGGTGGCCGGGAAGCTGTGTTGGACACGAGGAGCGCACGGCGCCCCTGGTGGTCCGGAGGCTGTGTCAGACACGAGGAGCGCACGGCTCCCCTGGCGGCCGGGAAGCTGTGTTGGACACGAGGAGCGCACGACACCCCTGGTGGCCGGGAAGCTGTGCTGGACACGAGGAGCGCACGACACCCCTGGTGACCGGGAAGCTGTGCTGGACACGAGGAGCGCACGACACCCCTGGTGGCCGGGAAGCTGTGTCGGCCACGAGGAGCGCACGACACCCCTGGTGACCGGGAAGCTGTGTTGGACACGAGGAGCGCACGACACCCCTGGTGACCGGGAAGCTGTGTTGGACACGAGGAGCGCACGACACCCCTGGTGGCCGGGAAGCTGTGTCGGACACGAGGAGCGCACGACACCTCTGGTGACCGGGAAGCTGTGTGGGACACGAGGAGCGCACGGCGCCCATGGCGGCCGGGAAGCTGTACTGGACACAAGGAGCGCACGACACCCCTGGTGGCCGGGAAGCTGTGTCGGACACGAGGAGCGCACGACACCCCTGGTGGCCGGGAAGCTGTGTTGGACCGAGGAGCGCCCGGCGCCCTGGTGGCCCGGAGGCTGTGTCAGACACGAGGAGCGCACGACACCCCTGGTGGCCGGGAAGCTGTGTCAGACACAAGGAGCGCACGGCGCCCCTGGTGGCCGGGAAGCTGTGTCAGACACGAGGAGCGCACGGCGCCCCTGGTGGCCGGGAAGCTGTGTCAGACACGAGGAGCGCACAGCGTCCATGGTAGCCGGGAAGCGTCTGTTTCTGAGGAGTGGCTGGGTGCGCCGCTGACTGTGGCGAAACTGAAGGCCACAAACCCGGCCGGCGCAGCCGCTGAGTCCCCCCCCCCCCCCAAGTCCCGTTACTTTTAGCAGGACTGTCGTCAGCAAGCACGTGACACACCGCTTGAGCTCTTAGGAGTTACATCGGTGCATCGCAGATCATTGAACATTCCTGCAACCTGGAGTGAGCAACTAGCGGTACTCGAGTCAGCTTGCAAGAGTTATAGGAAATGGCATTCCATTGCGAGAGCTCAAAACGGCCTGTTTGACGCTTGGGGCTATCCATGTGCAGTTGCGTTCATCCTGAACAGCTCGTGGTGGCTCAAAATAGCCGAAGAGATTGCATTGCATGATATTTAATGGTTACATGAAATGTAGCAATTGCATGTTGGTAGCAACTGCATGATATGTAACGGTTATATGATTGTAATGGTTGCATGATATGTAGCAATTGCATTATATGTAACGATCACATTACATGTAACGATTACATTTTGTACAACGATTACCTTGCATGTGATCATGACTCAAAGCAGCTCATCGCAAGCCCGGGGACGCATGCGTCATTGGAGAAAACCAACGTATGCGGGCAATTCATAGCATCGTGGTGTGAGACACGACATGCGTATTACATAGGTTTTGCTACAGTAACCCTTTTTCACACGTGCACACTGCTCACCTGGGTGGTAACCGGCCAGCGCGATTCAGGGACAGGGCGCGAAGTCCGCGCTTTGACCTTTACGCAGAGCACATTTCAACATCGATACGCTATCAGCCTCCACCACGGTCTGTATAGCATGCACGACAGCGAGCGGCGTCGTCTCCGCGTGGGACCTGCGGCTTTGGCGGCGCGGTCGGACGCGCCGCCTGCAGCCGGACAGGCGCGGCCGTCCGGCCACGTCTGCTGGCGCGCAGAGCCAGCCCAGGCCAGAGATTGACTTGCATCAGTACGAGCGGGCCCCCGATCTCGGCGCCGCACCGAATAAGCCCGCGACTGCGCCGGCGGCCGGCGCGCGCCCGGTGCCCCGTTGCAGGCGTTCGGCCGGTATCGGCCCGAGGCGAGGTCCCCAATACGTAATGAGCTGACAGTACCTGACAGGAATCTGGGAGAGAGTGGGGGAGGCGCGCAGCTGAGGGGCCGCTCCCCGCTCTCTGGCCCCGCCTGACAGGACTCTGAGAGGGAGTGGCGAGGCACGCAGCTGAGGGGCCGCTCCCCGCTCTCTGGCCCCGCCTGACGGGACTCTGGGAGAGACTGGGGGAGGCGAGCACGTGGCGAGGCACGCAGCTGAGGGGCCACTCCCCGCTCTCTGGCCCCGCCTGACGGGACTCTGGGAGAGACTGGGGGAGGCGAGCACGTGGCGAGGCACGCAGCTGAGGGGCCACTCCCCGCTCTCTGGCCCCGCCTGACAGGACTCTGAGAGAGTGGGGGAGACGAGCAGCTGAGGGGACGCTCCCACTCTCTGGCCCCGCCTGCCAGGACTCTGAGAGAGAGTGGGGGAGGCGAGCAACTGAGGGGCCGCTCCCCGCTCTCTGGCCCCGCCTGCCGGGACTCTGAGAGAGAGTGGTGGAGGCGAGCAGCTGAGGGGCCATTCTCCGTTCTCCGCCACAGCTGGCTGGGTCGCCGAGTGTAACTAACCTTGGGTTCCGTCCTCTTGCGAAGGTTAGCGGTCCACGGTGTCGTGAGTTTGGCCGGAAAGCCAGCTGAAACAATTAGAATTCCCAACAGGCTGCGGAGTGTTCTTGCCTCCACGAGAGCTTAGTGGTCAAGAGCTCTGGGAACATGCTGCCCCTGCTGTCCCTGTGGTGGATAATTTAAGCCCAAAGTGCGTTTCAAATGCTGATGCCTGTCTGCGCTCGTGCAGTGTTTGCCACCATATTGTCTGGTTTAGGAACTGAGTGCCATCACTTTGAAGGCGGTGACGTTCGCTTGGGACAACCCGCGATGACGACGGTCTCTGGTGTACGATAAGTACCAAGTGTACGGCAGGTACCTAGTGTACAGTAGGTACCCAGTGCACGGCAGGTACCCGGTGTACGGGAGGTACCCAGTGTGCAGTAGGTACCCAGGTGGATGGAAGCACGGAAGGTCAAGATATAGAGTGGCACCGTCCAGCACGTCTCAGATCATATCATTTGAGCAAAAGTTATGCAGTGATTGCAGCATTAAATGGCAGCAGATCCCTTTAATCGCGCTATGGAAATGCTGGGAATTACGATCATAGCAAACAGTATGGAAGCAGACGGCATCTTCTGATTTTGTAGTCTGCACGCGCTACTTTAAGATGGAGCAAAGGACATAATTGTGATAGAACCGAGCATCGAATGGTTATATACGATATTCAAAGATTCAACAGTTCTCATTCTGAAGCACGATATGCATGCATTGTAGGGAGCCGTACGCAGAATTTGGCAGTGCGGTGAGGATGGGACATAACTTAGGAACCTCCACTGAAAGCCCAGTTTAGTGCTCTGCAGACACGTGGAACTTCTGGAAGTCGCTGAACTTCTCATGCCGTCAGACTGCTAAGTTTGATGCCAAGATTATTCACACTATTTACCTCGAAGCACTAAATGTCAGCACTTATTCGTTCACATGTATCTTTTATGACACACAACCGCACCTATACTATATATATATATATATATATATATATATATATATATATATATATATATTCATTTATGTGTGTTAATGTATTCGTATACTTAGGCAGTATACTTTCATTAATGCACGTTTTGCTATACGCCAGGGCAAATGTATCGTTGATCAGTTTCTTGCGCGTTTGTTCGATTGTTCGAATTTAATTCTTCGACATTTTCAATAAATCCCAAAATCATCTCGCTTATAGTCATACATATATATATATATATATATATATATATATATATATATATATAAATACGCACATATACATTGTGCATACACATATACATGAGGGAAGAGACGTGGCCCCAGGAGCCATTGCGTGAGTCCGTCCCTGGCATTGTATTTAGGCTGCGAACCAAGCCGGCAGCGTCAGCGAACCGTCGTGTGACGTCACAGGCTCCAAGTGTAACGAGCTCCCGATGAGGCCAGTCATATTGTGCGATCACGGCACGGCGTTGGTAGGAATGGCGTTTCCCGATAAATATCTGTTGTAAATACACGGCCTGGGTTTCCAGATGGCGTGCGGTATTTTTCGCGGCGCGTTATGACCCCAGAGTCCCAAGCTGGCAGCTCCGCCTGCGGCGAGGGCTGGCAATCTGTTCCGTGTTGACTGTCCGCGTGCCAACAGGGCTATTTGTCCCCGGTGAGTCGGCGGTCATATTTCTCCGTTCAAGGTTGCGACCTCAAGGTCACTACTTCTCACTTCCAGCGTCTGCATGTGTGGAAAACGAGCAAAGCCTCATTGCGTGCAAATCGCCGCTTATTCCTGCTCTGAGTTTCAGCAGTTAACAATCGTTTCCACCGGCCGTCCGCCGGTGTACGCTACTACGTGCCACACCACGTAGACACACGCCAGTTGAGTAGCCGTCAATGGGTAGTGTAACCAGTCAGACGGCCCGTGGTATCCCTTCCATGCAGAGGTACGCTGCTGCTGGCTCTAGGGACGTGTGCAGGAGTTGCGTTGTCTCTGGTTTTGAACGGGGGGGGGGGGGGGGGGGCAGCGGAGGAGGAACATCGCCAGGCGAAGGCCGCCGGCCTTGCGCGGGCAGCAGCTCGATCTGCCGGTGAGATGGGGGAGACCGGGCCTGGTGCACGCACACTGCTGCAGCTATATCTGGCCATCGCACGCACGTACGCGTTGTCCCGTCCTTGACGCCGGTGGATGTCGCCACCGATTCTGCGTAGGAAATCGGTCACCGCGGATTCTGCGCCCTGTTCGACGCTGGAGACAGGTCGGGGAGGGCGTGATAAAATCAAGAATTCGCAACCGCAGACCGACGATTAAGAAATCGTGTGTTCGATGATGGATACCTTCAACAGGGAGCTAAATGAATATCTAAAGGAATATACGGGCAGAACAAATAAATGGCGTATTACATGTTCGCTCACTCTGGATGAACGTCTGTTACGAGTGTCTAGCATACGGCATGTCTTCGTTAGCATCAGGCCACTTTTGCTGACAGCAGCACCTCATCCGGAGCACAAAAGCGTAGCAAGCATTCAAATGCCGCCGTGTTTAATGTTGTCACGCACCGGGCTTCCTGGCATGACAGCTGCCTCAACGACAGCTACCACGTGCTGCCCCGAAGACCCGTGTTCGGGGTCTGAGTCCTCCGCCTTTGGTTTCAGGGGAGACTCGCGGCACATGCCGGTGCCAGTCTGCGAGCTCGAGGCGGCGCGGCCCCCTCCGGCCGGCCGCTGCCGGGGCCCGCGCGACCTGCCGCCGCCTTACCTCGACGTCATCGCCGAAGAGCCTCCTGCCTACGACTCGGTCTGCATCGAGGACGACGCCAAACGAAGCAGTGTCGTTGACATTGTGTGACTGGAACGGCGCGGTCCGAGGGTCGGCGGCGCATTCTGGACTGGAACGGGTCTGGCCCCGGACTAGAGCAGGTCTGACCCCGGACCGGAGCGGATCTGACCCCGGACCAGAGCAGGTCTGACCCCGGGCCGGAGCGGGTCTGACCCCGGACCGGAGCGGGTCTGACCCCGGACCGGAGCAGGTCTGACCCCGGACTGGAGCGGGTCTGACCCCGGACCGGAGCGGGTCTGACCCCGGACCGGAGCAGGTCTGACCCCGGACTGGAGTGTGTCTGACCCTGAATGGTGCGGGTCTGACTCCGGACTAGAAGGTGTCGGGATCCCGCATGACCTTCCTACATGCGCTGCCACTACGTAATCTGGGTTACGTGGACCCGGTATCCGGGGTATAGTTACGCAAAATGACTTCCCGAAAGGGCGGGGGGGGGGGGAGGGCTGATTATTGACAAATGACGCAACTTACTCCTAAAATATGTCCACGAACGGGTTTTCCCCGGATTTCACCGACATCCTTCTCGAAGTCAAGAACGGGCTGACCCCCCCCCCCCCCCCCCCCTCCCCGGACAGAATAGGAACCCCAGTCGGGATTTGATGCTTGACCTGGTAGGTGCCGGGATCTCGCGAGTGTATGTCAGTCGCCCTCGACGCGGGCGACTTGCACCCGTGTCACGGTCGGGCGCGACTAAGGCTTGCACCCGTGTCACGGTCGGGCGCGACTAAGGCCGCGGTAAGGCGTCCGCGGGCCGCCTCGGACAGCGGGGGACTCCCCGCCGTGACGGGCGTCGGGGCCAGTGTTGCAGTGACCCGAGTGACCCGGTGGGGCCGCCGGTCAGCTCTCTGTCGTTTCGGCCCGGGTCTGCAGGCCGTTGGGGCGGCAGACACTTGGGCCGTCGTTCGCCGGAGGGGACGCGGACACGTCGTCGCACCGCTGGCATCCTTTCCAGCACGGACGGCGGACAAAACGCAGAAAATCACGGGCACTTGTTGCGCGCTAACCACGAAAAAATGATGTTGCGAGTGTAACGACCTGTTGGATCACAAGCCACGTCGTCCGAATTAGAAGCTGAGGCTGGGTTGAAGCGCCGCCAAACGGCCCAACAGGCCACCGCGGCTCTTGTCTTCATCTGCAGCTGGGAGTTCCCACCTCGCAACGCTGCCAGATGGGGCCTTCATCCACCCTGTATCACACCGCTACGCTACGTTCTGGAAGTAGTGCTACCCGCCGTTGGCTGAGTTAGGGAAGGAGCGGCCTCCGGTGCACCCTATGTTTGTGATAGATGATGTACAACTCTGACAGGCGACAGCAGTTCACTACTGTTTTCTGCGAACGGGTACAAGGTGCGTGATGGCTTCGTTTCGTCCTGTCGTCGGCGTGGACGGCGAAAATGACGCCCTTCTCGCCCTCCCAGATGAAACTCTTCGAGACCGGGATCGTTAATCCACGGCAGGCAGCCAGTGCTCGGTGATTTTCTGTGTTACCTTGAAACATGACGTCATTAGATCACGTTTGGTGCCAGCGATCCGTGAATCTACTGTATTCGCTGACCGTCGCTGTGGTGCCGCAGCGCGGTGCTGGGTGGGTCAGGCGAGGTTGTGAGTCGCCAGCGGTGACTGCAGGTTTGCGGTGCGGCGGTTGTCCGTGTGCTGGGTCGCATACAGTGTCGGCTTCTGCAATGCCTAGACATTGCCAGCAGGCACCGACTGACTCGGGTGTTGACAAGCCAGATGTGGCCGTCGGTTCGCTAGGTGGTAGGGAGATGGGTACGCCGGTCACGCGGTACGAGTAGCGTGCATGCAATTTTGTACTCAAAGGTGTTTTGTATGTTTGTACTCATCAGCTACTGACTGCTGCGAGTCAGCGAATGAGTGGGATCACAGGTCTTCCAACCCGTAGCGAACCCCATCTCATCGTCATGACTCTCGCAGGGCGCCCGCCGCCGGTGAGCCCGATTTGTCTGGAGGCACCGTACAAAAAGGCCATCATTACTTCCGTTCGCAGCCGCCCAGGCGAGCCACCTCGCGCGCGCCCTGCGCGGAACAGTTCCGTCCTGGTGTACGCAAAGCGACGTTGAGCTTTGTTCTTCACCACTAGGTGGGCATGAGCTCAGCCCTTGTGAACCGATAGCGTATGTTTGTGAACGCGCTTCTCGAAGAGCTTGGTTACCGAAAGTGGTTCCATACATGTGCATAGATATGAAATAAACGTGTATTACGACTCTTTGGTAATATTGAGCCTAGGTGTAATGGGCGAAGAACCTAGCGCATCCCAGGGAGATAACCATCTAAGCAAGATCTTTAATTCGCACGTAGCCTACATGAGATTCACCGTCTTGAGTACCCCCTCCCCCTCGCGCGCCAGGATTTACGCCATGGCGCCTTAGCACACGCCACCCCACCCTGTCTTCCGGGTTGGAACGGGACGGGACGGGACGGGACGGAGGCACATGTAGATACAGAGGCAGAGGCTGGGGCGGAGGAGGTGGCGGAGGCGGAGGCCGGAGATTGAGATGTAGACGGAGACGGAAACAGATACAGAGCTGCGAGGCGCTATCGCTGGGGGAGGCCACCCGAACCGCGCTCGCGGGACCGAACCGACGCACACACCTGCCATGCCGTTATAGCGCACTTTGTGATGAGCACCTCCCAGAGGGAAACGGGAAGAAGGACTTCCAAAACCACGGTCGTAGCAACCCAAACCCACAAAACTTTGTCTGACACGACGAAACGTCGCCCCACCATAGATTCAACGCTGAAAGCAAATGAAGGAACTTTGCCGGCGGTCGCCCTTTCAGGTACTTGGTGCCATGGATAATAATAATAATATCACCGCGAATATCCCCGTGTCCTTTGCAGCAAAAATTATAACAATCAACAACCATATGCCATGATTGCACATGCTATCCCCTGCTCACGAAGCAGTAAAATGTGACAGGAGTTTGGGGGGCATATCCAGCCAAACGGGCGCTGGCCTCAAACGCTCCAACAGTCGCCGTGCACCTTCAGGGCACACCGAGTCCCCATCGTGCGCCCATAGCGTGACCCCGCAGCCGGGCAGGTCACCCATCAGTGCCGCCAACGCCTCCTCCGAAGCTAACGCCACGTCCGCGCGAACTGCCAGTGTGGCAGGGCGGCCACGCGCCAGTGTCGCCATCTCTGAGATCTGACTTAAAGTCAGGCTTCGCGTGCCTTCGCTAGGTGGGCACCAGCCGAGCGAGACGAGAGGTGGCAGCCGAGTAGCTTGGAGGCGCTCCAGCTGGGTAAGCAGCGTGTGGGCGTCCACAGCGGGCACCTCGGTTGCGCTGCCCACCACGTCGGCGTTCAGAACCAGTGGAGTCATGTTCTGGGGAAATGTAAACTGATCATTCCTGTGAAGACACCAAATAGGCAATGCTTGAATAACTTCACAGAGTATGAGACAAAGGCACCTCATATCTTCAGATGCACCAGATGACCACCATGGCTATCTCCTAGTCCTCAGAATATGCAATGAGAGACTAAGCAGAATTGTCATGAGGCATGACAAGTTTTCTGTGGTGCAGTCAAGTGCTTGAAGCTCAGTCAGATTTTATGTCATAGATGTTAAAAAATCTGGGGAAGCTAAGTCGCACATATTTTTCCATGCAACACAACATAACCCAGTGCCTCAATCCATCAATATGTTAACCCAAACATGACAAATCAACAATAAACCCCAAGCTGCCAGTTTATGCTACTTCCACTACAGTAGGCTTTTGTTTTGTAGCGTGACCACTATGCAGTGACTGTGGTTGGATACTAATGAGAACAGATGGTGTCACAAGTGCACTGGAGTAAACACCTTTCAGTAGTACAATGTTAAATCAGGCCAAGTTGTTTTATCAAAATGTACAAGTCAACTGTTGGTGCAGCCAATGGTGCACCTACACCACATTCTGCACCACTAGCAGCAGTATTCCTACTCATGTACTGTCAGGTGGTGATGCAGGATGATGTCCACCACTTGCTTAATGATCTGGTCAGTCTTCAGGTCCAGCTTGAGGATTTTCTGTGTGCCAAACCGCTGCACAATGGCCAGGAACTGGGCTGCCGTAAGGTCCACCTCAGCTGGTGCCAGCAAATACCATGGTCACAAACACTTCACCAAGCAATGGCACTGGTGTGTGTAAGATGAGTGTACCTGATGTCACTGAAATATAAAAATGACTAGCAGCTGAAGCATGCCATGCTTTCTCCAATTTTTAACATGGTTGTGGTGGGTAAAGAGTACATCACTGATGGGTAAAAATGCACCCTGGGTGGGTAAAAGATGCATTGCTGGGAGGTGTAAGGGTATAATTAATGGATACAAAGTGTATCTCTATGGGCTGCCACAAATGAAGAGACTATAGATGTTTTCAAAAATGCCAACTTAACCAGGTAAGACAGGTGAGCCATCAAATGGTTTACCTGCCAGTGGCAAGAACATCAGGAGTGTTTCATCACTCACTTGCTGGTGGGTGAAGCATAACAGGCACTTGCTCATCAGCAGGCAGTGAGCTGACATCTGCCTCCAGGGCATCTACAGAAGCATTACCCAGTGCTGCCACAAGCTGATGTCTTGAGTTCACTGCATGTGCCCAGCGCAGTGTCCTGGCACCACAGCCACAGAAGGCAGGATGCATGATTACCACCTTCCATCAGTCACATTAGTGGTTAATGTTGGAGTCATATTCCTTGCTTTTTATAGAACTGCAGCCAAATCAGTTCAGAAATTCTGTGGATTATATATCAATCCTGTATGCTGGGAGCCAGCAGTTCAATAAGATAGCCAAGCAAAACTTGGAAGATCAAAATGAGTTAAAACTGAAAACATCGCGCATAATGTCCATATTTAACCGGACTTAAGTAATTTCTCCAAGATTTTAGATGCTAGTGGGGTGATAACGGCAGGCCTACAGCTGCCAACACCTGTTTTTGGTCCCCTTCTTAAATGTAAGGGGCTGGACATGCCATGTGACCTTGGGGTGCCCGTGGTGTAGCGGTAAACGGTCAACGCGTATGCGTTAACCACTACGCGTCTGGGAAGCCAGAAGTACGGGGTTGGATTCCCTGGGTTGCCCGCCCTTCCTGCCAGGGTGAGAGGCAGGCGACGCCAATGCCATAGAACAAAGGCCGCTCCACATAGCCTCACCAGCTGAGTGCGTCCTGAAGGCCCCAATGACATGACATACCAGACGACCTTCGCGCCGCCAACCACCAGGTGGCAGCCGGCCGCCGGTCGCCAGTCACCGCGCGCGCCTTGGCCGCGCGTCTATTTGGTTTGCAAGTCGCTAGAGATTTCTCCTGGAGAAATATCTCAAGACAGGCATGGGAGCTCCAGCTAAATGGGAACCAAGCTGACATATTGAGCTGCACCCACCTGAAACTAAGCTGACACTTGATTTCATGTGACTGTGGTCGAGCAGTTTTGAATGCGGTGAACAGTCACGCCTCTGCATTAGCAATCATTTTTAGAGATCTAATCTGAGCCCTTTGAATAGATGGATTTTTGGGATTAGAGCTCACGCCAAGCAGTGGCTGCTGTGCGAGCCACGACCCCGATCACCCGAATGCGCAATTCCATGTCCCTGACGGAATTTGGTGGCAAAAAGACGTGCCACGATGCTCGGCACCACCCGTCCTGCCCTTTAACGTCCTCTGACCTTTCTCGTGGCCGCTGTCACCGGGCGCAAATACTAGTCAAGAAAAAATAGCAAGCGCCGAAACCGACCTGAACTCAATCCGCCACGGGTGGGTGGATCAGAAGGCACACACTCAAACCAACTGATCCACCGGGACGGAATAAGCGACGTGGGCTCATTTAGACACTTCATGATCTTCAAGAACCAGTTCAACGTACCCACATTGTTAACATTTCACGCCTTGCACCAGCAATGAACTCATTGGTCTTCTTCCAAACCAGAAGTGTAATTTCCGTTTCAGTTGAGGAGGGGGCGGGCTTCGGTTCCCAACTTGGGCACCAGGCCCCTCCAATTTGGGCAGAAGTTGGGCAAAATCTAAGGAGTAGCCTATGTGTTGGAATATCTTGGAGGTTGGCTCTGTCGTTTTTCCGTGATCAGCTCACCCTAACCTAACAGGGACGTAATTTCGCACAACTTTGTCCTTGTTGCAGGCACTTCATTTTGCAACATGCCAGCTTAAGAAGAATGGCAGTAGCAATCTGAGGGCTGCTTAATTCTATATTTTCAGCTAAATGCAAGGCAAGAGGATCGGTGATGATTTGTATGTAGTTCCTATATTTCAGGTTACAGCGCTACCTAGAAGACAATTTGGGAAGACGCCTTTCTTATTGACAAAGGTGCTGCTAAATTAAGCTTATTTATTAAAAAGCAGAGCTAATTCTGGCACCAGATCTGATAAGGACTAGCTTTCTCAGATATGTTGAAATAGCGGCTAGCATTTGGTCTCCACACAGCACTCGACTTTACTCAGGAATTAAATACACAAGAACACTGCCAGAGCCCTGTTTCTCCCTTTCAGTACCTGTATCGAACCGGCATTTAACATGCCTAAAATAAGTGATGTCAAAAAATCAGTCATTAAATTCAGGGGTGGAACCAGCAATTGATCTGGAAAAATCAAGAAAAATATGCACATATATTCAATAATGCACTTACCCCATTTACTCCTAACACAATACTCGGTACACACGCACCACCCATGACACTGCCATTTCAACGTTAAATAGCCCCTTTCAGTATGGCACGTACGGGGACACGGGAGGCACGTGCACCCCCTCCCCTCTTTGGTTCCGGGGGGCCCGAAGAGCCCCTCGGAGCCTACGATTCAGGACGCGATTTGATGGCCCGAAGAGCCCGAAAAGCCAACCGGAGGTCTTATTCAGGGGTCCCGACTCGCAGGGCCTTGCACCGCGATGCCAGCCAGAGGGCCCTGCGCGCCGATCAGGAGCACACTGAGTCGACAAGGTCTTCTTATATTTCAGTCAGACACCACGCGGCCTGCGGGGACGGGGCCTCAAAGAACAGTCAGAGGGCAGTTTGCACCGATCGGAAATCCCATGCGTCACTATGGGCCTATATGTTGGTCAGGCACCACTACAAACGCACAGTCGGCTCCGTGGCGGCATGGGCCTAAAGGCCCATTTCCCAAGCTGGGACAAAGCCGAAGCCAGCGATTTAAATTGCCCGGGGCCGCACAGCGCCTAACAGGGGCCCTGTGTTGTCAAGGGGCCCTGAGCCGGCCAGAGGCAGTGTTCGAGGTGGCCCGAACAGCCTAGAGAACTCACCAGCTCAGACAATCAAGGCCTGATTGAAGGATCTAAGGGCCTAAAGAGCTGGTCGGAGTCTTATTCAGGGGCCCCGACCTGCAAAGACGGACCTTCAAATAACGGTCAGAGGGCCCTTTGCGCCGATCGGGGACAGCCTGAGACGATATGGGTCGATATGTCGGTCAAATACCACCGTACCACATAGTCGACTCCATGTCGGTACGGGCCTGAGGACCCACTTTTTAATCAGCTATATATATATATATATATATATATATATATATATATATAAAGCCGGGGGACAGTGATTCACATTGGTCTTGGGTCTTACATCTGCCAGGGGCCCACAGCGCCTAACAGAGGGCCCTGTGCTCGCAAGGGCCCCGAGACGACCAAGGGAAGTGTTCGATGAGGCCGAAGAGGGGGCCGGGCGGCCCACCGGGGCCGACGATCAAAGGCCCGGTTGGAGAGCATAAGGGCCCAAAGAACTGGCTGCAGGTCACATTAAAAGCGCGGCTCGTAGGGACATGACATGAAATACCAGTCAGAGATCCTCTTGCACCGTTTGAGGAATCCCTGAGACAATGCGGGTGTTTCGGTCGGTCAGAGACCACGAACACCGAACAGTTGACTCCCTGTCAGACAGACTCCCTGTTAGGGGCCGCAGTGCCGAACTGGGGTCCTGTGGCGGCAAGTGGCCCCGAGTCGGAGCGTTGTTTAAGAGGGCCCGAAGGGCTTCTAGAGCAAAGATCAAGGGTCCGAAGGGGTGGCTGAAGGGTCCGGAGGGCTGTCTGTAGGTCATATTAAGGACCCCGACAATCGGGTCGTGATCTCCAATGTCAGTAAGATGATCTCTTGCACTGATGGGAACCCTGAGACAGAAGGTTTCTCTATTTTTGCCAGGGATACGAGCAGTTAACAACTGGCTCAGTGTTGGTCTGAGCTCTGGGGGCCCATTTCCCAGCGGGGACAAGGCCGGGCCCGCAGTTTGCGTTGGTCGGGCTTCTGCATCGTTCAGGGGCCCACAGTTTCTATCAGGGCATTCTGTGTCAACGAGGGGCCTCGAATCGGTCAAGGGAAGATAGTGCGCATGTTCTCGATCAAAACCTACCCGTTCTGCCTCTACCTTAAAGGGAGCGTTCCACATTTACATGGGGTTTTAAACTGAAATAACCATCTTGAATATTTTTAGTGCTGTTTACAATTCTGCCCTTCTCAAGGCCCAATCTCCTTTAGTTTCTAAGTTACACGCCTTCGAAAATGGGGAAGGGTGTATCGGGGAGAGCATTTCAAAGTCATCTTGGCATTAATGACTCTATAATAACGTCATTCAAATGCGCCATTCCATAAGCCATGCGGAGATCAAGGCCAGCACAAATTTCAGTGTCGAAGCGTTCATGTCTGGTGTTCGTGAGCACGTCTCCAGATATCATTGCCGTCAATTGGCTTTCAAACAATGTTGTGCAAGGCATGATGACGTAATCAAAGCATGAAGTATTAGAGGTATATATTCCAAACAGAGAGTTACGCTGTCTTGAGCAGTCTTTTCCACTTAAAAAGCATATGAATAGTTATATGTGAGCTTGTTTCATCACATCTGATGCTTGCTTCAAGACCATTAAATGTGAAACCTACATATCTCCCATGCTACCTAATGAACTTAACATGCTAGGCCAGTTAAGAAAACTGCGTTGAATAGCTCTCGGAAAACTCTGGACATAGGCGCTAATGAACGTCGACTTGTAAGACCAATGGTATGTTACATCAGACCAAATAGGTGAAGGCGCCAAAACACAACGACCATAATCCATTCCCATGAATTATCATCATAACACTCTTGCCATCTGGAGACAAACATAAGATGCGAACGACATAACGTTACGCGACAAAATGAACTCGCAGTACATCATTTGGAATTGGCCTGCTGATGCACTTCCATCCAGGCCTGCACCGCTGGGTGCCATTTTGAATGGGGATAGCAACGTCAGATGGACCGGTTGGTCGAGATACGGGTGCCCTAACTCTGAATGATCTTCGTTAACAGCACCGTCAAGGGCGCCGTCAGTCGACCTTCGTGGGTCGCGGTCCCAGCGTCCTGCAGGCTCAAACAACACACTCTATCAATGTCAGGTTATTTGACAGTGGATTTCGACATTCAAAGTCCCAACATTCAGACAACAGCCTTATCAGTGTCAAAGGACTGCTCCTCGGTGTCCCGAACTGATACCTTCTTAACCTTGATATCTCTATCCCAACTTGCTGAACGTTGACCTCGGTATCCACGCGTGGAGTCAGCGATTTTGAGTAAAACGCATGTTGTCCAGGCCAGTATGTACGTACATTCAGGGCACGTTCGATAGGCCGCGTCGCAGTTGTCATCTGTGTCCCGTGTGACGCAGCAGTCAAGAGTTCGCCATGCTGACATTCCCGCACAAACGCAGCAGATAATGACAGCGCCACTCAACTGCAAATGTCATCGAACATGGCCGATTTGATAGGCTTTGCTGAATGTTTGAGTAGGCGGAACGAGTGACGTCCCCACGCTGTTCCTGATCCGGGTCTGCCACTATATAAGGTGATTGCAAAGGACGGTCCGGCGTTAGGTGTTGAGCTGTCTCTCGCCAGTCATGCGTCTGCTCCCCCTCATTGTCGTGTTTTGTCTGGTGCTGGTGGCCGCTGGAGGTGAGTTGCCGGTGGAGTTTGAGGTTATGAATTAATTTTCGCCAGGGATTGTCGGTTGCCTTCGGTTGGAATGTGACCCTTGGGATATTGTGAATTCCCCCGATGATGTATTACAGCAGCTTGGTCTGCACGTTATCGCTGATCACTGACACCGGACGCATATCCGGAAATGGTGCCTTTCGTCATAGGGGCGTAAGTAAAACGCGTGAAATGTATAGGTGATTTCTTCGGTAGATATGCGATTACTGCATGAGTACCTCGAGAAGTTCAAAAGCATGCATCCCCCTCGGTCGGAGAGGGTGACGCTGTAGTGCCGCACAGAACAGCCATGGCTAGGCTGGACTGTTGGTCACACCAGGAATCTCATATCCCGCAATTACCAAAATATTCTGGCATGTCCATATGGCAACGCAAGAAAGAGTCTGAAATGTATGGGGGCTATGGAAAGGGAACAGCAACATGGCTTTAGGGTGTGCAACACCACGGGATGAGTAGCCGAAATGATATCGTCTCACAAAATCAGCGGAGGCAAGTCTAAAGTGAACTGTGATGAGGCATATCTGGGCTGCACACGTCACGGACGCAAAAAGTACTTCCTTGCAGTCAGGGTGGAGTCAAAGAAAATACCCGGGCGGGATTCCAAGGGCAGCCTCCGGTCAGTGTCATTCAGCGCGCTGAAGGTTTGACCTAAGATAACTCGCTTGGTCCCCGCGAGCACCACTAGACAGGCAGCACATGTAACGCCGCTATCAGTTTTCAGCATCCCAGATCATCGGTCCTTCTCACAGAAGTGAAGTAGAGATAGCCACTTGGTTTCTTCTGGCTGTTGGACGGTTTGTGTGCAAAGTTGTGTCTGGTGCCAGCCGCAATGAGGGTAGGAAATGATACGACTGATGCTTATGATAAAAATGATGCAAATAATGCGTTATAAATGATACAACTGATACGTTTCAGGCCGAAGGTGCCAAAAATACGGCCAGGCGTGCGGGAAATGGAACACAAAAGTCTGCCGCCGGTGCTGGTTTTCCAAGCGTCTCTGCTGCCGTCGGGGCGACACCCTCGGTATGTTCCGCCGTTGCCGCCGTGTACAGAGCAAATGCGTTGCCATGATGATGTAGTTGTGACGCTATATACCACGAAACTCCATATGAAGCGAATGGCCGTCTGTAAAATGTTGATCAACTCCCGTCATGCGTCGTGCCGATAGTTCACCCGTTAAACATCACTTACGGCATGAGCACATCAGTTGTCTCCGTTTTTATCGCTTTGTCACTTTTCGCTTTATTACTTTTTTGTGTGTGTTAGCACATTGTGCTTTTTCGCACAGCGTGGTTTTTCGCACACTGCACGTATTCACATCTGCAATGTGGCCTCGTTGAAACAATAGGATGGTTAACGTAAATGGAACAGTTCAGACAACCGAGAAAATGTTGTTTACGTACCACCGCTTTGCTTTAGAATTGCCACCACACGCCCAACAACAGCCGCACGCTCTCTTCTTTCAGTTGAATGTCGAGCCAAATGCCATTTCCCTGGCTTCTGCAGCACACAAGCCGGCACCTGCCGCAAAGGATGGTGCTGTGTCCGCTGCAAAGGCAAATATTGCAGAAAGGGTTAATTGCACCACTTGCGCCGGCTGCCGCTGTCGTCAACAGATGCCTAATGACTGCAGTCATGCCAGATATGAAGAAACTGCATGCACACGGGATTTGAAGTTGGTGGCAACTCGCAAGGTGGTGCGTAATTCATGGCAGACATTCATGCCAACCGGGCGCGTGGCTATCTGTAATAGAGCTTGTTATGGAATACAATTATGGGACGCTGGTTGTTTGTATCTGTTGTGCTAGTGTAGAGTCTGATGTTGGCAAGCCGCAGTGGTGGCTATTGAGGCATGGTATCGCGAAAAATACCAGATGGCGGTAGTGATCGCACGGCAGGTGACAGCCAGCATTAAATTAAGACTAGGCGCTGCTAGCGTCAAGGATGGCGCCACTGAGCGACATTTCCAGTGGCTACATCGAGGCCATGTAGCAATGCAGACCAAGACACGGACTTTTTGCCTGGAAAGACGAAGTCTGCAGATCGGCCACCCCTCCCCGCTTTTCGTCCCGGTGCTCTGTGGGCTCTAGGAGCAACGGCCTTCTAGCGCTCGCAGATGTGGCCAATGTCAAAATTGTTTCCGAACCGACACCCATGTGCATTAGGGTGTGTAATCAGCAACAAAACCAAGCGAGACAAAGAAATTATTTGGCACAGGAGCCTTAAAGTGCACGGCATAGCAAAATGTCTTCCCAAAAACTCAAATTCGTGAAGCGCGAGTCGATAGAGATATTACCGTAAGCCGCCGCCCGGCGTTGCAGTTACCCATGCTGGGCGACATCCGCTGCCGCAAGTAACACCAGCCGTGGACGGCAAGCGACACAAAATACCTTTGCGTATAGAAACGATGCTTCCGGAGCGCGCTTTAAGCTGTCGTACGAGAAAATCCCGGTCTAAGGTCTAATATGCGGATCAGACATTGCCCGATTAATTGTCATTTGGCGGAAGCTTTATGTGCTGTTGAGTATGAACTCGTTGTACGAGTATGCTGGTTAGAATTGCTTTAAACTTTCACTTCTCTAAGACAACTCACGCAACGCAAACATAACTCTGCAAAGCATATGGCTTAGAATATATTGTCTGGTGTACAATTTGATACATTTAGCAAGTCCTACAGCCAGTACCACGGGCGTAAGGGGGGGGGGGGGGGCGAAGGGTGACCCCATGCACATCCTGCTCCTTGCCGACCCTGCGTATTCGATGCACCGACCCAAACAGCAGTTGCTCACAGCCTGGAAACCCAAAACGCGTGTTGCCAGAGATCGCACGGTAGCAGAAATACCGTCGCAGCTAGGCTCCACGCATTGCCGAAGCTCCAACTCCAGCCCAAGACATCCTCGGTAGTGCGGCGCTGATTGCACTCCTTGTGTAAACCAGATAGGGCGAGATGGCCAGCGGAGCATGCACTTTGTTCCGCAGCTCGCAGTCGCCGAGGTCCCGCAGTGGAGAATGTGTGACTGGTCCGTGCCAGGGATCAGTTCGGCGAGCCTCACGGGTATTGAAGTTTATCGCTGAGATGGCGAAGACCCTGGGCCGAAGAAGACCCTCGGTTTGCTGCTCACGAGCGGCGCGACGATCGGAACCGCCTGTTCGCGTATCATGCGATTCTCATCTCACACCATGTCCAGCAACAGCTGTTCTGGACGGAACCAGTACCCGTTACGCTGGAGGTCTGACTGCATCGTGGCCTATGTATGCCGTGGCAGCTCGCGGAGCAGCGCGATGCTCCGGAGCAAGTTGCGTAAGCCAAAGTAGCAGTTGCTACTCTGCCGGATGGCGGACCATACCGACAGGTAGTGGCCCACAACGCACTGGACGAGGTCCTTGAGAGCGCTGCTGGGGGTCTCGGTAGAGATGTGAACTAGGAGCAGGCAAGCGGCCAGTTCAACCATCTGAAACACAAGCGAATATGCTAGAACAATTCGTTACGAACTAGATACACTAGATACACTTTTTTTAGATACACTAGATCATACACAAGTTATTGCGCCTTTTAGTGTATGCAATTATGCCAATATCCAGAGCCCTTAAATGCGACGGAACACATATCAGCAAATTTACTAGTAAGCATGAACTAACGAGCAAATGAAGCGAGAGATTACAGAACAAGGCATGATAATGAGTCAATACTCAACAGTGAACAAATGGAATATCCATTGACACTTGATGAAGTTTTAACACTCCTTGCTATAAATATTAAGATAATGCGTTTTCATATTTACGTGGCATGTTTCCATGGCCCGATTTCCCACTGGGCTGTCACGTTTCGGACAGAGCCGTCTTGAACGCCGGAGGATAGAAGGTACAGCAGCTACTAGTTGGTGCTCAGCTGCTGAATCAGGTCGACCGACAGGTTTGGCAAGTGCTCCGACCTAGGCTTGAATGCCATAACGTGCAGACCTCTCCGGCACAGGTCTCGCCGATGGGTCCAGAAAAAAAATCGATCCTGTGGTCGTGCCGTCCAAGCTCAAAAGCAGATGGAGGAGGCTCAGCTCGTTGCCGTGCAGCTGGCAGACGAACTAGTGTACGGGTGACTCGGTGGCCAGCTTAAACAGCCGGAACATGCCGCCTATCGTTTCGGTGTTGAAGGCCGTGCCATCGCAGCCGAGCACATTGAGTAGCCCAGCCACCATAGCTGCCAACCGCCAGAGCGGTGTTAGGCAATTCCCTGACGCTATAATCTACAGTGACAGTGGTCTCAACCGGGACGAACAATCAGCGCCGTCGCCACCTTCTACCACGTACGGAACCGTGTAAGAATCCGTGCTCTCGGCTGGCTCGCAAGCGCTGAGACCACTTGGTCCCGGAGCAGGCTCGGGGTCAACACTAGCAGCCAGTGCTGGTTCAGCAGGTGGCGCGGGCTCAGCAGTCGGCGGGGAAGACGACTCGGGCTCAGCAGCAGACACCGCCTCACTGGCGGCCGAGCCACGACGCCCCTTGAGTTGTCTGGTCATCCTCCGCACCTCGCGAGCCTCCTTAGTCACAATCATATCCCGGTCGTAAAACCCCAGGGTAAGCTTCCCGTACCTGCACTGGTCCTTCATGGCAAATCCTCCTGATACATTGCGCAGCCAACTGGGCATGGAAAGCTGCACTGAGGCTTGCGCTGACATTCCGCAACATTAAGAAGCTTGTTGAATTTCGTGGTGGCGGCGTTGCTGTGTCACCTTCTTTCTTTCTTTGATTTCTTGCTGGTGGCTCTATTTGGATGTCATCAATCCCTCTCGATCAATTTTGTCACGTATTTTAGATCACGAACACAAATCGTTCCGTTGGTCCACAGTGCGCTGATTTCTACCGTCGCGGTCTTGAAGCTAATATTAGTGAGATTCCTCTTCGATTCGCTCAGCCACCTGAAGCAGCTGAAGGCTTTCCTGTAGTCGGCAGTTGGTGGTGGGACAGACGAGCTGGGTGGCCTATCACAAAATGTTTTGTGCGCGACCGTGTAGCCTTTGGCATGTTTATGCAAGCAATTTTTCGAAAGAAATGTTTCAGTACCGGCAAAACTTAACTAGTAAGCCCATATCTACCACGCAAAAAGCACATAAATTGCGAATCAACATCATAATGATGCGTTAGCAATAACAAACTTGAACCAAAGCCGGTCTGCTGGGGCATTCTCATAACTCTACAGCTTTGGGGTTTACCAAAAACCAATGTTATTTACTAAAAAGTCAGCTTAAAAGCTGTTTGGCAATATTTTGCTGGTGCTCTTCATGATATCTATTTCATACTTAATTCCCCAAGTACCAGTAGTGTAGAAAGTGGCAGCTTTGAGGCTTGCTGGAGGATGATCTCAGTGCGTAAAATAGGTGGCGCCAGTATGGAATAGCGATTTTCTTGGCCTATCAAAGAAAAACTGTTTTCGCCTCACGAATATCAACATTGGTGCGGTACGACAGACCAGGAATTTAATCATAAATCCGTGTGCCAAGGAAAAACTTTGTCTCAGCTGATTCCAAGAGATTCACCCCCTCGATGACACACCCTAATGTGCATGTGGAGAGCATGTCCAATACTTTTTCCATTTGGTTTTGATTTTAAAAACGACCAGTTACTGGATTGGTTGACAGCATATTGACGTGCTTTATTTTGTCACTGTCATTGCGGTATTGGTTTTTTAAAGTATACTGATTTGTGCAACCTCAGGCTGTAGGCTCTGTGTAAACTGCTTTACGCGCAACACGTGATAACCGAATATCCTTCTGCATTTTGGAAACAATTTTCAATAGAACTGCATTCTGCAGCTTACGTTGTCAATGTAATTTAGAATCATGTATTTTTTCAAAGAATCAGTGCATAACCTGGGCATTTCTTGTCTGCAGCACGTTAGTAGCACACAGTATTTACCGGGCAGATGTTCATGTTTCGGCACCCTTGCGGAAAGTCTTGACCACACGCTTCCTGTCCGACACCCTAGGTGACACCACTGGCCTGCGCCTGGAGCCATCACGCTTCCGCGTGCCCGGTGAACCAGAGGACTACCCCAGCGACATGAAGAGGAGGTCATGCCATACGAACATACCATCCGGACCGAAGGTTCTATTGAAAAGCGAAAAAATAAGAAAAATTCAGTTAGAAGCGAATAATACCCGTGTCGCAATGCCGGGGGGGGGGGGCGCTGGTCGGTGCAGCGTAGACCGCGTGAGAGGGCGAACACTCTCCAACTGCTGCAATCACCTGGGTAGGATTCAGTCGAGAAAAAGTTCGCCACGAGTCAGAACTGAATCAAAGACAACTAAAGGAACAAACAGTGGTGGGAGGTGTTCATGGGTACTGGAAGATGAATCATTGATGCAGTCAGGTTGCAAAGGCTGAAATTAATGCTAGTGCTATAACAAAGCAAACTTCGTAAGATTAATGCTGAGCTAGTAAAGAAAAATAGGCAATCAATGATCATCTAACACGAGATGCACTGTTTGTGAGTTCGCCGATAGACACGTGCAAGGTGCTTGCGGCCGAGATTGCACGTGGCGTAATGGGATTGTGGGTTAACGTCACTAAAAAATTTCGTGGACGAGAGGAAATAAATTCGTAAGGGTTCTTAGCTTCACAATACTCCAGTTCAAGGTGGACCAACGCTGTGTTGCTGCGGTAGTTTTTTTGCTCGTGGTATCTGTCTCCAACGTGGCGCACTGAAATGTTTTGTGCGTTGTGCAATGTTTTTCTTTGGAAAAGGTTATACACAAAGCTGCTAAAGTATCGAGCTAGTGTTCCGTGAGGGACTTTGGTATGTAGTATGTGCAGACAAGTGTGTTTTTTATGAGCTGGCTTTCATTAGCCTGGAACTTGAGGTTTGCATCTTAACAACGAGTTAATAGGTAATGAACCACTGCTTTAACAATATGAAATACAATGCCATCAAACATATTTCAATTTCACTTGTCCAAAAGATGATTGAAAGATTTACCCAAAACAACCGAAAACGAAATTAATCTGCATCGTTTTAAAATTTACAAATATTTCGTCTTCAACTGACATAACCACTGTATGTCGATACCACGTAATCTAAAAAGCAGATCCAACATGCTTAAGCCCAAAATTTTGGATATAAGCCTTCTCATCGCCGACATCAGTGCCGTATTCTCCTGTACCATAGCTTTCGATATCATCTTCGCCGGCTTTCTGGGCTTCATTCTTTTGAAATTCGGCCTTGGGAGCCTAGATGACCTAAATTAGGCTACCCTCGTCTGAAATTTCTTAACCTCGATTTTACCCGCTTCACTTTTGCGAGATTCCTCTTTCTCAATATCGGAACTCAAAGTCAGCCTTCCGATATTACCATAGCTAGCTGGGAGCGCAGGAGCTGGGTGCTGATCGGCAGCGCGGGAGGCAGCAGCACCGGGCGAATTCCGGCCAAGACCAGCAGCAGCCCCAGGGCCGACCCCAGGACGACTAGCGGCAGCTACAAGGCCGCCCCCAGGACGAGTAGCGGTGGGTCCAGGGCCAACCCCAGGAGAGTCATCCATGATGTCTGCAGTAGGTTAACATTGAGCAGTGGGCACGGGCTGGTTTACTTCCGTGCTGATATGCCGTAGGCACCGTGTGTTATGCAATACTAATTTTAAAGACATGTTGCGATTGAACCACTATGGGAGGCCTCGTTTCTTTACCGTGCAGCTTGAAAACAAAAAGATAGAGCACTTGAATGGTCTTTATGCGATAAAAGGAAGCGCTTTCCATCAAACAGTTGTATTGCTAGTGGCCTTAAGGTCAACGCTATCAGGAAGAGAGCTTATTGGTGATAGTAGCTGCCAAAGCCTGCGCAGAGTCCTCAGCCTTTTAAGGCTGAAATACAAGCTTTAAACCTCAGCGCATCTAAAGGCTTTTGGTAGAGTTCTTCCGTAGAACTCCCATGTCATAGCTCACATTATGGCATACCTATGCCGTTTAAGGCAAGCCGTATGAAAGACAGTAGAATGATGTGCGTGGCTTCCGCTGTATACAGCTGTATACACATTCTGAGCGACTCTGATGACCCTGTTCTCAGCATATTGCGCTCTTTCCAGTCCTGCGTGGCGTAGTGCTTCTCCTTTCGGCAAGTGGCGTTCATGAGGCATAGCTGCGTATTACGAAGCGACGATAATGCTGCAAATGTCAACGAGCATTGTCGACTTGACAGTGGACTGACTTTTCCGGCGCGGAATGATTGACGTTCCCTCCCGTTCCTGATCCGTGTTGGCCACTATATAAGGTGAGCAAAAGAAGCCTGGGCATAAGGTGTTGAGTCGTCTGTCGTTAACCATGCGTCTGCTACCCTTGGTCGTCGTGTTTTGTCTGGTGCTGGTGGCCGCTGAAGGTGAGTTGCTGGTGGTCTTTTATATGTTGATTTCACGTTTTGCAGGGATATTTGGTCGTTTTTGGTTGGATCGCGATCCATTGCGGCTGTGCTTCCCAGCCGATTAACAGTTTCGTCCCCACTTCACAGTGCGTATATAATTCGCCGTGGGTGAAACAATTGTGTGCAGGCATTGGACACAACGGCACGTATGCTGCCTTTTTTTATGTGTTAAATCGATAAGTACATCGTACAACATTTCGTGACCTTTGTATTCTGCCCGAGGCATCCACTCAGCCTCAATGTATTGCAACAGACTGATCTAGACATTAGTTGTGATAGCTTACTTTCAATTGAAGCTGCACAATGTTGTTACATCCGAACTCGGCTCCAGATTTACATCCGAGCTCAGCTCCAGATTTACGTCCGAACTCGGTTCCAGATTTACATCCGAACTCGGTTAAAAAAAATTTGCATCCGAACTCGGTTCCAAATTTGCATCCGAACTCGACTCCAAATTAACATCCGAACTCGGCTCCAGATTTACGTCCAAACTCTACTCCAGATTTACATCCGAACTCGACTCCAAATTTACATCCAAACTCGGCTCCTACATCCACACTCAGCTCCAGATTTACATCCGAATTTGGCTCCAGATTTACATACAAACTCGGTTGCAGATTTACATCCGAACACAGCTCCAGATTTACATCCGAACTCGGCTCCAGATTTACATCCGAACTCGATTCCAGTCCAGAGTTGCTCAATTCAGATTTCGTTGTCCCCGGTCCCGTGATGCTGTGAAATGGCCTGCTTGTTGATGTATTCTTTCAGTGGAAGAGGAGAAGTATGTCTTGACTCGAAAGACACTTCAGATCTTTAGCCTGCCGCCAAGCCGCAAAATTCCTTCGTCATCGATGAAGAGGCTGAGCTAACTGACGAAGCTCCGTCCGCAAGGCCTTTTGCTTGAGCGACTTCGCTGATGTTTCGTCTTGTCTTTTTGCTTTATTAATTTCAAAACGGAGGAGTCTTCCTGTGCAACGCCAACCCATACATTTTTCGGCTTACACAAAATGCTCTGGCTTGCGATCAGTTCCTAATTCTTTGTTGGTGCAGTGTTGCTGCTGCGCTCTGATATTGCTCTTCGCGGAGTACACCTAGGCAGTCACCTAGGCACTCGCTGCAAACAAACCGGCACACCTAGGCAGTCATTACAAACAAACCGACACATCTAGGCAAGTCGCTACCAACAAACCCGCGCACCTAGGCAATCATCACAAACAAACCGACACACCTAGGCAGTCAATGCCAACAAACCGGCACACTTATGCAGTCGCTACAAATAAACCGGCATACCTAGGCAGTCGCTACCAACAAGCCGGCACACCTAGGCAGTTGCTACCAACAAACCGGCACGCCCAGGCAGTCGCCTAGGTGGTCACTACAAACAAACCGAAACATCCAAGCAGTCGCCACAAACAAACCGGCATTTTTAGGCATTTACTATAAGCAAACCGGCACATGTAGGCAGTCACTACGAACAAATCAGTGGAAAGCTCCGCATGATGCTCGACGTATCTAGTTACACATATGCCTATATCTTTATAGCGAAACGCAGTCGGTGATCAAGATATTGTTAGGATCGTAGGGACATTTGGTGCTACATGATTGCCAACACGAATGTTTGAAGAGATGCTCCATACTTGAATATAATGAGGTAGGCATCACGTGTAACGAAACACGACCTCTTGTTACTAAAAGCTCACATTTGGTGGAAAGTGGAAAATTGTGGTCTGGAAAACAACATCTTCACCATTTAGTAAATTTGCTCCACAATGCGCCTTTCTTTGATTGCGTCGTGAAACGCCTCTAAAACATCAGAGTCGCTGCCAGACTGGCTGTAGTCAGAATTACCACTGTTGCAGGATGGGAGGACTCACTAAGAGAATACATGCGTAGCATGGATAACACGGAGTAAACACCGATATGACAATATCCATACAGCTCTGAAATTAGATAGCTTTAAAAGTATTGATACTCCCCTCTCTCCACAACCCCAGTTTGCTTTCCAAAGAACGTCATCGCACGATTTCCGATAACACGCGCAAGGATAGCAATTATATGTTGTGCAGGAATGCGGTCCGTGCCACTGAAGATGCCTGATTCACTTGCAGAAATATAAAAAACCGAGAGGTGTTGTTCTATGCCTCATACAATGTTTCGACGGGAGGCAAACTGAGCAGAAGATGTTGAAAACATCCGTTCATACAGTCTGCTAAGCTGCAATTTTTGGAACTATATCGAATTGTGATTGACGTCACAGCTTGAAGTGAGTTTTTGACGACGGTCAAAATTATATGCCCTGGTATGCATAAAAATGCAGGCATAACAAGCTCAACTCTCAGGCACCAGCATTCCAGATTTCAACGACTGTTGTACAGATACACCAGTATTTGTAGGCGGTGTTGGGAAGTGAGAGAGGCTAGAACAGTGGAAATGACACAGTTTTCCGGAAACTTGGTTGGTCATGCCTTGAAAAACGGGGAACTATGGGCATTATGAATTACTGTCATTACCAAGCCCCCCCCCCCCCCTTCAACACCTCAGATCACCGGCCCCTTTTCCATGGGTGAAACCCTAGTGACAGTTAAGTTCTAAAGCGTCACAAGTGTGACTGGTTCCAACGGTGACAAGACCGTGACGCATTCCAGGTGCCCGCTGCGGCCGCTTCGGGCAGGCGTGTGGGTTCTTCAAGAGGAATGTCTGCCGCTGGTGCCCTGGCCGCAGGGAGCGGTCTCTGCTGCCTTCCTGGCGACACACAAAGTATGTCCCTGCTATTGCCACTTGGTGCTGAGCGAGCGTGTTGCCATGGCGACGTTGTAGCTTTGCACGTCATGATGCGTTAGCTATAGCAGACGGTCGTCAGTAAGAAAACCCGTGTATGAACCGCCAGGCATTTCCTTACGTGTTATGCACTTCATATTTTTTTCGAAAGCTTCATTTGTGATCCTGTGAAGCATTATCTTGTGAAGCTTATTTCGATATCGTGCGCTTTTTGGTACGATGATTTTAGTACACATTTGCACTAAGGTTTTGTCTAAATCATAGCTATTTTAGACGAAAAGTCCTAAATGTACGTCGTACTCTCTGGGTAGTTGTATGAAGTGTACCGATGAAACGTCTATGGCCTTACAGTAAACAGAGCTTGACCTGGACTGTAAGCTATTTCGTGTATTGGCCGTTTCGGTCGTTTATTATTGGTCGTTTCATCGGTCGTTTATTGGCCGCGTAGTTTGAAATCTGTTAAGTGCATTGCGTGGTTCTGTTCAGCTTTTCGTGGTTGCGCTTCTGCGTGTCCTGCCATACATTACTGTATTTTCTGTTGAAACCATAGAACGACTGTCATAAGTGATTCATATTTCTATGTCAGTTGAATCAATATTCGTAGAGTTGCGCAGTGTATGCATGAGTATAAAGTATATATGCACGCATACGTGGCTCATCTCAACGGATATTTCTTCGATACACCTACACAACGCATGCTATCGTATGTCTACACCACGTATGGATATGTATATGCCTTCACCACGTATACGTATGCAGACAACCTACATCACGTCAGCGCACGCCGCCATTTCAGAGGAATGCCAAGCTAAATGCCATAAACCGAAAATTTGCACCACAAGAAGGGATACTTGCCACAAGGGCTGGTGCTGCATTGGGTGAACAGGACAACATCGCGAGACAGAGTCAACTGCATCACCGACCGCCGGCTGCTGCCGTCGACAGAAGATGACTGGTGTTTGAGGCCACCCAGTGACTGTCAGGGCGTGACATCCCCATGTTTTCAAATTCGTGGCCTTCTTGCAAGCCCGTGTAGAATCCTTGACATGCCTGCATGTCGGAATTACATTCGGCGGCTTTTTATAAGGTTCTGTACGAAATACAATAATGGAGCCGTCTGCTGCTTTTCTGGTGATTTCTGGCTGTTTAACCCCACTCTGACAGAGGTGGGAGGTCGAAGCGACCCTCTAAAGTTTTTAGAGATTGCAACAGCACGTTGGGCGTGATTACACAACGTGCTGGGCGTGATTGCACAGCATGCCTCTCCTGCATTCGTGTGCAATCCCGCCCAACTTTCAGTTAGGTAGACTATGGGCATCTTTTGCGCGTAGTTTTGACTCCAAAAAGGTGTCCCCAGCATTTCTGATTTCGGAACAGGGGCAGATTTAGGAGCACTTGCACGCCAATCTGCGACCTGCGCGTGCGGCGGGCGGCGACCGATGATGTCGCGAAACGTGCGCGACGGGCCGACATTAATACATTAACGGAGCGATACGTCGCCAGATATGATGAAAACACATACAACTATACGCCATTGCACTAAGAATTGGGCAATGAACACGCTTGATTAGACGATGTGTCTCTACAATGCAAAACCTCGTATGTATGAGGATGTAAAGCTGAAAAAGTGAGATTTTTGGGCAAAATTTTGCCCTTGGGCATAACTGGGTCAATTTTTACCTAGCGACATACAAATCGCTACCAATCGCGAGATTTCTCTAAGGCCAGCTCCCTGAATTTTCTGCTGAGCCATATCTGTCTTAATTTGGTAACGCTAGGGGGGGGGGGGGGCAGGGGCGCATTGATTCCCTTCCAGTCCGCGCCATGAAAACAGCGAATGAAGAAGGTTAACCTGTGCCACGGTCGGTAATCACTTTGACTCCTCTCGTCACCAGAGAGTGTTTCGCAGGCAATACAAGTTTTGAATTTAGGGGTACACAAATCCTGTTGACCTAGGGTCAGGTATGAAGGTCAAAACGAGGTCCAACACAACTTGTTTGTTTGCTCCAGAGCCTGCTGTATGATATACTTTCTGCTGCTAACTTCGAGTTTATTGATGGACGGGACCGCACAAGAATCTTCTACGGACTTTTTATAGGTCAGGCAAGGTTGGTGACCTAAAATAACCCAGATCAACATGGTTTTATATACCGCCTAGCTAATGATTTTGCACACCGCCGCCTATGAGGCAAGTATTAATGTCATTATTCCTCGTAGAAACAAACATTCATGTGTGTTAATTGCAGCAAATAAATAGCTATCTCTGAAACGTGCGTAATCTCAGCAATGTTGCTTGAGGGCAGGCCGCATGATTGTGTGTTGTGGTGTGTGTGTATGTGTGTGTGTGGTGTGTGTGTGTGTGTGTGTGTGTGGTGTGTGTGTGTGTGTGTGTGTTGTGTGTGTGTGTGTGTGTGTGTGTGTGTGTGTGTGTGTTCGTTTGCGTTTTCAGCCTGTGGGGCGAAGGATTCCGAACGTGCTGCGATTCTAATATATTGAGGTCTGCATTGTCTTCAACTGTTGCTCAAATGTATTTTAAACTTTGTTTTATGCGCTTACTCTATTACTACGAGTAGATATACCAAGGGCTCTGCTATTCATGCACGATCTTCGTAAACGTCCGTCCCCAATGTGCTCATTTAACACGCGCCCGGGTGACCGGTTGAATATGATCGCTCGTGGGGGGTCAATTAGAAGAGCCCCACTAATATCTTTAAAACTAAGAGACCTAGAAGTATAATTCATGGCGTAGAATGACCTTGATGGCCTCACTTGCGTCAAAATTTGAAGTTTTTAGGATATGGCTGTCGGGTAAAATAAAGTAAATAAAGTCAAGCTCTCTAGATTAGTGTCCGAAGTGCCCTCACACCTCCTCATGCAGCCGTCCTCGAATCTGGATACCTGCTCTCACCAAAGGTCACTGGTGTTTACTCAAGGTCAGTGACGGTGTGTTGAGCTTCAGGTCATGGCGACAAAAAGCCTATGAGCTTGTTTTTGCTTTTCGCACTTAAGTAAGCAGCAACATTACTTTATGCGTAACTTGTTTAGTGCTTTTGTGAGAAACATTAAACATAGAGGATGAGGCAGTATTAATCAGTCCTTTTCTCATGCAGAAAACACAGGAGAAGGGAGAGATGTGTGATATTTCGGCTACATCCCTTCATCGAAACGAATATCAGTAGCAAATTGCAAATTGATACCAATCCTACTGGATTTTTTCAGATTTAAAAAAAACAGCGAGCCACAGTTTTCACAGGGTACCAACGTTCAGGCTGATTAAAAGAAGGAGCAATAGCCACCCATTTCTATGGTGCGGTGCACGTTAATTAAGCGTTAAATGTGCAAAAATATGTGGCATTAAAGCGAATTCAAGTTACAGTATCACGAATGACACATTATTCATGCACGCAAACGATTTCAAGTGACCGCTCGCATATTTTTTTCTTCTGCTGATGCCTGGTACTGGCCACCGAAAACCGTGGACTTAGCCGTCTTGTTTTCGGCAGCAGTGCTGTGTACTGGCCGTTAGGGCAAGGTAACCCGGAATCCTGGGATGCTCGTGTGGCTCGGGCGTTGTTCGTGGTGCCCAATTATCGTGGTGCATAATTTTTATAATAAACACTCGGCATATGTCGCCACGGCCTTCCTCCGCCGCCCGTGTCTCGTGCAGCCCTCAGCATAGAGCCGTGGTTAAAGGTTAGGATGTGTGCACTCTAATTCTTCATTACTTTCATCTTCTAGTGACAGTCTCTGCACGGATGCAGAGCATTCCGCGAATTCGTGTTTGTGGTTTACGAGTGTAATATTTTATTTAACCTCGTACAACCACTCTTACCCGTAATCATAAGCAACGTTTGAAACGTCGAATACTGTCGGTATCACCCATATTTGCTCTACAACGTGTTCAGCTGCGCCTGCTGGTATTTTTGAAGTTCGATAACTTTATGTCGTCGGTCGACATCGGTCATCTATAACTCAACGGTTGACGCTATGCCCGACGCGTGTGCAGATATATGGAATCGCTTAAAAAGGCTGGATGACGACCAGGACAAGGACACGGTAAAACGAAAAGGAAAGGGAAGCCAGTAGCCAGGGATGCAGTTTGCCGGACCGTTTTGATAGGCTCAGCCACCTGGATTCCACTGGCATGTTAGTTGTGTCAAGCCGTTCTAGTATAAAATGTGCGTTTGGCTGCATTCCGTGTTCACTGTGTGTGCGTGCGCGCTTGCACGCGTGCGTGTGTGCGTGCGCGCATGCGTGCGTGTGTGTGAGTGCGCGCGTGCATGCATGCGTGTGTGCACGTTTGTACATATAGAAAACTTACGTTATCATCCGATATGGATGCATTATAGAATGCCGAGCATCGACACCCGGCCGCGATGATCTGCTGCGGAAGGATTACACAGAATACCGTGCGAGCATTGTCGCTTATCTTACAACGTGTTATCGGCATCGATCCACCAATTGTTCTTCAAGTGCTGTTTGACATCCGAAATAAGACCTGTGACGGAAAGCACCGCTTTTGACGGCGAGCTTCATGTCTGGCTCACGTAGCTTTGAAATTTCTCGGGAAACCGTGTCGTCCGTTATTCTCCGCGGCTGGGCTGAGAGACGCAGCAGTCCGCTGTCTGGTGTGGTGAGGCCCGTAAACAACAACTGCAGGTGATGTCACCACATCGCTGCAAATGTCATGAAGCATTGAGAACTGCATCGTTTTCTGACATTTGGACGCGGCTGAATGATTGACACCCCCTCCTCTTTCACCCCATGTTTGTCACTATATAAGGTGATCGAGGTTGGTTCGGCCATAAGGTGTCTAGCCTCTCACTAGTCATGCGTTTGTTACCCTTGATTGTCGTGTTCTGTTTGGTGCTTGTCACCGTTGAAGGTGAGCCTCTGGCTACGTAACCGGCGCTTAGGTGGCTATCTTTCGTTCGGGTGGGGGTGGGGGTCAATTTCACCCTCGAGATCTCAGAAACCAAGG
>NW_023597055.1:17166246-17237411 GCF_011947565.3 Pollicipes pollicipes
GACGTCACAGGCTCCAAGTGTAACGAGCTCCCGATGAGGCCAGTCATATTGTGCGATCACGGCACGGCGTTGGTAGGAATGGCGTTTCCCGATAAATATCTGTTGTAAATACACGGCCTGGGTTTCCAGATGGCGTGCGGTATTTTTCGCGGCGCGTATGACCCCAGAGTCCCAAGCTGGCAGCTCCGCCTGCGGCGAGGGCTGGCAATCTGTTCCGTGTTGACTGTCCGCGTGCCAACAGGGCTATTTGTCCCCGGTGAGTCGGCGGTCATATTTCTCCGTTCAAGGTTGCGACCTCAAGGTCACTACTTCTCACTTCCAGCGTCTGCATGTGTGGAAAACGAGCAAAGCCTCATTGCGTGCAAATCGCCGCTTATTCCTGCTCTGAGTTTCAGCAGTTAGCAATCGTTTCCACCGGCCGTCCGCCGGTGTACGCTACTACGTGCCACACCACTTAGACACACGCCAGTTGAGTAGCCGTCAATGGGTAGTGTAACCAGTCAGACGGCCCGTGGTATCCCTTCCCTGCAGAGGTACGCTGCTGCTGGCTCTAGGGACGTGTGCAGGAGTTGCGTTGTCTCTGGTTTTGAACGGGGGGGGGGGGGGGGCAGCGGAGGAGGAACATCGCCAGGCGAAGGCCGCCGGCCTTGCGCGGGCAGCAGCTCGATCTGCCGGTGAGATGGGGGGAGACCGGGCCCTGGTGCACGCACACTGCTGCAGCTATATCTGGCCATCGCACGCACGTACGCGTTGTCCCGTCCTTGACGCCGGTGGATGTCGCCACCGATTCTGCGTAGGAAATCGGTCACCGCGGATTCTGCGCCCTGTTCGACACTGGAGACAGGTCGGGGAGGGCGCGATAAAATCAAGAATTCGCAACCGCAGACCGCGACGATTGAGAAATCGTGTGCTCGATGATGGATACCTTCAACAGGGAGCTAAATGAATATCTAAAGGAATATACGGGGCAGAACAAATAAATGGCGTATTACATGTTCGCTCACTCTGGATGAACGTCTGTTTGCGAGTGTCTAGCATACGGCATGTCTTCGTTAGCATCAGGCCACTTTTGCTGACAGCAGCACCTCATCTGGAGCACAAAAGCGTAGCAAGCATTCAAATGCCGCCGTGTTTAATGTTGTCACGCACGGGGCTTCCTGGCATGACAGCTGCCTCAACGACAGCTACCACGTGCTGCCCGGAAGGCCCGTGTTCGGGGTCTGAGTCCTCCGCCTTTGGTTTCAGGGGAGACTCGCGGCACATGCCGGTGCCAGTCTGCGAGCTCGAGGCGGCGCGGCCCCCTCCGGCCGGCCGCTGCCGGGGCCCGCGCGACCTGCCGCCGCCTTACCTCGACGTCATCGCCGAAGAGCCTCCTGCCTACGACTCGGTCTGCATCGAGGACGACGCCAAACGAAGCAGTGTCGTTGACATTGTGTGACTGGAACGGCGCGGTCCGAGGGTCGGCGGCGCATTCTGGACTGGAACGGGTCTGGCCCCGGACTAGAGCAGGTCTGACCCCGGACCGGAGCGGATCTGACCCCGGACCAGAGCAGGTCTGACCCCGGGCCGGAGCGGGTCTGACCCCGGACCGGAGCAGGTCTGACCCCGGACCGGAGCGGGTCTGACCCCGGACCGGAGCAGGTCTGACCCCGGACTGGAGCGGGTCTGACCCCGGACTGGAGTGTGTCTGACCCTGAATGGTGCGGGTCTGACTCCGGACTAGAAGGTGTCGGGATCCCGCATGACCTTCCTACATGCGCTGCCACTACGTAATCTGGGTTACGTGGACCCGGTATCCGGGGTATAGTTACGCAAAATGACTTCCCGAAAGGGCGGGGGGGGGGGAGGGCTGATTATTGACAAATGACGCAACTTACTCCTAAAATATGTCCACGAACGGGTTTTCCCCGGAATTTCACCGGACATCCTTCTCGAAGTCAAGAACGGGCTGAACCCCCCCCCCCCCCCCCCCGGACCGAATAGGAACCCCAGTCGGGATTTGATGCTTGACCTGGTAGTGTGACGGGATTCTCGCGAGTGTATGTTCAGTCGCCCTCGTAGCGGGCGACTTGCACCCGTGTCACGGGTCGGGCGCGACTAAGGCTTGCACCCCGTGTTCACGGTACCGGGCGCCGACTAAGGCCGCGGTATAAGGCGTCCGCGGGCCCCGCCTCGGACAGCGGGGGACTCCCCGCCGTGACGGGCCCGTCGGGCCGGCCAGTGTTGCCAGTGACCCGAGTTGACCCGGTGGGCCGCCGGTTCAGCTCTCTGTGTTTCGTTTCGGCCCCGGTGGTCTTGGCAGCGCGGTTTGGGGCGGCAGACACTTGGGCCGTCGTCCGCCGGAGGGGACGCGGACACGTCGTCCGCACCGCTGGCATCCTTCCAGCACGGACGGCGGACAAACACGCAGAAGAATCACGGGCACTTGTTGCACGCTAACCACGAAAAAATGATGTTGCGAGTGTAACGACCTGTTGGATCACAAGCCACGTCGTCCGAATTAGAAGCTGAGGCTGGGTTGAAGCGCCGCCAAACGGCCCAACAGGCCGCCGCGGCTCTTGTCTTCATCTGCAGCTGGGAGTTCCCACCTCGCAACGCTGCCAGATGGGGCCTTCACCCACCCTGTATCACACCGCTACGCTACGTTCTGGAAGTAGTGCTACCCGCCGTTGGCTGAGTTAGGGAAGGAGCGGCCTCCGGTGCACCCTATGTTTGTGATAGATGATGTACAACTCTGACAGGCGACAGCAGTTCACTACTGTTTTCTGCGAACGGGTACAAGGTGCGTGATGGCTTCGTTTCGTCCTGTCGTCGGCGTGGACGGCGAAAATGACGCCCTTCTCGCCCTCCCAGATGAAACTCTTCGAGACCGGGATCGTTAATCCACGGCAGGCAGCCAGTGCTCGGTGATTTTCTGTGTTACCTTGAAACATGACGTCATTAGATCACGTTTGGTGCCAGCGATCCGTGAATCTACTGTATTCGCTGACCGTCGCTGTGGTGCCGCAGCGCGGTGCTGGGTGGGTCAGGCGAGGTTGTGAGTCGCCAGCGGTGACTGCAGGTTTGCGGTGCGGCGGTTGTCCGTGTGCTGGGTCGCATACAGTGTCGGCTTCTGCAATGCCTAGACATTGCCAGCAGGCACCGACTGACTCGGGTGTTGACAAGCCAGATGTGGCCGTCGGTTCGCTAGGTGGTAGGGAGATGGGTACGCCGGCCACGCGGTACGAGTAGCGTGCATGCAATTTTGTACTCAAAGGTGTTTTGTATGTTTGTACTCATCAGCTACTGACTGCTGCGAGTCAGCGAATGAGTGGGATCACAGGTCTTCCAACCCGTAGCGAACCCCATCTCATCGTCATGGCTCTCGCAGGGCGCCCGCCGCCGGTGAGCCCGATTTGTCCGGAGGCACCGTACAAAAAGGCCATCATTACTTCCGTTCGCAGCCGCCCAGGCGAGCCACCTCGCGCGCGCCCTGCGCGGAACAGTTCCGTCCTGGTGCACGCAAAGCGACGTTGAGCTTTGTCCTTCACCACTAGGTGGGCATGAGCTCAGCCCTTGTGAACCGATAGCGCATGTTTGTGAACGCGCTTCTCGAAGAGCTTGGTTACCGAAAGTGGTTCCATACATGTGCATAGATATGAAATAAACGTGTATTACGACTCTTTGGTAATATTGAGCCTAGGTGTAATGGGCGAAGAACCTAGCGCATCCCAGGAATATAACCATCTAAGCAAGATCTTTAATTCGCACGTAGCCTACATGAGATTCACCGTCTTGAGTCCCCCCTCCCCCTCGCGCGCCAGGATTTACGCCATGGCACCTTAGCACACGCCACCCCACCCTGTCTTCCGGGTTGGAACGGGACGGGACGGGACGGGACGGAGGCACATGTAGATACAGAGGCAGAGGCAGGGGCAGGGGAGGTGGCGGAGGCGGAGGCCGGAGATTGAGATGTAGACGGGGACGGAAACAGATACAGAGCTGCGAGGCGCTATCGCTAGGGGAGGCCACCCGAACCGCGCTCGCGGGACCGAACCGACGCACACACCTGCCATGCCGTTATAGCGCACTTTGTGATGAGCACCTCCCAGAGGGAAACGGGAAGAAGGACTTCCAAAACCACGGTCGTAGCAACCCAAACCCATAAAACTTTGTCTGATACGACGAAACGTCGCCCCACCATAGATTCAACGCTGAAAGCAAATGAAGGAACTTTGCCAGCGGTCGTCCTTTCAGGTACTTGGTGCCATGGATAATAATAATAATATCACCGCGAATATCCCCGTGTCCTTTGCAGCAAAAATTATAACAATCAAAAACCATATGCCATGATTGCACATGCTATCTCCTGCTCACGAAGCAGTAAAATGTGACAGGAGTTTGGGGGGCATATCCAGCCAGACGGGCGCTGGCCTCAAACGCTCCAACAGTCGCCGTGCACCTTCTGGGCACACCGAGTCCCCATCGTGCGCCCATAGCGTGACCCCGCAGCCGGGCAGGTCACCCATCAGTGCCACCAACGCCTCCTCCGAAGCTAACGCCACGTCCGCGCGAACTGCCAGTGTGGCAGGGCGGCCACGCGCCAGTGTCGCCATCTCTGAGATCTGACTTAAAGTTAGGCTTCGCGTGCCTTCGCTAGGTGGGCACCAGCCGAGCGAGACGAGAGGTGGCAGCCGAGTAGCTTGGAGGCGCTCCAGCTGAGTAAGCAGCGTGTGGGCGTCCACAGCGGGCACCTCGGTTGCGCTGCCCACCACGTCGGCGTTCAGAACCAGTGGAGTCATGTCCTGTGGAAATGTAAACCGGTCATTCCTGTGAAGACACCAAATAGGCAATGTTTGAGTAACTTCACAGAGTATGAGACAAAGGCACCTCATATCTTCAGATGCACCAGATAACCACCACGGCTATCTCCTAGTCCTCAGAATATGCAATGAGAGACTAAGCAGAATTGTCATGAGGCATGACAAGTTTTCTGTGGTGCAGTCAGGTGCTTGAAGCTCAGTCAGATTTTATGTCATAGATGTTAAAAAACCTGGGGAAGCTAAGTCACACATATTTTTCCATGCAACACAACATAAGCCAGTGCCTCAATCCATCAATATGTTAACCCAGACATGACAAATCAACAATAAACCCCAAGCTGCCAGTTTATGCTACTTCCACTACAGTAGGCTTTTGTTTTGTAGCGTGACCACTGTGCAGTGACTGCGGTTGGATACTAATGAGAGCAGATGGTGTCACAAGTGCACTGGAGTAAACACCTTTCAGCAGTACAATGTTAAATCAGGCCAAGTTGTTATATCAAAATGTACAAGTCAACTGTTGGTGCAGCCAATGGTGCACCTACACCACATTCTGCACCACTAACAGCAGTATTCCTACTCATGTACTGTCAGGTGGTGATGCAGGATGATGTCCACCACTTGCTTAATGATCTGGTCAGTCTTCAGGTCCAGCTTGAGGATTTTCTGTGTGCCAGACCGCTGCACAATGGCCAGGAACTGGGCTGCCGTAAGGTCCACCTCAGCTGGTGCCAGCAAATACCATGGTCACAAACACTTCACCAAGCAATGGCACTGGTGTGTGTAAGATGAGTGTACCTGATGTCACTGAAATATAAAAAATGACTAGCAGCTGAAGCATGCCATGCTTTCTCCAATTTTTAACATGGTTGTGGTGGGTAAAGAGTACATCACTGACGGGTAAAAATGCACCCTGGGTGGGTAAAAGATGCATTGCTGGCAGGTGTAAGGGTATAATTAATGGATACAAAGTGTATCTCTATGGGCTGCCACAAATGAAGAGACCACAGATGCTTTCAAAAATGCCAACTTAACCAGGTAAGACAGGTGAGCCATCAAATGGTTTACCTGTCAGTGGTAAGATCAGGAGTGTTTCATCACTCACTTGCTGGTGGGTGAAGCATAACAGGCACTTGCTCATCAGCAGGCAGTGAGCTGACATCTGCCTCCAGGGCATCTACAGAAGCATTACCCAGTGCTGCCACAAGCTGATGTCTTGAGTTCACTGCATGTGCCCAGCGCAGTGTCCTGGCACCACAGCCACAGAAGGCAGGATGCATGATTACCACCTTCCATCAGTCACATTAGTGGTTAATGTTGGAGTCATATTCCTTGCTTTTTATAGAACTGCAGCCAAATCAGTTCAGAAATTCTGTGGATTATATATCAATCTTGTATGCTGGGAGCCAGCAGTTCAATAAGATAGCCAAGCAAAACTTGGAAGATTAAAATGAGTTAAAACTGAAAACATCGCGCATAATGTCCATATTTAACCGGACTTAAGTAATTTCTCCAAGATTTTAGATGCTAGTGGGGTAATAATGGCAGGCCTACAGCTGCCAACACCCGTTTTTGGTCCCCTTCTTAAATGTAAGGGGCTGGACATGCCATGTGACCTTGGGGTGCCCGTGGTGTAGCGGTAAACGGTCAACGCGTATGCGTTAACCACTACGCGTCTGGGAAGCCAGAAGTACGGGGTTGGATTCCCTGGGTTGCCCGCCCTTCCTGCCAGGGTGAGAGGCAGGCGACGCCAATGCCATAGAACAAAGGCCGCTCCACATAGCCTCACCAGCTGAGTGCGTCCTGAAGGCCCCAATGACATGACATACCAGACGACCTTCGCGCCGCCAACCACCAGGTGGCGGCCGGCCGCCGGTCGCCAGTCACCGCGCGCGCCTTGGCCGCGCGTCTATTTGGTTTGCAAGTCGCTAGAGATTTCTCCTGGAGAAATATCTCAAGACAGGCATGGGAGCTCCAGCTAAATGGGAACCAAGCTGACATATTGAGCTGCACCCACCTGAAACTAAGCTGACACTTGATTTCATGTGACTGTGGTCGAGCAGTTTTGAATGCGGTGAACAGTCACGCCTCTGCATTAGCAATCATTTTAATAGATCTAATCTGAGCCCTTTGAATAGATGGATTTTTGGGATTAGAGCTCACGCCAAGCAGTGGCTGCTGTGCGAGCCACGACCCCGATCACCCGAATGCACAATTCCATGTCCCTGACGGAATTTGGTGGCAAAAAGACGTGCCACGATGCTCGGCACCACCCGTCCTGCCCTTTAACGTCCTCTGACCTTTCGCGTGGCCGCTGTCACCGGGCGCAAATACTAGTCAAGAAAAAATAGCAAGCGCCGAAACCGACCTGCACTCAATCCACCACGGGTGGGTGGATCAGAAGGCACACACTCAAACCAACTGATCCACCGGGACGGAATAAGCGACGTGGGCTCATTTAGACACTTCATGATCTTCAAGAACCAGTTCAATGTACCCACATTGTTAACATTTCACGCCTTGCACCAGCAATGAACTCATTGGTCTTCTTCCAAACCAGAAGTGTAATTTCCGTTTCAGTTGAGGAAGGGGGAGGCTTCGGTTCCCAACTTGGGCACCAGGCCCCTCCAATTTGGGCAGAAGTTGGGCAAAATCTAAGGAGTAGCCTATGTGTTGGAATATCTTGGAGGTTGGCTCTGTCGTTTTTCCGTGATCAGCTCACCCTAACCTAACAGGGACGTAGTTTTGCACAACTTTGTCTTTGTTGCAGGCACTTCATTTTGCAACATGCCAGCTTAAGCAGAATGGCAGTAGCAATCTGAGGGCTGCTTAATTCTATATTTTCAGCTAAATGCAAGGCAAGAGGATTGGTGATGATTTGTATGTAGTTTCTATATTTCAGGTTACAGCGCTACCTAGAAGACAATTTGGGAAGACGCCTTTCTTATTGACAAAGGTGCTGCTAAATTAAGCTTATTTATTAAAAAGCAGAGCTAATTCTGGCACCAGATCTGATAAGGACTAGCTTTCTCAGATCTGTTGAAATAGCGGCTAGCATTTGGTCTCCACACAGCACTCGACTTTACTCAGGAATTAAATACACAAGAACACTGCCAGAGCCCTGTTTCTCCCTTTCAGTACCTGTATCGAACCGGCATTTAACATGCCTAAAATAAGTGATGTCAAAAAGTCAGTCATTAAATTCAGGGGTGGAACCAGCAATTGATTTTGAAAAATCAAGAAAAATGTGCACATATATTCAATAATGCACTTACCCCATTTACTCCTAACACAATACTCGGTACACGCGCACCACCAATGACACTGCCATTTCAACGTTAAATAGCCCCTTTCAGTATGGCACGTACGGGGACACGGGAGGCACGTGCACCCCCTCCCCTCTTAGGTTCCGGGGGGCCCGAAGAGCCCCTCGGAGCCTACGATTCAGGACGCGATTTGATGGCCCGAAGAGCCCGAAAAGCCAGCCGGAGGTCTTATTCAGGGGCCCCGACTCGCAGGGCCTTGCACCGCATGCCAGCCAGAGGGCCCTGAGCGCTGATCAGGAGCACACTGAGTCGACAAGGTCTTCTTATATTTCAGTCAGACACCACGCGGCCTGCGGGGACGGGGCCTCAAAGAACAGTCAGAGGGCACTTTGCACCGATCGGAAATCCCATGCGTCACTATGGGCCTATATGTTGGTCAGGCACCACTACAAACGCACAGTCGGCTCCGTGGCGGCATGGGCCTAAAGGCCCATTTCCCAAGCTGGGACAAAGCCGAAGCCAGCGATTTAAATTGCCCGGGGCCGCACAGCGCCTAACAGGGGCCCTGTGTTGTCAAGGGGCCCTGAGCCGGCCAGAGGCAGTGTTCGAGGTGGCCCGAACAGCCTAGAGAACTCACCAGCTTAGACAATCAAGGCCTGATTGAAGGATCTAAGGGCATAAAGAGCTGGTCGGAGTCTTATTCAGGGGCCCCGACCTGCAAAGACGAACCTTCAAATAACGGTCAGAGGGCCCTTTGCGCCGATCGGGGACAGCCTGAGACGATATGGGTCGATATGTCGGTCAAGTACCACCGTACCACATAGTCGACTCCATGTCGGTGCGGGCCTGAGGACCCACTTTTTAATCAGCTATATATATACAAAGCCGGGGGACAGTGATTCACATTGGTCTTGGGCCTTGCATCTGCCAGGGGCCCACAGCGCCTTACAGAGGGCCCTGTGCTCGCAAGGGCCCCGTTACGACCAAGGGAAGTGTTCGATGAGGCCGAAGAGGGGCCCGGGCGGCCCACCGGGGCCGACGATCAAAGGCCCGGTTGGAGGGCATAAGGGCCCAAAGTACTGGCTGCAGGCCACATAAGAAGCGCGGCCTTTAGGGACATGACATGAAATACCAGTCAAAGATCCTCTTGCACCGTTTGAGGAATCCCTGAGACAATGCGGGTGTTTCGGTCGGTCAGAGACCACGAACACCGAACAGTTGACTCCCTGTCAGACAGACTCCCTGTTAGGGGCTGCAGTGCCAAACTGGGGTCCTGTGGCGGCAAGTGGCCCCGAGTCGGAGCGTTGTTTAAGAGGGCCCGAAGGGTCTCTAGAGCAAAGATCAAGGGTCCGAAGGGGTGGCTGAAGGGTCCGGAGGGCTGTCTGTAGGTCATATTAAGGACCCCGACAATCGGGTCGTGATCTCCAATGTCAGTAAGATGATCTCTTGCACTGATAGGAACCCTGAGACAGAAGGTTTCTCTATTTTTGCCAGAGATACGAACAATTAACAATTGGCTCAGTGTTGGTCTGAGCTCTGGGGGCCCATTTCCCAGCGGGGACAAGGCCGGGCCCGCAGATTGCGTTGGTCGGGCTCCTGCATCGTTCAGGGGCCCACAGTTTCTATCAGGGCATTCTGTGTCAACGAGGGGCCTCGAATCGGTCAAGGGAAGATAGTGCGCATGTTCTCGATCAAAACCTACCCGTTCTGCCTCTACCTTAAAGGGAGCGTTCCACATTTACATGGGGTTTTAAACTGAAATAACCATCTTGAATATTTTTAGTGCTGTTTACAATTCTGCCCTTCTCAAGGCCCAATCTCCTTTAGTTTCTAAGTTACACGCCTTCGAAAATGGGGAAGGGTGTATCGGGGAGAGCATTTCAAAGTCATCTTGGCATTAATGACTCTATAATAACGTCATTCAAATGCGCCATTCCATAAGCCATGCGGAGATCAAGGCCAGCACAAATTTCAGTGTCGAAGCGTTCATGTCTGGTGTTCGTGAGCACGTCTCCAGATATCATTGCCGTCAATTGGCTTTCAAACAATGTTGTGCAAGGCATGATGACGTAATCAAAGCATGAAGTATTAGAGGTATATATTCCAAACAGAGAGTTACGCTGTCTTGAGCAGTCTTTTCCACTTAAAAAGCATATGAATAGTTATATGTGAGCTTGTTTCATCACATCTGATGCTTGCTTCAAGACCATTAAATGTGAAACCTACATATCTCCCATGCTACCTAATGAACTTAACATGCCAGGCCAGTTAAGAAAACTGCGTTGAATAGCTCTCGGAAAACTCTGGACATAGGCGCTAATGAACGTCGACTTGTAAGACCAATGGTATGTTACATCAGACCAAATAGGTGAAGGCGCCAAAACACAACGACCATAATCCATTCCCATGAATTATCATCATAACACTCTTGCCATCTGGAGACAAACATAAGATGCGAACGACATAACGTTACGCGACAAAATGAACTCGCAGTACATCATTTGGCATTGGCCTGCTGATGCACTTCCATCCAGGCCTGCACCGCTGGGTGCCATTTTGAATGGGGATAGCAACGTCAGATGGATCGGTTGGTCGAGATACGGGTGCCCTAACTCTGAATGATCTTCGTTAACAGCACCGTCAAGGGCGCCGTCAGTCGACCTTCGTGGGTCGCGGTCCCAGCGTCCTGCAGGCTCAAACAACACACTCTATCAATGTCAGGTTATTTGACAGTGGATTTCGACATTCAAAGTCCCAACATTCAGACAACAGCCTTATCAGTGTCAAAGGACTGCTCCTCGGTGTCCCGAACTGATACCTTCTTAACCTTGATATCTCTATCCCAACTTGCTGAACGTTGACCTCGGTATCCACGCGTGGAGTCAGCGATTTTGAGTAAAACGCATGTTGCCCAGGCCAGTATGTACGTACATTCAGGGCACGTTCGATAGGCCGCGTCGCAGCTGTCATCTGTGTCCCGTGTGACGCAGCAGTCAAGAGTTCGCCATGCTGACATTCCCGCACAAACGCAGCAGATAATGACAGCGCCACTCAACTGCAAATGTCATCGAACATGGCCGATTTGATAGGCTTTGCTGAATGTTTGAGTAGGCGGAACGAGTGACGTCCCCACGCTGTTCCTGATCCGGGTCTGCCACTATATAAGGTGATTGCAAAGGACGGTCCGGCGTTAGGTGTTGAGCTGTCTCTCGCCAGTCATGCGTCTGCTCCCCCTCATTGTCGTGTTTTGTCTGGTGCTGGTGGCCGCTGGAGGTGAGTTGCCGGTGGAGTTTGAGGTTATGAATTAATTTTCGCCAGGGATTGTCGGTTGCCTTCGGTTGGAATGTGACCCTTGGGATATTGTGAATTCCCCCGATGATGTATTACAGCAACTTGGTCTGCACGTTATCGCTGATCACTGACACCGGACGCATATCCGGAAATGGTGCCTTTCGTCATAGGGGCGTAAGTAAAACGCGTGAAATGTATAGGTGATTTCTTCGGTAGATATGCGATTACTGCATGAGTACCTCGAGAAGTTCAAAAGCATGCATCCCCCTCGGTCGGAGAGGGTGACGCTGTAGTGCCGCACAGAACAGCCATGGCTAGGCTGGACTGTTGGTCACACCAGGAATCTCATATCCCGCAATTACCAAAATATTCTGGCATGTCCATATGGCAACGCAAGAGTCTGAAATGTGTGGGGGCTATGGAAAGGGAACAGCAACATGGCTTTAGGGTGTGCAACACCACGGGATGAGTAGCCGAAATGATATCGTCTCACAAAATCAGCGGAGGCAAGTCTAAAGTGAACTGTGATGAGGCATATCTGGGCTGCACACGTCACAGACGTAAAAAGTACTTCCTTGCAGTCAAGGTGGAGTCAAAGAAAATACCCGGGCGGGATTCCAAGGGCAGCCTCCGGTCAGTGTCATTCAGCGCGCTGAAGGTTTGACCTAAGATAACTCGCTTGGTCCCCGCGAGCACCACTAGACAGGTAGCACATGTAACGCCGCTATCAGTTTTCAGCATCCCAGATCATCGGTCCTTCTCACAGAAGTGAAGTAGAGATAGCCACTTGGTTTCTTCTGGCTGTTGGACGGTTTGTGTGCAAAGTTGTGTCTGGTGCCAGCCGCAATGAGAGTAGGAAATGATACGACTGATGCTTATGATAAAAATGATACAAATAATGCGTTATAAATGATACAACTGATACGTTTCAGGCCGAAGGTGCCAAAAATACGGCCAGGCGTGCGGGAAATGGAACACAAAAGTCTGCCGCCGGTGCTGGTTTTCCAAGCGTCTCTGCTGCCGTCGGGGCGACACCCTCGGTATGTTCCGCCGTTGCCGCCGTGTACAGAGCAAATGCGTTGCCATGATGATGTAGCTGTGACGCTATATACCACGAAACTCCATATGAAGCGAATGGCCGTCTGTAAGATGTTGATCAACTCCCGTCATGCGTCGTGCCGATAGTTCACCCGTTAAACATCACTTACGGCATGAGCACATCAGTTGTCTCCGTTTTTGTCGCTTTGTCACTTTTCACTTTATTACTTTTTTGTGTGTGTTAGCACATTGTGCTTTTTCGCACAGTGTGGTTTTTCGCATACTGCACGTATTCACATCTGCAATGTGGCCTCGTTGAAACAATAGGATGGTTAACGTAAATGGAACAGTTCAGACAACCGAGAAAATGTTGTTTACTTACCATTGCTTTGCTTTAGAATTGCCACCACACGCCCAACAACAGCCGCACGCTCTCTTCTTTCAGTTGAATGTCGAGCCAAGTGCCATTTCCCTGGCTTCTGCAGCACACAAGTCGGCACCTGCCGCAAGGGATGGTGCTGTGTCCGCTGCAAAGGCAAATATTGCAGAAAGGGTTAATTGCACCACCTGCGCCGGCTGCCGCTGCCGTCAACAGATGCCTAATGACTGCAGTCATGCCAGATATGAAGAAACTGCATGCACACGGGATTTGAAGTTGGTGGCAACTCGCAAGGTGGTGCGTAATTCATGGCAGACATTCGTGCCAACCGGGCGCGTGGCTACCTGTAATAGAGCTTGTTATGGAATACAATTATGGGACGCTGGTTGTTTGTATCTGTTGTGCTAGTGTAGAGTCTGATGTTGGCAAGTCGCAGTGGTGGCTATTGAGGCATGGTATCGCGAAAAATACCAGATGGCGGTAGTGATCGCACGGCAGGTGACAGCCAGCATTAAATTAAGACTAGGCGCTGCTAGCGTCAAGGATGGCGCCGCTGAGCGACATTTCCAGTGGCTACATCGAGGCCATGTAGCAATGCAGACCAAGACACGGACTTTTTGCCTGGAAAGACGAAGTCTGCAGATCGGCCACCCCTCCCCGCTTTTTGTCCCGGTGCTCTGTGGGCTCTAGGAGCAACGGCCTTCTAGCGCTCGCAGATGTGGCCAATGTCAAAATTGTTTCCGAACCGACACCCATGTGCATTAGGGTGTGTAATCAGCAACAAAACCAAGCGAGACAAAGAAATTATTTGGCACAGGGGCCTTAAAGTGCACGGCATAGCAAAATGTCTTCCCAAAAACTCAAATTCGTGAAGCGCGAGTCGATAGAGATATTACCGTAAGCCGCCGCCCGGCGTTGCAGTTACCCATGCTGGGCGACATCCGCTGCCGCAAGTAACACCAGCCGTGGATGGCAAGCGACACAAAATACCTTTGCGTATAGAAACGATGCTTCCGGAGCGCGCTTTAAGCTGTCGTACGAGAAAATCCCGGTCTAAGGTCTAATATGCGGATCAGACATTGCCCGATTAATTGTCATTTGGCGGAAGCTTTATGTGCTGTTGAGTATGAACTCGTTGTACGAGTATGCTGGTTAGAATTGCTTTAAACTTTCACTTCTCTAAGACAACTCACGCAACGCAAACATAACTCTGCAAAGCATATGGCTTAGAATATATTGTCTGGTGTACAATTTGATACATTTAGCAAGTTCTACAGCCAGTACCACGGGCGTAGGGGGGGGGGGGGTGAAGGGTGACCCCATGCACATCCTGCTCCTTGCCGACCCTGCGTATTCGATGCACCGACCCAAACAGCAGCTGCTCACAGCCTGGAAACCCAAAACGCCTGTTGCCAGAGATCGCACGGTAGCAGAAATACCGTCGCAGCTAGGCTCCACGCATTGCCGAAGCTCCAACTCCAGCCCAAGACATCCTCGGTAGTGCGGCGCTGATTGCACTCCTTGTGTAAACCAGATAGGGCGAGATGGCCAGCGGAGCATGCACTTTGTTCCGCAGCTCGCAGTCGCCGAGGTCCCGCAGTGGAGAATGTGTGACTGGTCCGTGCCAGGGATCAGTTCGGCGAGCCTCACGGGCATTGAAGTTTATCGCTGAGATGGCGAAGACCCTGGGCCGAAGAAGACCCTCGGTTTGCTGCTCACGAGCGGCGCGACGATCGGAACCGCCTGTTCGCGTATCATGCGATTCTCATCTCACACCATGTCCAGCAACAGCTGTTCTGGACGGAACCAGTACCCGTTACGCTGGAGGTCTGACTGCATCGTGGCCTATGTATGCCGTGGCAGCTCGCGGAGCAGCGCGATGCTCCGGAGCAAGTTGCGTAAGCCAAAGTAGCAGTTGCTGCTCTGCCGGATGGCGGACCATACCGACAGGTAGTGGCCCACAACGCACTGGACGAGGTCCTTCGGAGCGCTGCTGGGGGTCTCGGTAGAGATGTGAACTAGGAGCAGGCAAGCGGCCAGTTCAACCATCTGAAACACAAGCGAATATGCTAGAACAATTCGTTACGAACTAGATACACTAGATACACTTTTTTTAGATACACTAGATCATACGCAAGTTATTGCGCCTTTTAGTGTATGCAATTATGCCAATATCCAGAGCCCTTAAATGCGACGGAACACATATCAGCAAATTTACTAGTAAGCATGAACTAACGAGCAAATGAAGCGAGAGATTACAGAACAAGGCATGATAATGAGTCAATACTCAACAGTAAACAAATGGAATATCCATTGACACTTGATGAAGTTTTAACACTCCTTGCTATAAATATTAAGATAATGCGTTTTCATATTTACGTGGCATGTTTCCATGGCCCGATTTCCCACTGGGCTGTCACGTTTCGGACAGAGCCGTCTTGAACGCCGGAGGATAGAAGGTACAGCAGCTACTAGTTGGTGCTCAGCTGCTGAATCAGGTCGACCGACAGGTTTGGCAAGTGCTCCGACCTAGGCTTGAATGCCCTAACGTGCAGACCTCTCCGGCACAGGTCTTGCCGATGGGTCCAGAAAAAAAATCGATCCTGTGGTCGTGCCGTCCAAGCTCAAAAGCAGATGGAGGAGGCTCAGCTCGTTGCCGTGCAGCTGGCAGACGAACTAGTGTACGGGTGACTCGGTGGCCAGCTTAAACAGCCGGAACATGCCGCCTATCGTATCGGTGTTGAAGGCCGTGCCATCGCAGCCGAGCACATTGAGTAGCCCAGCCACCGTAGCTGCCAACCGCCAGAGCGGTGTTAGGCAATTCCCTGACGCTATAATCTACAGTGACAGTGGTCTCAACCGGGACGAACAATCAGCGCCGTCGCCACCTTCTACCATGTACGGAACCGTGTAAGAATCCGTGCTCTCGGCTGGCTCGCAAGCGCTGAGACCACTTGGTCCCGGAGCAGGCTCGGGGTCAACACTAGCAGCCAGTGCTGGTTCAGCAGGTGGCGCGGGCTCAGCAGTCGGCGGGGAAGACGACTCGGGCTCAGCAGCAGACACCGCCTCACTGGCGGCCGAGCCACGACGCCCCTTGAGTTGTCTGGTCATCCTCCGCACCTCGCGAGCCTCCTTAGTCACAATCATATCCCGGTCGTAAAACCCCAGGGTAAGCTTCCCGTACCTGCACTGGTCCTTCATGGCAAATCCTCCTGATACATTGCGCAGCCAACTGGGCATGGAAAGCTGCACTGAGGCTTGCGCTGACATTCCGCAACATTAAGAAGCTTGTTGAATTTCGTGGTGGCGGCGTTGCTGTGTCACCTTCTTTCTTTCTTTGATTTCTTGCTGGTGGCTCTATTTGGATGTCATCAATCCCTCTCGATCAATTTTGTCACGTATTTTAGATCACGAACACAAATCGTTCCGTTGGTCCACAGTGCGCTGATTTCTACCGTCGCGGTCTTGAAGCTAATATTAGTGAGATTCCTCTTCGATTCGCTCAGCCACCTGAAGCAGCTGAAGGCTTTCCTGTAGTCGGCATTTGGTGGTGGGACAGACGAGCTGGGTGGCCTATCACAAAATGTTTTGTGCGCGACCGTGTAGCCTTTGGCATGTTTATGCAAGCAATTTTTCGAAAGAAATGTTTCAGTACCGGCAAAACTAAACTAGTAAGCCCATATCTACCACGCAAAAAGCACATAAATTGCAAATCAACATCATAATGATGCGTTAGCAATAACAAACTTGAACCAAAGCCGGTCTGCTGGGGCATTCTCATAACTCTACAGCTTTGGGGTTTACCAAAAACCAATGTTATTTACTAAAAAGTCAGCTTAAAAGCTGTTTGGCAATATTTTGCTGGTGCTCTTCATGATATCTATTTCATACTTAATTCCCCAAGTACCAGTAGTGTAGAAAGTGGCAGCTTTGAGGCTTGCTGGAGGATGATCTCAGTGCGTAAAATAGGTGGCGCCAGTATGGAATGCGATTTTCTTGGCCTATCAAAGAAAAACTGTTTTCGCCTCACGAATATCAACATTGGTGCGGTACGACAGACCAGGAATTTAATCATAAATCCGTGTGCCAAGGAAAAACCTTGTCTCAGCTGATTCCAAGAGATTCACCCCCTCGATGACACACCCTAATGTGCATGTGGAGAGCATGTCCAATACTTTTTCCATTTGGTTTTGATTTTAAAAACGACCAGTTACTGGATTGGTTGACAGCATATTGACGTGCTATATTTTGTCACTGCCATTGCGGTATTGGTTTTTTAAAGTATACTGATTTGTGCAACCTCAGGCTATAGGCTCTGTGTAAACTGTTTTACGCGCAACACGTGATAACCGCATATCCTTCTGCATTTTGGAAACCATTTTCAATAGAACTGCATTCTGCAGCTTACGTTGTCAATGTAATTTAGAATCATGTATTTTTTTCAAAGAATCAGTGCATAACCTGGGCATTTCTTGTCCGCACACGATGTTTACCGGGCAGATGCTTCATGTTTTCGGCACCCTTGCGGAAAGTCTTGACCACACGCTTCCTGTCCGACACCCTAGGTGACACCACTGGCGTGCACCTGGAGCCATCACGCTTCCGCGTGCCCAGTGAACCAGAGGACTACCCCAGCGACGTGAAGGGAGGTCATGCCATACGAACATACCTCCGGACCGAAGGTTCTATTGAAAAGCGAAAAAATAAGAAAAAAATCAGTTAGAAGCGAATAATACCCGTGTCGCAATGCCGGGGGCGCTGGTCGGTGCAGCGTAGACCGCGTGAGAGGGCGAACACTCTCCAACTGCTGCAATCACCTGGGTAGGTGATTGCAGAATTCAGTCGAGAAAAAGTTCGCCACGAGTCAGAACTGAATCAAAGGCAACTAAAGGAACAAACAGTGGTGGGAGGTGTTCATGGGTACTGGAAGATGAATCATTGATGCAGTCAGGTTGCAAAGGCTGAAATTAATACTAGTGCTATAACAAAGCAAACTTCGTAAGATTAATGCTGAGCTAGTAAAGAAAAATAGGCAATCAATGATCATCTAACACGAGATGCACTGTTTGTGAGTTCGCCGATAGACACGTGCAAGGTGCTTGCGGCCGAGATTGCACGTGGCGTAATGGGATTGTGGGTTAACGTCACTAAAAAATTTCGTGGAAGAGAGGAAATAAATTTGTAAGGGTTCTTAGCTTCACAATACTCCAGTTCAAGGTGGACCAACGCTGTGTTGCTGCGGTAGTTTTTTTGCTCGTGGTATCTGTCTCCAACGTGGCGCACTGAGATGTTTTGTGCGTTGTGCAATGTTTTTCTTTGGAAAAGGTTATACACAAAGCTGCTAAAGTATCGAGCTATATGCTCCGTGAGGGGCTTTGGTATGTAGTATGTGCAGACAAGTGTGTTTTTTATGAGCTGGCTTTCATTAGCCTGGAACTTGAGGTTTGATCTTAACAACGAGTTAATAGTTAATTAACCACTGCTTTAACAATATGAAATACAATGCCATCAAACATATTTCAATTTCACTTGTCCAAAAGATGATTGAAAGATTTACCCAAAACAACCGAAAACGAAATTAATCTGCATCGTTTTAAGATTTACAAAATATTTCGTCTTCAACTGACATAACCACTGTATGTCGATACCACGTAATCTAAAAAGCAGATCCAACATGCTTAAGTCCAAAATTTTGGATATAAGCCTTCTCATCGCCTACATCAGTGCCGTATTCTCCTGTACCATAGCTTTCGATATCATCTTTGCCGGCTTTCTGGGCTTCATTCTTTTGAAATTCGGCCTTGGGAGCCTAGATGACCTAAATTAGGCTACCCTCGTCTGAAATTTCTTGACCTCGATTTTTCCCGCTTCACCCTTGCGAGATTCCACTTTCTCAATATCGGAACTCAAAGTCAGCCTTCGGATATTACCATAGCTAGCTGGGAGCGCAGGAGCTGGGTGCTGATCGGCAGCGCGGGAGGCAGCAGCACCGGGCGAATTCCGGCCAAGACCAGCAGCAGCCCCAGGGCCGACCCCGGGACAACCAGCGGCAGCTGCAGGACCGACCCCAGGGCGACCAGCGGCAGCCCCAGGGCCGACCCCGGGACGACCAGCGGCAGCTGCAGGACCGACCCCAGGACGACTAGCGGCAGCTGCAGGACCGACCCCAGGACGACCAGCGGCGGGTCCAGGGCCGACCCCAGGACGACCAGCGGCGGGTCCAGGGCCGACCCCGGGACGACCAGAGGCAGCTCCAGGGCCGACCCCAGGACGACCAGCGGCAGCCCCAGGGCCGACCCCGGGACGACCAGCGGCAGCTGCAGGACCGACCCCAGGACGACTAGCGGCAGCTGCAGGACCGACCCCAGGACGACCAGCGGCGGGTCCAGGGCCGACCCCAGGACGACCAGCGGCGGGTCCAGGGCCGACCCCAGGACGACCAGCGGCGGGTCCAGGGCCGACCCCGGGACGACCAGCGGCGGGTCCAGGGCCGACCCCGGGACGACCAGAGGCAGCTCCAGGGCCGACCCCAGGACGACCAGCGGCGGGTCCAGGGCCGACCCCAGGACGACCAGCGGCGGGTCCAGGGCCGACCCCGGGACGACCAGAGGCAGCTCCAGGGCCGACCCCAGGACGACCAGCGGCGGGTCCAGGGCCGACCCCGGGACGACCAGCGGCGGGTCCAGGGCCGACCCCGGGACGACCAGCGGCGGGTCCAGGGCCAACCCCGGGACGAGGAGCGGCAGTTACAAGGCCGACCCCGGGACGACCAGCGGCGGGTCCAGGGCCGACCCCAGGACGACCAGCGGCGGGTCCAGGGCCAACCCCGGGACGAGGAGCGGCAGTTACAAGGCCGACCCCGGGACGACCAGCGGCGGGTCCAGGGCCGACCCCAGGACGACCAGCGGCGGGTCCAGGGCCGACCCCAGGACGACCAGCGGCGGGTCCAGGGCCGACCCCAGGACGACCAGCGGCGGGTCCAGGGCCGACCCCGGGAGCGTCATCCATGATGTCTGCAGTAGGTTAACATTGAGCAGTGGGCACGGGCTGGTTTAATTCCGTGCTGATATGCCGTAGGCACCGTGTTCATGTAATACTCATTTTACGAGACATGTTGCGATTGAACCACTATGGGAGGCCTCGTTTCTTTACCGCGCAGCTTGATAACAAAAAGATAGAGCACTTGAATGGTCTTTATGCGATAAAAGGAAGCGCTTTCCATCAAACAGTTGTATTGCTAGTGGCCTTGAGGTCAACGCTATCAGGAAGAGAGCTCATTGGTGATAGTAGCTGCCAAAGCCTGCGCAGAGTCCTCAGCCTTTTAAGGTTGAGATACAAGCTTTAAACCTCAGCGCATCTAAAAGCTTTTGGTAGAGTTCTTCCGTAGAACGCCATGTCATAGCTCACATTATGGCATACCTATGCCGTTTAAGGCAAGCCGTATGAAAGACAGTAGAATGATGTGCGTGGCTTCCGCTGTATACAGCTGTATACACATTCTGAGCGACTCTGATGACCCTGTTCTCAGCATATTGCGCTCTTTCCAGTCCTGCGTGGCGTAGTGCTTCTCCTTTCGGCAAGTGGCGTTCATGAGGCATGGCTGCGTATTACGAAGCGACGATAATGCTGCAAATGTCAACGAGCATTGTCGACTTGACAGTGGACTGACTTTTACGGCGCGGAATGATTGACGTTCCCTCCCGTTCCTGATCCGTGTTGGCCACTATATAAGGTGAGCAAAAGAAGCCTGGGCATAAGGTGTTGAGTCGTCTGTCGTTAACCATGCGTCTGCTACCCTTGGTCGTCGTGTTTTGTCTGGTGCTGGTGGCCGCTGAAGGTGAGTTGCTGGTGGTCTTTTATATGTTGATCTCACGTTTTGCAGGGATATTTGGTCGTTTTTGGTTGGATTGCGACCCATTACGGCTGTGCCTCGCAGCCGATTAGCAGTTCCGTTCCCACTTGACAATACGCGTATAATTTGCCGTGGGTAAAACAATGGTATTCAGGCATTGGAAATAACGACACGTGTGCTGCCTTCTTTTTATGCGTCAAATCGATAAGTACGTCATACAGCATTTCGTGATCTTTGTATTCTGCCCGAGGTATCCACTTAGCCTCAATGTATTGCAACAGACTGATCTAGATATTAATTGCAGTAGCTTACTTTCAATATCGAAGCTACACAATGTTGTTACATCCGAACTCCTCGGCTCCAGATATACATCCGAACTCCTCGGCTCCAGATATACATCCGAACTCGGTGCCAGATTTACATCCGAACTCGGTTCAAAAAATTTACATCCGAACACGGTTCCAACTTTACATCCGAGCTCTACTCCAAATTTCCGTCCGAACTCGCCTCCAGATTTACATCCGAACTCTATCCCAGATTTACATCCAAACTCGGCTCCAGATTGACATACAAACTCGGCTCCAGATTTACATCCGAACTCTACCCCAGATTTACACCCGAACTCGGATCCAGATTTACATCCGAACTCGGTTCCAGATTTACATCCGAACTCGATTCCAGTCCAGATTTGCTCAATTCAAATTTCGTTGTCGCCAGTCTCGTGATGCTGTGAAATGGCCTGCTTGTTGATGTATTGTTTTGGTGGAAGAGGAGGAATATGTCTTGACTCGAAAGACACTTCAGATCTTTAGCCTGCCGCCAAGCCGCAAAATTCCCTCGTCATCGATGAAGAGGCTGGGCTAACTGACGGAGCTCCGTCCACAAAGCCTTTTGCTTGAGCGACTTGCTGATGTTTCGCCTTGTCTTTTTCCTTTACTAATTGCAAAACGGAAGAGTCTTCATGTTCAATGGCTACCCATACATTTTTCGCCTCACACAAGATATTCTGGCTCGAGATCAGTTCCTAAATTATTTGTTGGTGCAGCGTTGCTGCTGCTTTCTGATATTGCTCTTCGCAGAGTACACCTAGGCAGTCACCTAGGCGCCCGCTACAAACAAACCGGTACACCTGGGCAGTCACTACAAACAAAGCGACACACCTAGGCAGCCATCACAAACAAACCGGCACACCTAGGCAGCCATCACAAGCAAACCGACACACCAAAGCAGTCACTACAAACAAAGCGACACACCTAGGCAGTCATCACAAACAAACCGACACACCTAGGCAGTCGCTACCAACAAACCGCCACACCTAGGCAGTCGCTACAAACAACCCGGAACACTTAGGCAGTTGCTACCAACAAACCGGCACGCCCAGGCAGTCGTCTAGGTGGTCACTACAAACAAACCGAATCATCCAAGCAGTCGCCACAAACAAACCGGCATTTTTAGGCATTTACTATAAGCAAACCGGCACATGTAGGCAGTCACTACGAACAAATCAGTGGAAAGCTCCGCATGACGCTCGTCGTATCTAGGATTTACACACATGCCTATATCTTTATAGCGAAACGCAGTCGGCGATCAAGATATTGTTAGGATCGTTGGGACATTTGGTGCTATATGATCGCCAACACGAATGCTTGAAGAGAATGCTCCATATTTGAAGATAGTGAGGTAGGCATCGCGTATAATGAAACGCGATCTCTTGTTACTATAAGCTTACATTTAAGTGGAAAATTGTGGTATAGACAACAACATCTCACCATTTAGTAATTATGCTCCACAATGCGCCTTCCTCTGATTGCGTCGTGAAACGCCTCTAAAACATCAGAGTCGCTGCCAGACTGGCTGTGTCAGAATTACCACTGTTGCGGATGGGAGGACTCACTTGCAAGAGAATGCATGCGTAGCATGGATAGCACGGAGTAAACACCGATATGACAATATTAATACAGCTCTGAAATTAGATAGCTTTGAAAGTATTGATACTCCCCTCTCTCCACAACACCAGTTTGCTTTCCAAAAGAACGTCATCGCACGATTTCCGATAACACGCGCAAGGATAGCAATTACATGTTGTGCAGGAATGCGGTCCGTGCCACTGAAGATGCCTGATTCACTTGCATAAATATAAAAAACCGAGAGGTGTTGTTCTATGCCTCATACAATGTTTCGACGGGAGGCAAACTGAGCAGAAGATGTTGAAAACATCCGTTCATACAGTCTGCTAGCTGCATTTTTTGGAACTATATCTGTGATTGACGTCACAGCTTGAAGCGAGTTTTTGACGACGGTCAAAATTATATGCCCCGGGTATGCATAAAAATGCAAGCATAACAAGCTCAACTCTCAGGCACCAGCATTCAGATTTCAACAACTGTTGTACAGATACACCAGTATTTGTAGGCGGTGTTGAGAAGTGAGCGAGGCTAGAGCAGTGGAAATGACAGAGTTTTCCGGTAATTGGTTGGTCATGCCTTGAAAAGCGGGGAACCATGGGCATTATGAATTACGGTCATTACCACCAAGTCCCCCCCCCCCCCACACACTCATCACCTCAGATCACCGGCCCCTTTTCCATGGGTGAAACCCTAGTGACAGTTAAGTTCTAAAGCGTCACAAGTGTGACTGGTTCCAACGGTGACCAGACGTGACCGATGGACGCGTTCCAGGTGCCCGCTGCGGCCGCTTCGGGGAGGCGTGTGGGTTCTTCAAGAGGAATGTCTGCCGCTGGTGCCCCGGCCGCAGGAGTGGTCTCTGCTGCCTTCCTGGCGACACACGAAGTACGTCCCTGCTATTGCCACTTGGTGCTGAGCGAGCGTGCTGCCATGGCGACGTTGTGGCTTCGCACGTCATGACGCGTCAGCTATAGCAGACGGTCGTCAGTAAGAAACCCGTGTATGAACCACCAGGCATTTCCTCACGTGTTATGCACTACATATTTTTTTGAAAGCTTTATTTTGTGATGCTGTGAAGCATTGTCTTGTGAAGCTTTATTTCGATCATCGATGCGCATTTCGGTATGACGATTTTAGTACACATTTGCACAAAGGTTTTGTCTAATCATAGCTGTTTGAGACGAAAAGTCCTAAATGTACGTCGTACTCTGTGGGCAGTTGTATAAAGTGTACCGGTGACACGTCTATGGCCTTACAGTAAACAGAGCTTGACCTGGACTGCAAGCTTGTTTCATGTATGTGCCGTTTCGTTCGTTTATTATTGGTCGTTTTATCGGTCGCTTATTGGCCGAGTAGTTTAAAATAAGTTAAGTGCATTGCGTGGTTCTGTTCAGTTTTGTGTGGTTGCGCTTCTACGTATCCTGTCATACATTACTGTATTTTCTGTTGTATTGTATTGTATGTTATATGTATTCATTACTGTATAGAACAACTGTCATAAATGATTCATATTTCTATGTCAGTCGAATCAATATTCGTGGAGTTGCGCAGCGTATGCATGAGTATAAAGTATATGTACACGAATAGGTGGCACAACTCAAAGGATATTTCTTCGATACACCTACACCACGCATGCTATTGTATATCTACACCATAAATGGTATGCATATGCCTTCACCACGTATACGTATGCAGACAACTTCATCACGTTAGCGCATGCCGCCATTTCAGAGGAATGCCAAGCTAAATGCCATAAACCGAAAATTTGCACCACAAGAAGGGATACTTGCCACAAGGGCTGGTGCTGCATTGGGTGAACAGGACAACATCGCCAGACGAGTCAACTGCATCAACGACCGCCGGCTGCTGCCGTCGACAGAAGATGAATGGTGTTTGAGCTACCCATTGACTGCCAGGGTGCGACATCCCCATGTTTTCAAACTCATGGCCTTCTTGCCAGCCCGTGTAGAATCCTTGACACGCATGCATGTCGAAATTACATTCGGCGGCTTTTTATTAGGCTTTGTACGAAATACAATAATGGAGCCGTCTGCTGCTTTCCTGGTGATTTCTGACTGTTTAACCCTCACCCTGACAGAGGTGGGAGGTCGAAGCGACCCTCTAAAGTTTTTAGAGATTGTACAGCACGTTGGGCGTGATTACACAACGTGCTGGGCGTGATTGCACAGCATGCCTCTCCTGCATCGTGTGCAATCCCGCCCAACTTTTCAGCTAGGTAGACTATGGGGCATCTTTTGCGCGTATTTTGACTCCAAAAAGGTGTCCCCAGCATTTCTGATTTCGGAACAGGGGCAATTTAGGAACACTGCACGCCAATCTGCGACCTGCGCGTGCGGCGCGCGGCGACCGATGATGTCGCGAAACGTGCGCGACGGGCCGACATTAATACATTAACGGAGCGATACGTCGCCAGATATGATGAAAACACATACAACTATACGCCATTGCACTAAGAATTGGGCAATGAACACGCTTGATTAGACGATGTGTCTCTACAATGCAAAACCTCGTATGTATGAGGATGTAAAGCTGAAAAGTGAGATTTTTGGGCAAATTTTGCCCTTGGGCATAACTGGGTCAATTTTTACCTAGCGACATACAAATCGCTACCAATCGCGAGATTTCTCTAAGGCCAGCTCCCTGAATTTTCCGCTGAGCCATATCTGTCTTAATTTGGTAACGCTAGGGGGGGGGGGGGGCAGGGCGCATTGATTCCCCTTCCAGTCCGCGCCATGAAAACCGCGAATGAAGAAGGTTAACCTGTGCCACGGTCGGTAATCACTTTGATCCTCTCGTCACCAGAGAGTGTTTCGCAGGCAATACAAGTTTTGAATTTAGGGGTACAACAAATCCTGTTGACCTAGGGTCAGGTATGAAGGTCAAAACGAGGTCCAACACAACTTGTTTGTTTGCTCCAGAGCCTGCTGTATGATATACTTTCTGCTGCTAACTTCGAGTTTATTGATGGACGGGACCGCACAAGAATCTTCTACGGACTTTTTATAGGTCAGGCAAGGTTGGTGACCTAAAATAACCCAGATCAACATTGTTTTTATATACCGTCTAGCTAATGATTTTGCACACCGCCGCCTATGGGGCAATATTAATGTCATTATTCCTCGTAGAACAAACATTCATGTGTGTTAATTGCAGCAAATAAATAGCTATCTCTGAACGTGCGTAATCTCAGCAATGTTGCTTGAGGCAGGCCGCGTGATTGTGTGTGTGTGTGTGTGTGTGTGTGTGTGTGTGTGTGTGTGTGTGTGTGTGTGTGTGTGTGTGTGTGTGTGTGTGTGTGTGTGTGTGTGTGTGTGTGTGTGTGTGTGTGTGTGTGTGTGTGTGTGTGTGTGTGTGTGTGTGTGTGTGTGTGTGTGTGTGTGTGTGTGTGTGTGTGGTGTGTGTGTGTGTGTGTGGTGTGTGTGTGTGTGTGTGTGTGTGTGTGTGTGTGTGTGTGTGTGTGTGTGTGTGTGTGTGTGTGTGTGTGTGTGTGTGTGTGTGTGTGTGTGTGTGTGTGTGTGTGTGTGTGTGTGTGTGTGTGTGTGTGTGTGTGTGTGTGTGTGTGTGTGTGTGTGTGTGTGTGTGGTGTGTGTGTGTGTGTGTGTGTGTGTGTGTGTGTGTGTGTGTGTGTGTGTGTTCGTTCGCGTTTTCAGCCTGTGGGGCGAAGATTCCGAACGTGCTGCGATTCTAATATATTGAGGTCTGCATTGTCTTCAACTGTTGCTCAAATGTATTTTAAACTTTGTTTTTATGCGCTATACTCCATTACTACGAGTAGATATACCAAGGGCTCTGCTATTCATGTGCACGATCTTCGTAAACGTCCGTCCCCAATGCACTCATTTAACACGCGCCCGGGTGACCGGCTGAATATGATCGCTCGTGGGGGGTCAATTAGAAGAGCCCCACTAATATCTTTAAAATAAGAGACCTAGAAGTATCAAATTCATGGCGTAGAATGGCCTTGATGTGGCCTCACTTGCGTCAAAATTTGAAGTTTTTATGACATGGCTGTCGGGTAAAATAAAGTAAATAAAGTCAAGCTCTCTAGATTAGTGTCCGAAGTGCCCTCAGACCTCCTCATGCAGCCGCCTCGAATCTGGATACCTGCTCTCACCGAAAGGTCACTGGTGTTTACTCAAGGTCAGTGACGGTGTTTGAGCTTCAGGTCATGGCGACAAAAAGCCTATGAGCTTGTTTTGCTTTTCGCACTTAAGTAAGCAGCAAACATTACTTTATGCGTAACTTGTTTAGTGCATTTGTGAGAAACATTAAACATATAGATGAGGCAGTATTAATAGTCCTTTTCCATGCAGAAAACACAGGAGAAGGGAGAGATGTGTGATATTTCGGCTACATCCCTTCATCGAAACGAATATCGGTAGCAAATTGCAAATTGATACCAATCCTACTGAATTTTTTCAGATTTAAAAAAAAACAGCGAGCCACAGTTTTCACAGGGCACCAATGTTCAGGCGATTAAAGAAGGAGCAATAACCACCCATTTCTATGGTGCGGTGCACGTTAACTAAGCGCTGAAATGTGCAAAAATATGTGTGCATTAAAGCGAATTCAAGTTAACAGTCATCACGAATGACACATTATTCATGCACGCAAAAGATTTCAAGTGACCGCTCGCATATTTTTTTCTTCTGCTGATGCCTGGTACTGGCCACCGAAAACCGTGGACTTAGCCGTCTGTGTTTCGGCAGCAGTGCTGTGTACTGGCCGTTAGGGCAAGGTGACCCGGAATGCTGGGATGCTCGTGTGGCTCGGGTGTTGTTCGTGGTGCCCAATTATCGTGGTGCACAGTTTTTTATCATAAAGACACTCGGCATATGTCATCACAACCTTTCGCCTCAGCCGCCCGTGTCTCGTGCAGCCCTCAGCATAGAGCCATGGTTAAAGGTTAGGATGTGTGCACTCTAATTCTTCATTACTTTCGGCATCTTCTAGTGACAGTCTCTGCACGGATGCAGAGCATTCCGCGAATTCGTGTTTGTGGTTTACGAGTGTAATATTTTATTTAACCTCGCACAACCACTCTTACCCGTAATCATAAGCAACGTTTGAAACGTCGAATACTGTCGGTATCACCCATATTTGCTCTACAACGTTGTTCAGGCTGCGCCTGCTGGTATTTTGAAGTTCGATAACTTTATGCCGTCGGTCGACATCGGTCATCTATAACTCAACGGTTGACGCTATGCCCGAAGCGTGTGCAGATATATGGAATCGCTTAAAAAGGCTGGATGACGACCAGGACAAGGACACGGTAAAACGAAAACGAAAGGGAAGCCAGTAGCCAGGGATGCAGTTTGCCGGACCGTTTTGATGGGCTCAGCCACCTGGATTCCACTGGCATGTTATGTTGTGTCAATAAGCCGTTCTAGTATAAAACGTGCTTTTTCACTGTTGTGTGTGCGTGCGCACTTGCGCGCGTGCGTGTGTGCGTGCGCGCGTGCGTGCGTGTGTGTGAGTGCGCGCGTGCATGCACGCGTGTGTGCACGTTTGTACATATAGAAAACTTACGTTAACATCCGATATGGATGCAATTATAGAATGCCGAGCATCGACACCCGGCCGCGATGATCTGCTGCGGAAGGACTACACAGAATACCGTGCGAGCATTGTCGCTTTATCTTACAACTTGTTATCGGCATCGATCCACCAATTGTTCTTCAAGTGCTGTTTGACATCCGAAATAAGACCTGTGATGGAAAGCACCGCTTTTGACGGCGAGCTTCATGTCTGGCTCACGTAGCTTTGAAATTTCTCGGGAAACCGTGTCGTCCGTTATTCTCCGCGGCTGGGCTGAGAGACGCAGCAGTCCGCTGTCTGGTGTGGTGAGGCCCGTAAACAACAACTGCAGGTGATGTCACCACATCGCTGCAAATGTCATGAAGCATTGAGAACTGCATCGTTTTCTGACATTTGGACGCGGCTGAATGATTGACACCCCCTCCTCTTTCACCCCATGTTTGTCACTATATAAGGTGATCGAGGTTGGTTCGGCCATAAGGTGTCTAGCCTCTCACTAGTCATGCGTTTGTTACCCTTGATTGTCGTGTTCTGTTTGGTGCTTGTCACCGTTGAAGGTGAGCCTCTGGCTACGTAACCGGCGCTTAGGTGGCTATCTTTCGTTCGGGTGGGGGTGGGGGTCAATTTCACCCTCGAGATCTCAGAAACCAAGGAAGTTAGAAACACCAAATTTATAGGGTAGCCTGGCTGGTATGTAAAACCACTTGTGTGAAGAGCCGATGTCCCCTGACAATAAATGACCTTTGGGTCAAATAGAGTCGAACAAGGTCAGGCTCCAGATTGGCGTCTAAAGTGCTCTCAAACCTCCCCATGTAATCGCCTTGAAACTAGATAACTGTTCTAAGCAAAAGGTAATTATCGTTCACTCAAGGCCAATGGCTTATTTCTTTTGGAAAGTCGTGGCGCCCAAAATCCCGCAAAATTGCTTTTATTTTACATTTGAAACAATGTCAAGGACCATGCTAGGTGTATGTTTCTAAACAAATGTTGACCTGGGTCATTTTAGGTCAGTGCCCTTCTGTGACCTCTGAGAAGCCATTAGAAGATGTCGATTGCGTTCCTTGTCAGTCATAATTTCGAAATAAGCACCCGAAACTGCCCTATACAGCAAACTCTCGAATTAAAAGACCGGTTATTTTGATCTTCATATGACCTCTATGCCCATTCCTATGTCAACGGAATCGGATGTAATCCTAACTTAATCTTTTTAAGCACGTAGTAAACTATTTCAATTATGTACGGCCTCGTGTAATACTTCGTTGTTGCATCAGATGCATAATTTTTATGTTAAGAGATCCGCTGTTCAATTGCTCTTAGCTATGCAAACTTTGCCGCCGCTACGCCGCGCCGATCTAAAATTGTTCCGTAAAAAATCTTTGGGGAGTAAAACTGACCCCGTCAGGCTGCGTATTAATTCTTGCCAGCGTTACTTGATTTTCTTCAGTCGAACTGCAAACCATTATGACTATGTTTTGTGAGTTGATCGTTTGCAGTAACAAAAAGTCAAGGTATAAATGTTCCTATAAAGTTTTTCCAAGTCAAACATACTAAATGTCAAGTTCCTGCGGTAGTTAACAAAACTACATCCCTGTAGACAACATCCCTGGAGCACGTTTCCGAAGATAATTTTGTGTCCTCTGTCCATTTTTTTGTCATATGTCAACAACCTGACCTCAAGAAAAACGTCATAGATCACAAACCCTCAAGGTTAATATACTCAAGGTTTTGCAAGCTGCGTAAACATAATGTAAATAGCTACCCAAAATTTCAGCACCGTGCTCAAAACGCCCAGAAACTATTCCTGGAAAATCTGGGTGGGGCTCTGAGCCACACTTCCCTTCATAGCACGAGGGTCAAGAAGGCCTCGAGGGGGGGGGCTCACTTTGCCAGGGCCAGAAGATTTTTGCAAAATTATTTTCGGATGGCGTAGCAAGACCACGCCAAATTTTGCATACCTGAGAGCAATTGAATATTAAACCGTTTTATATAAAAAATCATTTGTACCTTGCAAGGCTGTGACCTACGGCAGGTCAAAGTCAGGCTGTGGCAGTCAGTGAAGGCATTTTCTAGGGTTCGTTCAATCGAATGCGACAACGGAGCGTTACACAGAGCCATACATATCTGAGATAGTTTTTCAGACAAGTGAACATTCGAAATTAGAATTGTAACCTGATCTATACAAATTCCATTGACCGAGGGTCAGGTATGACAGTCAAATCAAAGTCAAAACCAACCTGCTTTTTTACTCGAGAGCTTGTTTTTTTAGAATGGTTTCTGGTATTCGTTTTAAATATTTGGTAGCAGGGACCGCAACAGACTTCTTCCATGGACTTTTTAGATGTCAAAGTAAGGCACTAACATGAATAGACCCAGATCACCCTTTGTTTTTAGCAACGTACTACCTAACTTGGTTGTTAATGCTTATTAAAATTAAAGAATGAACACAATCTCGTAACTTTTTGGTTACTTTTACCTCCTGAAGGTAAAAAACGCCACTGAGTTAAAAATGAACGCCAGTAGCCTTTTTCTTTGAACAACTATTCAGGTGCAAGGCAGTTACATGAGAAGGTTTGGGGACGCACAGAGCACCAGTGCTGAGTTTGACCTTCTTGTTTCACCTTATTTGTCCCGAAGATCATGAACTATGGACATCACATTTTCACAAATGATCTCGCACACAGACCAAGCCACCGCGTAGATTTGGTGTCTCTAGGTCTCTTAGACTTTAAGATTTGGGGAAAGAGTGAAGTTAACCCCCACCACTGAGAAAAGAGGAATTAAAGCGTCAGAGGTGTGGCTGTTTTTACCCGTGACGAAAGGTAACCACTCGATGCTCTTTCAGGCGGCCGCTGTCGCTACTTCGGGCAGGCGTGTGGGCGTTGGAAAAGGGACGTCTGTCGATGGTGCGACGCATCCCACAAGCGCCTTTGCTGCCTTTGGGGAGACACGAAACGTACGTGCCAGCCGTTGGCGCGCTGGATGAACGTGTTGCCACGATGCTGCGATGGCAGCCTCGCGCGCCACGCCGCCCCTGGTTTGGCAGTCGTGCGGACTGTGGGATACTTGTCAATGGTTTGCCATGCATAGACTCAAAAGCTCGCTCATCGGGCCTTTCCTCACGAAATGTGTGGGTTTTCTTTGGGGTTAATGTTGTGTCTCAAACATTGTGCATGCGTGGGTGTAATACTCCTGGTACTTGTAGGCAAACTGATGCACGTCGTGTCCTTTGTCTTGAGGTATGTCCTAGTTGCCTTGAAGTTTTAAGCGTGTGCTCAGATTACTAGCCTCGGCTGGCAGTCCTGCATGGGCTGGGTGAGTTCTTCATTGTTGCATTGCTGAGCTGTCCATCGTTCAGGACTGCATCGTCTTGTTTCAGCTATAGGACGGTTCTTTTAAATGAGAAATATTCCTAATTGAGACACGTTGCATGCCTTGGAGTTTAAATACCCGCCCCCAAACCCTCCCACCACAGCAATAAAACCAAACCAAACAATACCGAGCAAATACTGAGTCATGGCATAGTGTAACCAGTACATCAGCAGTGTTATCAGACAGCCTTATCAGTATATTGTCATTTCAGGTGAATGCAGGGCAAAATGTCACCGGCCGAGATTCTGCACCACGCTTCGGCAGACCTGTTACAAGGGCTGGTGCTGCTACCCTTGCAGAGGAAAATATTGCAAAAAAGGTTAAATGCCCCGCCGACCTCCCGCGTGCCGCTGTGATCAGGAAATGGAAGATGACTGAAGTGTCGAAGACTGGAAGCACCATTCTTGACGTTCTCAATATCTTTGCACTCTGTCCATTTGGATTTTTTGCACACGTTAATGGATAACTATCGGTCGGATCACTTCATCAAGCCTGTGTTCAATAAATCTTTAGGTTATGTTTTTGTTTTATTTACAAATCCTACAGCTGACGGCTGCACGGCCCATCCAAATCCTTCGTGGCAGCGCGAGTGGACGCTGGCTGGCGCCATCTCGATTCTGCGGAAGCCCAAACAACGGCATGCTTATTAACCTCCGGTAGTCTGGAAAGGAAACTCGATTTTCTGCATTCTGTCATCCCGAGCCGTCAGTGACTGAGGTGACTGCAGTCAGCTCAGTCACTCGCAGAGCCAGTCAGTTGCAGAGTGACTGATGTCAGATAAAACGACCGGTGAGCTGAAGTGGTGTGATGGAGCAAATGTCCGTGAATTGCGGTGGTCGAGGTCTTGACAGGTCATAAAATGACCTCAGATGATCAAACCGGGCATGAAGGCAGTGGACTTGAGCTACCATTGTCGACCATTTGTATTACACAAGTGACTTGAAAAGGCTAAGAGCCTACCGTGGCATAACGATATCATGAAACGTGCATCGCTTGAAGGAGAACTTGGCCCACGACGTAATAAGCTGTCACCGGCCGCTTAGAACGTCGAGGCCTTTTTGAAAATTGCCGCATAGTGAGGTCATTGTTCTGATATTGTTCCGGGATTTTAGGACCAACTCAAAACAGGTGTCTGGCGTCAAAGCGACGGTGATGGCGTGACGGAGACCCTAAATTAATTAAATGTTTCAATTATGCCTTTGCTGGCAAATTCGTCGGTTCGATGTTTACCAACGTGCCAGTTGCATCATTTCACAATGCCAACAGTTTCAGAGAGTTTTCTGTAGCTTATCAGCCCGTCCCTGGCATACTGCAAACTATAAAATGTTCACAAAACAGACGTTCACGTTCACAGAACCAGCCGAGCTCAGTGCGAGCTCGTACTGGAGGTGTGCGGTGAGGAATTTACAGTCACTTGCCATGGCTTAAGGTACTTCCCAAAAAAAGAGAAATTTTAGACAAGCGCGAAGCGTGCAAATATCATTCTCGTGTACTAAAAAAGTGCGAGAGAGACCCCCACAATGATCGGCATGCTTTCCTCTCCGCTATTCGATCGCCGTTCTTGAACGCGTTACGCATGGTCAACTTCTGCGCCACGCGTCGTCCGTGACGGCTTCGGCGCAGTGTGGGTTCCTGACGACCGCGCTTTAGTGACAAGAAGAACCGTCCTTTGGTGGCAGCGAAGAACCCGCCTCTGGTGACACGAAAACCGGTCGCTGATGACACGAGAAACCTATCCTCTGTGGCACAAAGAGTCCTGCCTCTGCTGACACGAAGAACTTGCCTCTGGTAACAACATCGACTCTACTGACACGGACCGAATCCTGCCTCTGGTGATAGGAAGAACCCGCCTCTGGTGACACGAAGAATCCACCTCTGGTGACACGAAGAACCTGCCTCTGGTCATACGAAGAACCTGCCTCTGGTGACACGCAGACCCTGCCTCTGGTGGCACGAAGAGCGTGCCTCTGGTCATACGAAGAACCTGCCTCTGGTCATACGAAGAGCCTGCCTCTGGTCATACGAAGAACCTGTCTCTGGTCATACCAAGAACCTGCCTCTGGTGACACGCAGACCCTGCCTCTGGTGGCACGAAGAGCGTGCCTCTGGCGACACGAAGAACCCGCCTCCGGTGACCACAGAGGCAGATGAGGCAGGTGGCCCGGAGGGGTCACGCGGTCGGAACGACAGGCTGGCTCCGCGATTGGCTCGGATGGGGCCTGATTTGCCAAAGAGGTACACGGCTCGCCTGCAACCTCGCTCAGCCTGACCCCCGGGGATTTTCCGCTGAGACCACGTCAAGTCTGAGAGCTACAGAACAAACCTCAGCACCACATACCAACTGGAAGAACGCTGTGGAGTCCGCAATGCGCGAGATCACGCCGTAGCGCTCTCGAAGCAGTGGCGCACGCGTCGTGCTTCCGTGTATCTAGATCGCAGGTGGCCACTTGGAAGATGTTCTGTGTAGCGACGAATATAAATGGGACAGATCTGTGTGTTTATGCATGCATAATTATATGTATATATGCATATATATATATATATATATATATATATATATATATATATATGTAGTTAAATATCCAGCGTAGTTAACACGCGATAAAGCAACGAGGGTATGTGTAGTGTTTCATCTCTCTGCCGTCCCAGCTCCGCATAGTCCGCTGGCCATCCGACGTGGATTGCCTTCCCGAACAGAGCTCAAAGCGAATAGGACCTCTTTGACACGCGTCGCCAGTCCAGCCTCTCTGTCGCCCACACTACGCCCGCCCGGCGTCCGTTCGTGTGGCGCCGCAGGCTATGACCTCGGGACCCCGGCCGCGCCAACTGCCGCGGCTCATCGCGAGCAGCCCCTGTCGGGCGCGGGGGCGGACTGGACGCGGCACTTACGTGTGCATTACTTACAACTAACTTTGCACGCTTCCACTATTGTTATTGAAACACACGTTGGCAATTCGATTGTCTTTCGTGTTGCTGGGCACATGCACAAATATTTTGCAAGCTATGTAAAAGGATTGTGCCGATTATCTTCATACGTTGTGCGTCATAATGTATATGCTGCCACACACGATGAGCATGCACTGCGCTGTGGCGGTGAGAGCATCACGCCACGACAGGTGATAGACGATATGCAGGAATGGGGGCACGCACATGATTCAGAAAATACTGCATTATAGCTGCAACCTTATGTGACTTCGTGTGGCGAGTTAAGTCACGCATGCCAGTTTGCTACATCAGGCTTTGGTAATGAACAGGCGTGAGCATTAGCGAATCGCGATGGATGTTTTGGTCATGCGGGAAGTCCAGGTCCATGCGTAAGCCTGCAGGCCAAGTCGTTTCTAACGTACACTTTCAAAGGTAATCGATACTAGTTCTTTATACTTACGGGCTTTCCTCGTCACCTATGCAGTGACAGTTCTACCTTGGCATGCGGTTTTGAGTTGACATGGCTAGTTTCGTGACGATTCCCTGACACTCACAGCCAAGATATGCAATCAGATATCATATCCTCTTGTGTCTGAGCTTGATGCCAGTGAACTTGCTCAGTCTTTTACGCGCCTCCAATGGGAAAGTCATGTATGAGGTCATAGAGACGTCACGCAAACACCCAACTTCATTGGCTGTGTTGTGCTGATGGTCAAACAAACTATGGCCACTTCAACATTGGTGTTTGTATTAATACAGTATGAAGTGTCCCACCGACAAAATCCAATTGGTTAACACGCAGATCGTGCTGCTGTTTGTATGCAGGGGTGGTAAACGTGCTCAATTGTGGAAAATAAAATCGGCGACAAAAGTGCTGTTTTCACGTGAAGCTGGGCGCCAAAAATTGCCTTTGACCGACGGTTTTGGTGACGGTCACGACATGACATTACAGCGCGCATTTTACAATATTACATGAGCTTTATTGGTAACGCATTTATCTCACAACGCCAGCAAGCCTTTCTCTAAATACCCTTTACCGTACCCTACGGCCCCATGGTATGTTTCGTATATTTCGTATATATATATATATATATATATATATATATATATATATATATATATATATAACGTCCTCCGCTTACCTCTGAAGCTACGGCTCAGGCACCCACAAACAACAATTCTAGATAGACGTGGGCTTTTAACTCTATTATATTAAAAAGTTGACGATTAGCTACGTTCTTCTTGCCAGTCAGCTTCTCTCCACATGAACACAGCTGACAGCAGCCCACAGCCTTGCGCTGAATCCAATGGCCGTAAATGTAAAAGTAAGTGATTGTTTGTTGTCGTTTTTTATAAGCGTGACAAAAATATGAAGCAACCGGTATTCGTTTTCCTCAAACAGCTCTATGACTCCATCTTTCGCTGACCTCGATGCGTCCTTCTTCCAGCGTGCCCCCACTACATCTTGCTAAGCATTTGTGCAACCGCGTTCGCCTCAATCTGAGCCCAACCCTGAACCAAATGTATTCTTTTTTAACCAAATATATTCTTTATATATTCAACCAAATATATTCTTTTTTCACGCAGCCTAGAAACTTTGTTTAAACCTGAATATACCAATGGCCATGGCGCATTAAAGCGCGCCCACCAGGCAACACACGTCGCGTCGGGCTTGGAGAAAGCATAAGGTATGGTGGAGACCATGACGATGGTTCAGGTGGGGCTCGAAGCGCATAAGTGGTTTCCATAAGAGATGTGGTCTCGAGGAGGCCCGCATGTTTGGCGATATCCCCCAGTGCTACCCGCCAACGGTTTGAATTTTGTCATGCCCTGAGTTGTCTTGGCTGTCGAGGTCCTTCGCCGCTTTCTTTCGCGGTCAAGGATAAGAAATCCAGTCGTAGATGAAGCTTAAACACGAGGCCACAACAAGTTCCGGGGGTAAAAGACTGCCTTTGTGATCGAACTGTCGCATTGTGTTGTCTGCCTTCTCCGTAACAGTTATCCTGGCATTAGTTAAATGCCACTGTAGAAGTGAACGTTTCGGTTGTGTGCAACGTTTTGCAAAGTGCGGTTATCAAAGAGGTTTTGGCGATACGCCAGTTGCTGGTTACGCTGCTGGGTATAGATGTTCTTGCCATTTCTTGGCATAGGGTGTTGCGTTACGCTCCTGGCGACAATTTTGTCCGTGGAAATTCGGTCGACGGCAAAAATACACTTTTGTCAGCCCTGTCCAACTTTTCTAGAGCATTATCAAGTTGAGAGCTGATGGAAATTTACTGTGTTCTACTACCTCAACTCTCCATCAGCACAAAAGCTCTTATCCAAACTCTTGTCAGGACACGGAGGAACCTAGCACGTTTCTGTTTCAGCTCCGTAACGGACATTGTGACTGGAAGACAGGCGTGTAGCAGAGCGCGGAAACAATGGAAAAAGTAACCATAGTGCACTTTACCTTTAAACTTCAATGCCAGAATGGTGTGTCTTAAGGAATGTTTCATTTAGCACGGAGAAATGGAATCCGACTCGGCCGTACTGCCGCACCGCCAGCCCCCACCAAGGCCCTGCGACAGACTGTTGTCAACCGGCGTACACAATTGACACATGGTTCCCAGCAAATTGGCCAATACGACAGCACTGGCTGAAGTGACCATACCATTAGACCTGTGATCCATGAGCCAAACATATTTCGACAGCGATCCATAGCAACATAGGCCATTACCATAACAATCCATAATTTGACAGCAATCCATAGCCAAAAACCTTCAAAACCGACTGTGAATCTAGATCTTTATCGTGAATTTTGAACATGCACGCGCACTTTACAAGCTTGCATCACAACTTGGCCAGTATGTGCTGCGTCGAATGTGGAAGGAAGTGGCAACTTAAACTGGTTCATGAGAAATAATTGGTTCACGGTACGAGGAAGAAAAAAGGTGGATACAGGCTTAAAAAACTTTTAAACTGTCATCCACGACGGATAAAAAACTTTGAGACATCCGCATTTTCTCTTATACGCTTGTTTCTGCGACAAACACAAAACTGCCGCAAAGCGGAACAAGCATACTGACATATGGACCCACAATGCAAGACATCTTAATGTGACAGCGAACTCATCAGTATATATCACTTAACATACTGCATAACGAATCATCCTTATGCATTTAGAATCAGACGAACCATGCTAGCAAGGCATATATCTAAGTGCTTAAACAACGTTCTTAATTTGTCTGATTCGGCTCGACCGGACATACATCGGCTCTGCATGAAAACCACAGCCATGGTATGCCATGAATACCACATCCTGGCTACCGAAAAGTTCGATGAAAAAGACGAAACCACCAAATTTGGTCCTGCTACCGCCGTTGATGAAACAGCCTACTGTTCGCATGCTCTCGTCCGCGCCGTTCGCCACGTCATCTGACCTCTAGAGCAAAAGGTTGCAATAAATTGCGCCAACTGCCACACAGCGAGGCGGCGCCACTTGCCGGTAGTTCGTTTCGCTGTGCCATCTGGCGACGCTTCTCTGGTGCTACTAACGGCGCACTCAGATGCAAGGGTTGGGCACTCTGTGTTGCGATTCACCCGCTCGTAGCGGGTCGGGTTCGAATCGTTTCTGTTTCAAAATTAAAACTTCTGTTAAACACAATCTGTCACAAACCACAGCAACGAAAATATCGAGCAAAACTCGTAACGAACGGCACGTAAACACTGCGAAAGGCCAACAGGTCATCGTATGCGGCTCCCGTCCGCACAGTCCCGCGTCTCTGTGCGGTGGGCTTGTGAAACAGTGCCCCTAGCCGCCAGCCGGGTGAGCGAGTTGCCAACTTGTGAACTTTCGACTCGTCGGCGTTCGCGCGCCCGGTCGTCCGACCGGTTCTACAAGATATGTAAGGACCGGTCCCGTGTTGGCCTGGATGTGTCTCTCATGATGAGTAGGCGCCAGCGTTGCCCCGCCTCAACGCGCGCGAGGGTGGCCGGATGGATACCCTTTGCTCGGGTGGGGGTCTATTTGACCCCACTAAGTTCTCAGGAACTGGGAGCTAGAAACACCAAATTCACAGAGTGTGTCGGCCTGTACGTGAACTCACATAGGTCAGAGCTTTAAGTTCCTAGGTAATGACATACGGGTCAAATGAGGTCAAACAAGGTCTCAATGAGGTCTCAAGGTTAGGCTGGTCTACTTGGTACTCCGCAGAACCTAGGTACCTGTTCTAAGAAAAAAGGTCACATACTCCTTTAAGGTCAGTGCCTTGACTGACCTTCCGAAGGTTACGGTGTCCAAAACCATACAGGACTGCTTTCAGTGCGGCATTTTAATACGTGACAAGGATTATGCTAGGCGGTATGTTCCTAACAAAAATGTTAACCCGGGTCATTTTAGGTCATCGACCTATCATTGTGTAATGCGGCCCTTGTTATCAATACATTCGCATTGACCTCAAGAAAACTACCCGTGAAGCAAGGTCTGGAGTGTAACAACAGGTTGGCTTTTACCTTGTTCTGATCTTCATACATGACCCCATGCCAATGGAATATGCTCATTTAATTGTTGTTTTGTCTAATATAGTATATCTGAGATGTATGACTTAGTCTAACGCTCCGTTGTCGCAGAAAATTGCACGATTCCCTAGGAACTGACTTCGCTGAATCCACCACCTGATTTTGGCCTAAGTAAGTCAGCGACCTTACATACGACATCTTAATTTTTCATATCAAATGTTCCACTTTTCAATTGTCTGCAGCTACGCAAAATTTGGCGTGACTACACCGCGCCTTTCGGAAACCATTCCAGATAAACCTTCCAGGAGAGGGCAAATTGACCCCACCCGAGCTCGTGTAAATAAACCGTCTAGCTATGAGAGCCGGCTCCTGACGCGACCGGCCGGGGGCCGGAGGTGTGGACACGCGGCCCACAACCTGGGCCCCCAGCCCAGAGGCGGTACAACTTGTCCACTTGGTGGATAAGGTCGGCGACAAAAATTTTTATTTTCACGCGACGTTTGGTGCCAACTGACCCCCTCCGACAGTTTTGGTGACGGCCAAGACAAGGCATTGCAGCGTGCATTTCACAATTTTACGTGAGCTTCAATGGCAACGTATTTTATCTCACAACACCAGCAAGCCTTTCTATAAATACACTTTACCATTTACCCCAAAACCCCAAAGCGCCTTATTGTCTTTCTCAAAACCAGTGATAATATCCTACGATTTTTAGTTGGTCACTCACTTCGGTGGCAGGTCGGCGACAAATCAGTGTATTTCCTAAGGCCCGGCCGCTCTGCCGGTTCGCCGTTTTTACCAGCCGACTCTCAGTGTCCCAAGCTAGACAGTATACACTGCTGAAAAATATTTAGATATGGCGAGTCATTTGAGCGCCAGGGCATGTTTCAATCGTTGCGATGCAACTGAGATATGTGGGGTTAGCGGTAACTTCCAATGTACTGGAGCTTTGCAAGCGGCATTTGCAATACGGTCTTGTGAATACCTAAGTTCCACTTTTGGCCTTTTTTGATCATTATAATGAAAATCGTTGACATCAATGATTGACAGTTCAAAGAAAGTCGGCGAGATCATCCAATCAGAGTAGAACTTGACTTGCAATCATTCAGACTAACTTTTCAAGGCACAGTAAAGTAGCAGAGAAGGCTGTTAACTCACCATAGCAGTGCCAAGCATCATGTCTTCCTCCCTTTGAAGAGAACCGTGGGTTCGGCGCTGAGGCAGATGCCGCTTCTCAGGGAAGGGAATGACAGCAAGTGAGAAAAATTATGAAGTGCCAATTTATGCCATTGTTCCTTGGTTTGTGATTGATGATGGCTTCTAGTCAAACAAATCCTCAAATCAGGGTTTGCACCCAGCTCTAATTCGGTCCATTTCTCCAGATCCCCCTCCCCCAGTTTATGAAGAAGTGTGCCAAATTTGTGATGACAAATTTTCGCCAAAGATTGCATAATATTCCACTGCTCAGCCCCCCCCCCCCCCCCACTTGTCTTTCAAAGCTATGCCTATGCTTGAAATAATGCCATTTCATTTACGTTTCGTTGGCATTTAAAGGACAGTAATACTCGGCTGAACGTTTTCCCAATATTAATCTTGCCTGCTGGAAACTGATATGGCAACCAATGACATAGACAATGAGGAGGCAATGAAGGGTGAGAGGTAAGGAGTTGAAAAAATGTAAGTAATAAGGAGGGGGAGGCGATCAAATGTTACATTACCATTTCCTTTGACCAAGAGGTTTACCGGAATAGGAGGTGGATTAGGTGCGGTTCATAGTAGGAGGAGGTGGGATTCAGGTCCCGTTGTTATAGGAGTTCAGCAAAGAACCGATACTTGGCTTTCTCTGAGAGCATTCTGGGCGATTTGCTGATGATTGCAACCCGACTGTAGGAGGAAAAGCTGGGAGTTACTAATTCTGCAGCGCCTATTTATACGCATAATTTTGTTGCATCCATGGACACAGCACTTGCGTTGATGCAAATGAAATATATTTCATTATTTTTGCGCTAAGATTAAAGTGAAATACTTTTTGATGGCGCCCTGAACATAATCGCTAGTTACATAAAATGCAGGTTGTCAGGAAAGTTAGCCTGTTGGAAATGCAGCCATGCCGGTTACAAGAAAACAACATAGTTTGTCTGGTGATGACATCATGCCAGGGGTGTCAATTTTTGTACATGGTAAAAGACGGGATGGGGTAGCAGCCCACTGGCCTCGCAACCTCCCCTCCCATAAATGTGCTTGTCAACACACTAAATCTGCTAGGTTTTGATCGCAGGCAGCTTCTATTCCATAGTGTTTTGGCTTTGATTGAACAAACTTTTATTTCAGCAGCATTGTGGCCAAGGCCGGCGAATGAATCCCGGAGAAGATAGGCCTTGTGTTATAGTTGGCTTTTTTAGTAATCTCCCAGCTAGATGTATTTAGGAGTCGGCGGGACCAGCAATGTGGGGACTCAAATCAACATCGAGCGGCCCAAATCAACATTGGGTTGGGGCAGAAACCCCAAAATAGTTTCAGTTGACAGTCCTGAGCCCTGCATGACGTATCATAAGTGCGCCTAGATCTGTTTTGCTACCGACCAAAGTGAGCAAAGAGATATTTTTACTTGCTGATCACATCGGTACTTAAATATGCGTGCTGGTATTGAAAGCGTCATTAAAAAAACAGCTTATTTTTTCTTTAACACGCGCTCGGATGGGGGTCAAATTGCCCTCTCCCAAGGTTTTTCCAGAATGGCTTCCGAACGGTGCGGTGCAGCCACGTCAGATTTTGCATAGCTGTAGACAATTGAACAGCGGATCGTTTGGTATTAATAATCTAGATGTATCTTGTAAAGTCGCTGACCTACGGCAGGTCAGAGCCAGACCATAGTTTCGGCAAAATTAATTTCTAGGAAATGACTCGATCTGATGCAACAACGAAGTGTTAGACTGGACCATACCTCTCTGATATACTTTCTTAGGCGACATAACAATTGAACGAGCACATTTAGTTGACCTAAGGTCAGTTTTGAAGGTCAGACCAAGGTCAAAACCAATCTGTTTTAGTACTCTAGGGCTTGTTGTATGGGATAGTTTCTTGTGCTAGTTTCGGATGTATTCGTAGCAGGAACCACATTCTACATCTTTCATGCACCTCTCAGAGGTCAGAATAGGTCACGGACCCAAAATGGCCCAGGTCAACATTTTGTTTTGAGGAACATACCGCCTAGCGTAATCTTTGCCGCTTATTCAAATGCAAAACTCGAGGCAGTCTTGTATGATTTTGGTTTCCATGACCCTCGAAAGATCAAACAAGGTCACTAACCTTACCTGATTGTGTGACCTTTTGCTTAGAACAAGTATCTAGGCTCTGATGGCACTTTGGACACCAACCTGGAGATTGACATTGTTAGGTCTTATTTGACCCGAAGGTCATGATCTAGGAATATAAAACTTTCACCTGTGTGAGTTCAGATACAGGCCAACACATCCTCTAATTTGGTGTCAGTAGCTTTCTTCGTTCCTGAGATCTCAGTGGGGTCAAATTGATCCCACCCGGGCAAACGGCATCTAGCCTGCCACCCGGGTGCGTGTTACTAATTTGAAATTTGGATGTTTACAACATGTGCAAAATAAATAAAAAGGGTGGTAGCCAGAGGTGTTAACCTTACCCTGATTCGCCGTTTTCCATTACGCGGACTGAGAGGGGGATGGTGCCCAAGGCCATTTCCAAACTAAGAAGGTAGAGCCTCGCGTAAAAAAGTGCATTGTGCTCAAAAGGATCTCGCGCGTTGCGGAAGGTTTCATACTGCTACCTGCCCGTACCAAGCCAAGTCAATTGTAAGATGTTCCTGAAAATCAAACTATTTCAGCCTTGCATGCTCATATGTACAGAACCATACAGTGTAGCGACATGAGATGCAAAGAAGTGCATTCCTTGTTTAATTTTGAGTTAAATAGTGTATAGTTGCATGCGTTTTAAGCCTCCATTTAAAATATTGGGCTCCATTAAAACAACACGGCTAGGCCTTCGCGCGCAACCCGCCGTGGATCGTCGTGCAGTGCTCCTAGAAACTGTCGCATGCTAGAAACTGAAATAATTGAAGCACGCTTTTGGTGGCAAAACACTCCCACCCAATGCTCCAGTGGCCACCAACAAAAGTGGCGTGGCGGCACAAAATGCCACCTTTGTATCATCAGAAACTTGGAGGAGGGGGTGGGGGTGTCGCATTGGCTCCCCATATTGGGTCGTTGGGTCAATGTGCTGTTCATAAGGAGATAGCTACTTGATGTGAAGCTATTCACAAATTTCAACGCAATTTTCTCGCTTTTGGCAGCTATTGCATGACAGATTTTTGAATTAACATCATAAATGCCCATTTTAATGACGACTGACTGGGGTAACCTGGCCTGACATAAGCTGACTGTACTGGGTCGCTTTGGTCACCTAAGTACTCCTCTGGCAATTAAGGGCTCCGGCACCGGAGTGAGTTGATCATCTTCAAAGCCCTCTAGAATCTTGGGTTCTTATTAACTCTTCAGGGAGCTTTTGGCCACTGGGAGGCCCATCGCTCAAGAGACCTGCTGTTTTTGGCGCCTGCTCTGTGGATAATTCTGAGCCCTCAACAGTTCCTCAGGCCGCACGACGCAAAATGCAAACATTCTTTTTTTTTGCAAAATTTTTTTTGCAAACAAGGTACGCCGATGCGCTCGCAGGCACGCAGATTCTGAACACATGCTTAAAGCCACGTATGCGTAGAATTATTGGAATTATTGCTTATCTCTCTTTTACCAAAAGTGCTTTAAGCTATGGCTTATTTTTTGTATACTCCTTGTTTCATATCTTAGACACTTATAGCAATATAAACTTGATTTTATCACTTCTACTCAAGCAACATTTTCAGCTATCATTTCAAAACTGGCAGAACATGAGGACCAGGATGCGGACAGGCAGCCCGACATTGCAGGGGGCCAGCTCAAGCATGGTGGTGGTTGGGGGCGGGCATGACCCCGAAAAATTATAAGTTCCACCGATGCGGAACAACTTACGAGAAGCTTGGAAAATACGTTTTGCGACGAAAGTGATGAGTACGCGTTATGGCGTCTGCAGTGTTGGAAGATTTATACTGAAAGGATGCACGCATAGTGAGCTTCACTTGCTTTTTCTTAGGTGTTGCAAGTTGTGCACTCAATGTTAGGGCATTCAACGCCCAACGCCCTCCGTGAGAGTGTATGCTTTTCCTCGCCTTAACAGAACGCGTGTACGCGCGTTCTACAACCAGGGATCTTCCTCACGTTGTGTGTGCTCGGGGGTGGGTGGCAGTCCTCCACACTCCGGACGTTGTGGGGCCTTGTCACCCGCTTCCCCTACATTGGTGGGGCCCCCGCTCAGAGGCACGTCACTGTTCATGAAATTCGCTATCTTGCGAATTACTTGCGTCGGAATGTAAGCAGCTCTCATTTCTTGGCGAAAATAATAGGCATTCGATCAAAGCTATTGTCCAGTACTACAGTCCGAAATACTTGCGTTCAGACCATTTTAAAATAAAATGGCATATTTTAGGTTCCTAGTGGTCTATCACAGTAACTACTGGTTATACGGCAACAAAACGTTCTCATTTTTACATGTGATGATATCAATGACTTATTTGTGTTGGCATCTTGGAGTGGTTAAACCATTTGTGAGCTGTGTCTGCAGAAGATGCACATGACCATGCCCGCGGCTTTTGTTGGGAACGTTACTTCGGGGAGATGAAAACATTTCCAAGACAAACAAAACATGCCGCTACCAATGAATATCTGTGGCATTGATCTGCCGGTTTCTGCGACATCTTAGCTTCCGGACTCGCACACAGTTGCTCGCAAGATATTCGCAGCTGTTGGATTTACCTTGCTCATGGCGTTCGTCAAGGTATTTCCATCCCTGTTACAAGTCTCGTTTTCCACGGACTGAAGTGTACGCACTTCGCAAGCGCCTTTGTGTGCCTTGTTTCATCGCGAAAATCCACTGAACCATACCGGTCGAACATTTTTTCACATCGATCTCAAGGAAATGAAACAGTTTCAGCGCCCAGACCATGGTGACTATGCCCTTTCTGTTCATAGCATTGAACACAGTATTCAGAACGTCCGATTTATATCGCAGATATGTGCCAAGATGTCTTTTAAACGGAATGTTTCACATTTAAAGATATTGCAGAAAGCGTCGGGTATGACGAAACAAGCTCACTTACAACTATTGGTATGTTTTTAGCAGAAAAGACTACTCTCGACAGCATAATTTCCGTGTTTAGTAAATATCCTCCTCAATGCGCCATTGTCTATTTACGTCACTGCACCTTGCACAACATGGAGTGAGAGCTGATTGACAGCCGCTACGTCTGGAAATCGTGCTCACGAATGTCAGATATCAACGACTCGACCATTAGATTTCTCCCGGCCTTGATCGCTGCATGGCTTATGGAATGACAGGAGCTCAATGACGTTATTATTACGTAAGTTGTTCAGTGCATTAGCGAGGAGTATTAGTCACACATATAAGACAGTAGTATTAGCCTTATTCCTCGGATAAGCCAGGAGAATGGAGATATAGTTAGATTATATATTTACTATACACCTAATTACGTCTCCATTCTCCTGGTTTTTCCCGAGAAATAAGGCTAATACTAGTGTATTATCTGCGTCATTATCATGTCATGAATACCAAGGTGACCTAGAAATACTCCCCTAGCAGGAATTTGGTTCTTAGAAGGGCGGATTGTGAACTGCACTGGTTGTCAAGCCGTCATGATCATCGGTCGTCAAGATGGCCATTTCAATTCAAGACCCCATACAGATGTGGTGCGCTCCCTTTAATGTAAGACAGGCTGAGAATGACGCTTATCAGATTGTAGCGGCCGATGCTCGTAACCATTCTAATGTTTCAAAATGGCTCATAAATTGTTGTTTTGCAGCAATTTAAAATACTTCAATAGCTTTTCTTATCGGGGAACAAGTAAACATGCAGGAATTTTGTTTTATTTTTTTTCGTTAATGATGAGGGAAGAAATGTGTGAATGACGCAACTTTTTTCTGAGCACGTGCAGCATTGGATTCGTATTTTTTAACCGAAAATAGTTAAAATGCGGCAGTGATGATATCCGGGTGAGAATTGCGTAGTGGGTATAAGTAGCCACTCAGAACTGTGGTCAGAGAAGCCCAGAGCAACAGCTCATCTACCGGAGAGTCGCATGTTCTTTCGACTTGTGACGATTATACAGTGATGTACCTTCACGATAAAATTACTGCCTTCGTCCCCTAGACCACCGAGTAGGATTGCTTGGCATATGGAGTAAGGCCGAGCATTTTGACCTTTTTTTATTTTGCTTTGGTCAGCTGAGGTGAAATATATTTCTCGGCTCAGATGATGAAATATGTTTCTCAGCTCAGCGAAATGTTTTGTGGACTGCCTTTTTAACCGATGGCATCTGAACATTACGCTTGAGATATTGAAACATTACCGCGAAGTTCGCAATGGGCTGACAGTCTATACCAAAAGAAAAACGTTTATTTGTATCAAACTCCGCTGCTACGCATCAAATAGTTCACTTCCTTCTCTAATCGTTCGCCGTCAATTAGCCGTACATAGTCGACCCGAGGCCGGCCGACCTGGTGCCATCACTTTCGGATGGGTCACGACCGGGCGGCGCGATCCGCATCAGCCTGGGCGGGCCGGTTATGTACAGCTTCCAGAATCATCTCCGTTCAAGCCCAGCCGTCTGGCAACTCGAACCAAGTCACATGTTCCTCCGGAAGTTAAAACAAACATTGCTAGACGGAGCGCGATTGAAAATTTCGTTATAAGCCATTATCAGCGCCCACACAGCCAACTATTGACTCAGGTAGTTCCGGGAAGCTCAAGGCGGTCATACTCTTTGTGATTGGTCTTGCCTTCTCGTTCCATCCATCGGACGATGTCATGTACGTTTTCAGGCGTTAGTAATGACGTGCATTACAGCATTTCTGTAAGACGCGGTGATGATCGTTTCCATTTGTAAGCGGTTTGTAAGGTGAGCAACATGCTACCCCATGAAATGCTACCGTGTATGCTACCGTAGGTGCTCACGCGATGTGAGAGAACTCACTGAAGCACAAGGCCGCTGTCGGTTGTAGGCGAGGACCCTGTGGCGTGGAGTGAGTGCTGATAAGAGTGAGATGCTGGTAAATAAAAGTTCGAGACTTACAAGTTATCTTTGCCTGCCTCGCGAAGACTGACGTCAGTCCCGGGTAATTCAAAATTGACTTTCTGGATCTCGTTCTTTTTCAACCTTGTCAGCCTTGAAAGGGTCAAACATAACTTTACTTATTTTGCTTTAATTTCTAGCATTATTGTTTTAAAGACCTGTGGAGAAACAAATTTAGCCACTTATGCTAATGAAACACACAAGCTTTTGAACAGAGAGCAAATGTGCGCTACTGACAGATAACAGCGCTGCATGCACATTAAGGGATGCAGTGATGCCAAATTCTATAAAAAAACATGTGTTGGTTGTCCGCTTTCTTCATTTTTACTGTGTAACGTAGCATGGACGGAAAAATATCGCTGCTAAAATTCGAAGAGCGAGCTGTCTCAACGCCAGTGCCTGCGACGCCCGCTGTCAACCGAGTTCGGTGCAAAGGTCATGTCATTCCGGCAAAAGTCATGGCCCTGCCGACGGGGGCCGTCACAGTGACGTCACTGTCTGACCCCTCTGCCATTCCTCATCCACGGCTCGGCATATAAGGCGGCCAGAGGACGGCTGCGCACAACCTCCTCATTTCTGCCGCTCCGCCATGCGCCTGCCGCCCCTACTCCTCGTGCTCTGCGTGCTGGTCCTCGCGGCTGAAGGTGAGTTGGTGGGAAGGTGAGAGAAGGTGAGAGCCCACTTATTGAGCACTTAGGCTGCCTAAGCAGGGAATGCGTTACGAATGACAATAGGCCCTCAGAAAACTTGTGGGGCGCTACCCTGTAGCAATTTTAGACAGGCAAAATGTCATCAAGTATTCGAATTATCATATTATAGCGTACCATTATGCTCATGTTATCAATGGCATTACACTATCATGGGCGAAAGTCATGTGTTTTTCGGCTGTTTCTAGGGTGATGTTCCCGAACGCATGCCGGGAAGTTGTCATGGATTTTGTCAATTTTCCAGCAGCCTGAGATTGGCCCAAGCAGAAGAGGTTATCTGTAGTTTGAGTCGTCCCACGTCAAGTAGGTCGCATGTTGGCGTTTGCGCACAGATGGATTTGTAGAAATTCCCTGAAGATCTCATGTCAAGCTGACAGCACGTTAGCCGACACCCACGGGCACTGCTAAGCTGGCTTCGTTTTTCAGGATGGAAGTGTTACCGTCCGCGGCAGACGTGCGGTATCTTCCGTAACAAGGTGTGCCTACTATGCAGATATGGAAAGCTCTGCTGCCGCGGTGGTGATACTTTCAGTAAGTAGAGACTGGATTTAACTAATGGCGAGGCTTTGGAAACACACATGGCTGAACTATGGAACTGGGATGGCTTGTACAAACCTTAATGACATGAGTTTGACGTCGCTGGAAGTGGCAAGGTTATTACTTTTGCTGTTGACATTGGAGTCTTACTAGGCGTGTGCTGCTAGATTTTACCATTGCAATGCCCGGGCAATGAGGAGAGGATATGTGTTAACGCACACCCGTGATCAGCTGACAACCATGTCTGATATGCAGACGATATCGTGATGGCTCTTTTATTCCAGGAGAGTGCCAGAGAAAGTGCAAATATGGACATTGCTATCCGTGCCATCTCGGTTTCTGCTGCCGCCCCCCTTTCTGTCAGGGCAAGAACTGCAAACAGCGCTAATCGCTCTGCTGAAGAAAGCATACCTGCCATCAGCAAGAGGACATCTCCAGCGTTCGGAGCGTTCAGCAGCTTATATCACCCAGTGTAGATGGCTAACGACGCGCGCGCAGCGATCCGAAAGAACATGCTAGCAATCATGGTCTCGCGGGCTTGGAGGGCGCTAATCAAACATGCACATTAATTGTTAATTAATTGAACGCCGTTAATTGAACACATTGGCCTGTCTGTGCACTGCTGCCGCTGAGGACGATAGCCGTCGAATGTCACCTGGCTCAGACAAATAAAGGAGATGGGTAACTCTCATTTCTATTGTTTCAAGGAAATTTCATCGAGCATTCGTAGGGATGGTTTGCTACCAGTCATTGCCGAGCATAAATTGGTGCGAAGAACCTGAGCCCACCACCCCGGCGCGGTAATTTCAGTCCAAGTGACAACTTTTGCGGATGTATTTTAACGTGCCGCGCAGTGTCATGACACGGCTGCACCGGTGTCAGTCCGGGTGTCTCGGCCAGCAGCCGATCAACAGTCAGCAGACGAGCCGCACGAGGGCGCTGTCAGGGGCACCGCATCAACACCCCAGCGTGCTCTCAACGCGACACTTTGGTTGGGTGCCCGTTGCCCCACTAACTAAGCTAGACAGGAGACTGCATCGTTCGTCCATCGTGCTTCCAGAGCATCGCACGTGATTGTGGAGAAGAACATAATTACGATACAATGCAACGCAATAGAAAGCCGCGAAGAGGTTTTTTCTTCGTAGTTGCTTGATCAATCTGCTCAGCACATTTGCTTTATTCTCCATTCCTTAACAAACCATGCTATATCCGGAGACGTTACGTCGGGTGACCTCACCCCCACGTGGCAAAGAGTTAGCTTTAACTGGCATTGACTTTTGTCCTTAGTCAACATCACAATTCTAATGCCTGTCCATACGTTTGGAGCCGATTTAAATGTTTTACAGCCACTATTGCGGCAGCCAGGGAGCCCTGAATGCCATCCAAGATTGAGGCAAATGCCAGCGTGTTTTGCGCGGCCTGCGACGCCTCCGTCACCTGACAGATGTCAGAGGTCGATGGTAGAATTGACCGTGGGCCTATCGATCGCCGTTGGACAAGACTAGGGCCGGATGTACCAGGCTGCTTTTACTTTCTCCAAGCGGTTGCGTGTGAGGAAATACACCAGGTGCCGTTATTAAGACCTCCGGGTACTTTGGAGAGAAGATCCAAACACCACGTAACTTCTAATCACGCTAATAACCAAGCCAGCCAATAACCAAGCTAATCATGTAGACGCGCTTTCCTAGGGCGATCACCTAAGCCGTCACAATATAGGGAAGTGTTCAATGACCCGCCCACGACGCCGAACAACAGTGTGTTGATGATCAAGCTGTCAGTGGTTTGGAGTGCTGCTGATCGTGACTGGCGCATTGCAAAATTAGCTTTCTGCCATAACATGACCGAGTCAGGCCCATCATGCTCTTCAAGGTCATCCTGCAGCGGCTCAGTGATGTCGCAAATACGATCGGCGCACATCGGCGCTAATGCTCTTCGGACATTGGTGGTGCGTGACACGGATGATTAGGTCGTTCTGCTCGAAATCGACTGTTCCCAGGAGACATTTGTCGGGAATCAACATCTTGGCGTCCGTTGCGTGGGCCTGTGAGGAGGAGCGACCAAGCCTCTCAGCCAATCGGAAGATTTGTTGAACTGTGACGTCAGTGCAGCGAGTACTTGGCTGTCATCAATTTCAATCGTATGGAACCTTCAAATCAACTGCCATCAGTGCGACCAGGTCAGTGCGTAGTCGTGCCGCCGCTTTGTGTGGCCCGCGAGCGCGATCAGAATAGCTGTTTCTGCGTTTGGGCCGTGGTCGCTCACCTTGCGGAAGAAGAACATACGTTGGCGAGCGGTATCCGTCTCTTTGCGGCACCGATTATGAATACACTTGTGTCCTTTCGTTCCTTTTAAAATAGCCTCAAGGCCCAATTCCCTTAACGCCGCTGCCAGCGAACTCTTTGCAGTCAGTGAAGCAGTTTTATATTCCTTTCCTTTCCACTCACAATCACTTAAACCCCAAGCGTAAGCATTGTGAAAACGTAACCTGCTGAAGACGCCACGATGCACGGTTCCGTTCCTGGCCCGACCATCGTTGAGAAGCTAGGACTGGCTCCCAAAGCGAGGGAGGTCCCCCCAGCTCGCCACTCGACACCGTTCGACGCGGGCCGACGTCCGGCCTGGTCCCCGACACCGACGGCCGGCGGCCGGTCCGCCGCGCGCTGGAAGGAGCCGGAGACCACCCGGCGTGACCAGACCGCGCCACCTGACCTGCGCTCGACCGCGTGTGGCCCACCTGCGGAGTACTGCTATCGGCTGACTTGGTATCTCATCTACGCTGCTCTGCTCGTGGTGCTGGCTGGCGAGCTGTACATGGCCGTCTCCAGGTGAGGTCTGGTGCGGACTGGGCTACTCGCGGTGCTGGCTGGCGAGCTGTTCATGGCCGTCTCCAGGTGAGGTCTGGTGCGGACTGGGCTGCTCGCGGTGCTGGCTGGCGAGCTGTTCATGGCCGTCTCCAGGTGAGGTCTGGTGCGGACTGGGCTGCTCGTGGTGCTGGCTGGCGAGCTGTTCATGGCCGTCTCCAGGTGAGGTCTGGTACGGACTGGGCTGCTCGTGGTGCTGGCTGGCGAGCTGTACATGGCCGTCTCCAGGTGAGGTCTGGTGCGGACTGGGCTGCTCGTGGTGCTGGCTGGCGAGCTGTACATGGCCGTCTCCAGGTGAGGTCTGGTGCGGACTGGGCTACTCGCGGTGTAGGCTGGCGAGCTGTACATGGCCGTCTCCAGGTGAGGTCTGGTGCGGACTGGAAGCTGCTGGCGGCTTAAGCGCGTGTCTCTGGATCATGAGGTCTGGGCTAGGCTCGTGCCACGCAGGTCTGCACTCGCGTTGGTCTGCGTCAGAGCGTTTCGTTTTCATGGGCTTAGTAGTCACGTGCGATGGCAAACAGCCGAAGACAAATTGTAATTGATAAATTGATATACATATATATATATATATATATATATATATATATATAAAATAGAAAAAAACATCGGTCAAAATATATTAGGGCTGTGACGTAACTGGTGGCATTGCACGCAAACACAGTTATGGAAAATTTTGACGTTAACACTGACCCAATGACATAGTGTACCACGTTTGATAACTGGATGATGAAGACACGAGAAGATAGACTCAAGTTCCACCCCCGTTGGGAAAAAAGGGACGATGAAGTAGTGAAATACGCCGTTGTCTATGTTTCAATTCCTTTTGCGATAACTGGAAAATTGATTTTACGCGTGAGTTAGTAGCAATGAAGCACAACACAACAAATCGAGACACATGAACAAAATTACATTGGTTTATGTTATTTCGTTGCGGCAAACCTTTAGCGCATCAGTGACAATACATATGGAGCTAGGAATTTAGTTGGTAACGAGTTTCATAAAATCATGATTTTATTCTCCCTCAGGTGCAAATGAGACACCAAGACTTTGTTATGAACAATATTTCATGACGAGCTTTGCTACATGTTATGTGCTCTGACCTGCTACTTGGGCTCATTGTCATGACAGTGTAGTTTAAAATGGCTTAAACCTTAATACCAGGCGTGCATTGTATGCAACCAAATTTCTATTAAATGCACGTTTCGCGCCATTCATTTTTCTCATCTAGTAATGATTGACGTTAGTGGTACGTTTTTTCTGCTGTTTTCGTCCCTTAACACGTGCTCGGTTGTTAGGGTGAGTTTGAATACCAAAGGTTTTCCAGAATAATTTCTAAAGGCGCAGCGAAGCCGCGCCAAATTGCGCATAGCCACAGGCTGTTAAATCTAGCGGCTCCTTTCATACAAAAATGAGATGTACCTTGTAAGTTCAATGACCTATGGCAAGTCAAAGTCGGGCTGTGGCTGTCAGCAAAGACGATCTCTAGGGAATCGTTCATTCTGATGCGACGACGAAGTGTTAGACGAGACCATGCATAAGCATTTATAAGACAATTTCTTAGGCAATTAGATAACTGAATTTAGGGTTACGATCAATTTCATTCACCTTAGGTCGGGTATGATGGTGAAACCGAGGTGAAAACTGGTCCGCATTTTTATTGGAGGACCTTTTTGGGGCAGTTTTCGCTACTTATTTCAGATACATAGATAACCGAGACTGCAACAGGCATCTCCCACGGACTTTTTAAGGTCAGGGTGGGCCACTCACCTCAAATGGCTTAGATTAAGCTATAGCTTTAAAAACACACCGCCTCGCAAAATCCTTGGCGCTTATTGAATTTCTAAAATCAAAATAATCTTTTAAGTTTTTGCCACCGTTAAATTCTAAAGGCTAAACAAGGGCACTGACCTGTATTGACCACCAGTGGTCTTTGAAGTTGTGTGACTACCTTCCACCTTTTGCTGGTGTACCATTTCATCCCGCGTGCTTGTTCTGCCCTCTCCCTCCCCCTGAAATTCTGGCGATGCTGCACACCGGAAGTCGTCCGCGTGAAGGTTATACCGTTCCTGCGCAACGAACGCACCATGTCGCGGTCATCATCATGTCATCTAGGAAATCATGATGTCGCGGGTGCCCCGCAGGTGCCTGGCGGGGGCATACAGTCAGCATTGGGAGTTCCTGGAGCTGGAGGATATCACGGTGCCGGCCATCACCGTCTGCCACCGCAACAAGTACAAGAAGAGCGTGGTCCTGCGCAGCACTGTAAACGGCACAAACTGGGCCGACTGGGTCAGGGAGGGTCACAGGTGTGTGCCAGACGGATTAATGAGGGTCACAGGTGTGTGCCAACCGGGTCAATGAAGGTCACATGCTTGTTCCAGATGTGTCAATGAGGCCACAGATATGTGCCAGACGGGTCAATGAAGGTCACATGCTTGTTCCAGATGGGTCAATGAGGGCCACAGATGTGTGCCAGACGGGTCAATGAGGGTCATAAGTGTGTGCCAGACGGGTCAGGGACGGTCACCGGCTGGGAATAGGCCGCTTTCGAAGGGCCACAGGTTGATGTAAGACGGGGGAGAGGGCAGCTGTAACCAGTGAGGGGGACAAGGGAAATGAAAACGGTGAAAACTGCACAGCGACAGGCGTAAAAGATTCAGTTGCTAGTAATGTATGCTATACTATCAGAACATTTCTTAATTCAATTGCTTTCATGACGTATATAATTTGATGTCTTCTATTTTTTCATAATGGGCTTAAGACCGTAGGGAAAGCAAAGATATTCTGAAAACGTATAATGAAATTCTGCGGTTGATGCTTGACACGAATCCATGTACATTATATGGATTTGATGAAATCCATCTCATGAAAACGATCGGCATCGTGTCCGTTCAGGCTGGCTGGAATGAAGACAGACGACAGTCGGGAGACGCCCTGGTTCAGTCCGTTGCTCCACATTCCGGATTCATCTCGTCATTGTTCATCGGCTGACTTTCGCGGGTCAGTCCGATCCTCCACCGTCCTGAGCCCAGCGCACACGGCCTCAGACTGTGCTTCGAACTTCAGACATCAAGCGATCCTCTTGATTCCCGCCTGACGACTCGTCCCTTCCAGGCTGCTGCGCTGGGGAGAGGTGGACTATGACTCCTTCTTCTGGAACGCCTCTTACCGCTGGAATGATATGGTGTCACTGTGCGAGGTGAGCAGTCGTCGCCTCACTGGAGCCAGCGTAGCGGCCGAGCACACCACAGCCAGCGAAGAATCCGGTTTCGCGAGAGCCATCGCCAGGCATCACACCATCAGACATCACCAAACAAGACATCACACCACAGACAGCAAAAAATCCGGTTTCTCCAGAGCCATCGCCAGGCATTACATCACAAGACGTCTCTTAACAAGACATCACACCACAAAACGTCGCATAACAAGGCATCACAACACATCACATCACATCACAGTGCATCACTTCACAAACATCACATAACAAGGCATCACAACACATCACATCACATCACAGTGCATCACTTCACAAACATCACATAACAAGGCATCACAACACATCACATCACATCACAGTGCATCACTTCACAAACATCACATAACAAGGCATCACAACACATCACATCACATCACAGTGCATCACTTCACAAACATCACATAACAAGGCATCACAACACATCACATCACATCACAGTGCATCACATCACAAAAATCACATAACAAGGCATCACAACACATCACATCACATCACAGCGCATCACTTCACAAACATCACATAACAAGGCATCACAACACATCACATCACAGTGCATCACTTCACAAACATCACATAACAAGGCATCACAACACATCACATCACATCACATCACATCACTTCACAAACCTCACATAACAAGGCATCACAACACATCACATCACATCGCAGTGCATCACTTCACAAACATCACATAACAAAGCATCACAACACATCACATCACATCACATCACATCACATCACAAACATCACATAACAAGGCATCACAACACATCACATCACATCACAGTGCATCACTTCACAAACATCACATAACAAGGCATCACATCACATCACATCACATCACAGTGCATCACACCACAAACATCACGTAACAAGGCATCACAACACAGCACATCACATCACAGTGCATCACATCACAAGGCACCACATCGTCGTTTCGTCGCAAGTTTTTCAGATGAGTTTTTGGGATGTCATGAGACAACCCGACAGGTGCCTTTGAAGGGCCAAAAATTTGCCTTTGGATACTCCCTGGTCAAGGGTATGCCCCATCCGCTTCTTTAAGCTAACGCGATAAAGTGTAAAGGAGGGGAAAAAGTCTAAAATATATGGGTTTCAAGGAATCATTTTGTGGCGTGGCAGGGAGTTGTCTCCTTTGAAAGAGTTGTCTCCTTTTTTGTAGCAATATGAGAGCCCAGTTTTTATAATCAGCAAACCATAGAATGAAATCATCCAAGCACTCAGATTTGTCCTTTCCAATATCTCAGCTGGTTAAGTGCCTGCCCGCAGATCCACCCACACATCGAGTAGTTTTACGAGCTCGCTATTAGCCTTTGACAGATATGACTGCGGCCGATGATAGCAGCAGAGTTAAGAGTCACGTGATGTCAGAGAGCCAGACGGACAGTGCCGAGCATTGCGGCCCGTTCTGGTTTCACCGTCAAATCTGTCATAAGCCTAGAGTGTCACGATCGCAGGATAGGCATCAAGGCTCATATACAAAACACTACTTATCGTAAATTGTGGTCACAGAAAGCCATCAATTCAGAAGTTTTGGATTAAAGTTTTTTTCAAACACACGCACGCACGCACGCACGCACGCACGCACGCACGCACGCACGCTCGCACACACACACACACACACACACGCACGCACCACGCACACACACACACACACAACCACACACACACACACACACACACACACACACACACACACACACACACACACACACACACACACACACACACACACACACACACACACACACACACACACACACACACACACACATACACACACCACACACACACACACACACCACACACACACACACACACACACACACACACACACACACACAACACACACACACCACACACACACACCACACACACACACACGCACACACACATTAGGGGAAGTAGTGGATTCAATGTGAAGACCTTCATGGGTACAATTTCATTTACCTAATCCATCCATCACCAGTGCGACCGTGTCCATACCCACCGGCTGCAAATATGTAACTGATTGCACCCATCCGTTTTCTTTTTTTCGAGCATTTTAGCCCTAAACTGTGGAAGAGTTTTAGCACTGGTTATAACCAAACTTACCCTTTGGCGTTAATATTCGCAGAGTTCAAGTGAGTGGAATCAATATGACCAAAAATAAATGCAAGCGGTAGTATTTTGTAGCATTTATTTAAACAGTTTCGCGGGATTCCATTAATGAGCCATTCATATCCGTACCGATACCCGTAATTTTCCGACGCTTCTACCCAACCCATCCCGTTCCAAAATTCATATGGGTACCCATGGGCCTACTCACTCCGCGAAGCTCGCTAGTTTAGAGGCAGCACTGACTCCATCCGGGATCTAGTCTGACGCTGAATGAGTTCAGTGCTGCCAACACAGCGCCATATTTGCTCACATTTTACGGGGCTAGCCCATCACAAGGGTCACTGGTACATGCAATTTTTCACATAGGAAGCGTTTCGCCAGGATAGCCAGCATTATGCTTTTGAATGCTGCCCCGGAATCAAACTTGGTGCATGTCACGCAGCTGCAGAATGTCGAATGGTATCCCCAAACTACTGATTACTAACTAAACAACTACCAATAAACTACTGGGCTTTCAACACTGGGCTAACACAAATCGATAAGTGCTCTGAAAACGGGCATGAAGAGCACGTTTAAGAAAGAATCAATGCCACGACACAGGCATGATGACTACGGAGCTTGTGTAAAATACTTGATTTCGACAGTTATTTTGGTTGTAAGAGGTCAAAGTCTTCAGCTGCTGCTTTTCGGCATTTCAAGTCTCATGTTGAACACAACTGGCGCGCACTGAAAAAACAGATGAGGCTGAGTCGTCACCATGGAGTTGTCGCGTGAACATTTTGTTCACGTTATTGCAACCGAACTGAAAGCAAGCAAGAGCCGCTCAGCGCCAGGAAATAGCCTATGCAAGCGACATCACCACTCGCTCCGAGTGGGGCTGAATGCACCCTGACAGACTGCGCTGCACCTGCTTAGTGGCCGCATCGCGGGTGGCACGCTCTCTGCTTCTGAGCGGCCGTCTGCTACGAGATGTCTGGCGATGAGATGAGCTGAGATGAGATGTCTACGAGATGTCTGGCGTATTCTTCAGACCAGATTATGTCGCTGGTGACTTTTCTGCCCCTGGTCGCCGTGTCCGTGTCCGTAGTCCGTCCTGTACAGAGAAGCCCACCCGCCACGTTCCCGACGTTCCACAGGTTCAATCTGTGCAGTGCGAGGAAGCCGGCACCTTCATCGAGACGGCAACCCACATCAACGGTCTCTGCACCTCCTTCATCTCCAACATTACCGTGAAGCCGCAGCACAACGGAGGCCAGGTTCACAGAACTTTAGAGCCTGTTTGCCATGCGATGACATGTTTTTTGTTTTTGTTTGCCATATCGGACGGTGCTGAGGTTGGCAAACGGTGACTGCCGTTGATATATATCTGTTTTTGCTCAAGGATATGTTACGAATCGATAGATACGGATGAATGGGTCTGACGAACAATTGTGCATATGTTGTTTAGTACGGATTTAGAAGAGTTGTTAGAATATCGGAAAGCGCCTCCACCCTTCGAGAACAAAACAGCAGCCAAGCGAAGAGGCTAGCATTAAATCAAGGTACACGTCATGATCTTTACATTGCCAAAGACTGCCTCGCGCGCACAGCGACACGCAACACCAGGCACTGCGCTTTATCACAGACTATCTATCCTTCTCAAGGCTTGAGCCAAGCTTCACCGACTTTGACACACATGACATGCCACTTTGGCGGGGTCCGCCCTTGCTCTTCGTGCTCTTCTTTCGACGTTCTTGCCCTATACAGCAACTGAAAAGCTCGTTGGCTGCAAAGAGCGGCCTTGCGTTCACTTTGTCATTACATGACATTTCTTTCTAACATATACCTGTTTAGGGCTTTGGACAGCTGGCACCCCAGTCCCACGTCTGCTCCATCAGATACTACCCCAGAGCGCGATCGCACAGTGGAAAAAAATGACCAATTTATTGGGTGAACTCGAGTGGTACCTAAATCTCCCTTCCCCAGAAATAGGTGAATTTATAAACCAATCAAATCACACCCGTACTTAAGTCAATGTTCTGTTTCAAGTGGAATGGATAAGGGGATGGTGTGGTAAGACATCTAACGGGAAACACGCCAGCATGTCGCACTAGATCTAACATCAAAACAAGAATGCCCATGACCGCTCGGACTACTAGCCGCAAAGTGACTGCGTCGTTTGCTTTGGGACCACACGGTGGCCGTGATGGGTCACATTGTGTAGTCGCGTCACAGACAGACAATACCGTTCATCTTAAATATCCTCAGCACTGGCAACGGGCACCGTATATAACTTAAAATGAACACCGTCATGGACACTATCATCGTCGATGCCATCACTAAGATGCTGACATGTCACGTCTCCAATAGCTGCATTGGCACAGGATTTGGACGTGGTCTTCAACGGCCCGCCACACAATGGCCTGATGTAAAGTTCAAATCTTTACCTCCCGTAAGATTAACGATATCACCTACCGGCAACGTGGCCGCACAGTGAGTTCCTCCAGGGTCTGAATATAGAGATAACGCGGCACTAACAATAGGACTGTGTGTCGTTCCTCGGGGTAGCTGGTCGGCGCAGCGGCGTCGCAGTTTTCGAGGCCGGTTCCTCTGGGGCGGTTGGTAAAGGTCTGCAGCTTCTAATTGGCTGTTCAGAGGATCTTTCACTGATTTCACGCCACAGTGCACGAGGCGCGAAACAACACAATCTATCGGTGACGAGGACAGGCCACAGACTGTGTACTACACCGATTCAAATCACCTTCCTCCCCCACGTTCGTTCTGTGCAGCGCGCAGCCGGGTTCACCATTGTCAAATGACTGCCTTAAAATGGCACGCAAGGAGTCGGTAGACATTTATTAGAGTTATGTTACAAACTACGGCGGAAAATTATTAACAAATAGCTCTACGTTTTGGTGTCATCCACACACACACAGTCAACTAAATCACCCCCGGAAGGCCAATGATGGAAGTCAATTTGCACTACATTGCGTGTCCATGAGAAAAAATCCTCACAATTATAGCTAAATTGCCACACCGAGTCTGTTCGTCCTAGAAAGAGATTAATCGCTATCAGTCGATAGTAAGGGCCTTTTGTATATAAAACCATGCAAGAGGTAATTTACAACGGTATATAAAACACTGTCAGTATAAGACAACCTGTTTATGTGTCATGTCGCTGCAGTTAAATATTAAATGACTTATTGCAGTCAATGTAACAATTTCATACAGGACCACCCACAGCTGATCGTACGTTTTGGTATTGCACACGTAGAATCAAATGGCTAATCCTCGTGATGACACTCATGTAAATAGCATACACCGACTAACGGCATCAATATACACATTTGTCCACGATCATAGTTATATTGATACCACCGGAGTTATTATGCCCGAAACGTGATTCACCTACAACGCCCAGTGTGCTTTTTTCTCAGTGCAGTCTCCGCTGTCCTCTGCCAATAGGTGCGTCTGATTCTGACCGAGGAGTTCGCCAAGGGGCCTTACGAGCACGCTGGCTGGCACGTGTTCTTCCACGAGCCGTCCATACGCTTCACGGACGTGGGCATGTCCGCCGGACTCATCGATAAGGTGCTGCCATCTACCGGTCTAACGGGTCAACTGAGCTTGGCATTCGGCGAACGGTAGGTTTTGTAAATAAGTTCACGAGGTCGGCACTGGGTCACCAAAGTGAGTCACCAAAGAGGTCACCAAAGTGACTGAATGGCGTATTTATCTTAAAAGGAGTGTTTTACATTTGTATTGGATTTTGGATTGGAATAGCCATCTTGAAGACCAGCTCACATAAATCATGGTTCACACCATAACAATCAGTCAGTTCACACCATGAAGGTTCAGTCACGGCCCTGCTCTTCTTAGGAACTAAAGTCCTCTAGTCTCTGTGCTTACTTATATATGTTTATGGTGTTATTCTGAGATAATTACGCCGCTATACCCTACACTTTTTATTTGCTCCAGCTCCTACCTTGCCCGGGGATTGACGTATCACTCCATTCCCCGAGTTCTGCATGCGGTCAATCAGTTGGCTGTGAATCGCCCTTGTTCTGTGAGCTGTGTGCATATATTTTTGTTCATCTGTTCCTCGGGTTTTAAGTTTTATTGATGCCAAGTAAAAAGTGTTACGATGACTAGCAGGATCAAGTAAAGTGTACTCTGCAAATTAGCTCAAGAGTTCCTAGTAGACCTTGCTAATAATATGTCAGCATGCTTGTTTGACATTAAAATTACGAGTGTAAGCGCATCCGGGGTCAGTGTTAGGGTTATCGGTGTAGATTTCTCAAAATTAATGTGGGATGCCAAGTCGTGGAATTTGTTGCAAAGGGAAAAGCGCGAAAGATTTCACGGATTGCGTCCACTCGTATTCTGTTAGTATCACTAACTAATGAATAACATGCCTGCATATATATATATATATATATATATATATATATATATATATATGTGTGTATATATATATATATGTGTGTGTGTGTGTGTGTGTGTGTGTGTGTACATATATATCCCACGAGTGCATCATGTTTTTTAAGCTTATGTGCGTGGACATAGTAATCCATGTGAAAGCGTGGTAGTTTGCATCAACTTCCTTTAAACGCTCAGGTTTTGTGAGGCTGAAAGGTCCAGTTGCACTATTCTCTTGCATACTGGAAAGCAACATCTGTGCATAATCTGCCAATATATGCTTAGGTAATCAATGTGCACTTATGCAGGTCCTCACAATAAAAGAACGTTCACAATATGGGTGGCTGTTACCACCTGCTCGCGACGCAGGTTTTCGACACACCAAAATTTCATCCATAACGCATACTAATTTCAGTCAAGTGTGCATTATTTCTGCTGCTAGATCCTTCCTGGTAATCAGCCACGTGTTTCTCAACCAGAAGATGTCTCTATTGTAGGGCAGTATGGGGAACATACATTTTCATTTGCTTCACTCTGAGGGGGTATTGCGTTATACCCGCTCGGTCGGCCTCGCGTGTGGACCCGATATTCGCTCCCCTTGCCAGATGTGCTGGCCGGCCGAGGTCGTAGGCATTAGCCGCATGGACTTCAGAGAGCGGCGACAGCGCTGGGCTGACTAGCATTATGGTACACCGCCATATCGACCTTGGTCCTGCACATAATTCATATGCGTCCATGTAAACATGCTGAAATACGGCGGTGAAGTAATAAGCAAGGCTTAACCGTGCGCCCAACAATAAGCCGGTTGTTTGGTCTCTGATCGACTTTATGGTAAACAAAAAAGCACATGGAGTGGATCCAATTCAAACAATTGCAACTTGATTTTTACTTAGTTGTGTACATATTCGTGTAAGTGACTTTTCTGCTCGTGTTTTCAGCTAACGCTTTCAAACAGAAAAATATCATTGCAATGTAGATTCCCTGCAAGGTGAATAAGAAACCGTGGCAGGTAACGTAATTTTCATCCTGCAGTGCCCGCAATATTAATGGTTGACTTACCCTCTGATACGAAAAAGAATGGGATATGCGCTTTCAGTGATAATGACAATTCAATACGCTGTGGTGTGACACCGTTTAAATTTGCTGGCTGCCTGAGGCAGTGTCCTGGAATTACCGACTTTTGGTGTAAAGTGACACCCTATGAGGAGGAGCTTTTCATTCTTTTCCCCCATACTTGATAATTTTCCACTCCTGCCTGATATTGTCTAATCACACACATACCAAACTCATATTTATCATTCCGAGCATTTAAGAGTCATCCAAAACCGAGCTCCCTTGAAACCATCAAGCATAAACAAGGCTCCACAAAACCTGGACACATATGGCTACATTCTGCTTCACTTACATCTGAATCACGGCTGTATGCACCGAGCAAGGACGCCAGGTACCTTGAAGCCCGAGAGCTGCAGCGACTCCAGCCCCTTGCATGCATTAAGTTTGGTTTGTTTACCAAATGCAGCACAAGTTATGGATATGTGCCAAATGCGAGGTTTTCACGCATCCCCATTTTTTGTTGTTTTTGTTTCACCACGCAAGCACTGTACCACTAAAGCAAAACCTGGTACAAACACCAGCGAAGCTTTATAGAGAGTTTTACTCAACGTATTGGTTTTACCACAAAGAATCTTGACCACTAAATTTCTCTTCTCCCGCAATGCAGGAGTGGAAAATTCAAGAAATGTCGTCTAAATGAAATTAAACCTGAATATCAGCGTTTGATCACCCATTTTCGCAGACTTTTAGTCAAGTCAGCTGATAAGAAAATTTTACAAAAGGTATCAGTATTTATATCTATTTAATTACTTTGTTTTTTCTTGGCATCATAGGAGTGTGATACAAGTTCATCTTTCCTTCCTTTCCGATTGCCTGTTAAGATAACATCTATGGGTTAAGATAATAACCAATCTCTCTGGAAAATGTTCCAGCTGCAAACTTGCACACATTTCATACATGGATTGGATTAGTTCGCCAGCCGTCCTGTAGTTGTCCTGCCGTACATGGCTTTGGGACAGACCTGATGCAGCTAACACAGAAGTGTTTGATAGTGAAATTCTGCACTGTAGAACTGAGTATCATGCAGACCTCCTCTCGCTTGTTTCGCATTTAACTCTTGTGGGTTTGTGGGCATGATTTATATTTATATTTTGAGGTGGGTTAGATGACCCTGTCTATCAGCAAACCATACGAAAGGTGCTTGCTTTTTGTTTGGGGTGCAGAAAGAAGTCTGCCCTTAAAAAGCCAGTAAGTCTCATGTGGAGCAAGTAATTAGGTACTTACCTTACCTGCTTTCAACACATGGGCCGTAACCAGATTTAGTCATTTTCTGTTTTAATCTATCAAGATTTATCATAAGACAAATTAGGATGCCACAAGCAATGCAATTGACCTATTTTATTCCCTACTCTTGATCATTCGCCTCAAATTTCTTGAAATGGTCCCTCATGTCTGCTTTATCCAGATGTTGTCCATAGCTGCCATGGTTTGCTGACTGGAAAATGTCTGTACAGTAGACGTGCACCATATTTTTAACGCAGGAACACTCTAAGCTACATAGCAATTCTAATATGACGTAGATATCAGTATGTAGCAAATAGTCAGACCATCCCATTCAAAATGTGAAGCCAACATCTCAAACTTTGTCGTCAAATATAAAAAATATAAATGAGTGCCTTTGCTGCAGCTGAAAAGGCAAGCAATACAGCAGATGTGGTTATCTATAAGTCGTGTTACTTTTAGAGAAGATGGATTGTTTGTGCAGCATACCCCTATTACCCTTGACAGATGGTTAACCATGAAAATCAGAATAAGTTATTCAAAGTGACTTGAAGTGTTCTGATTGTGTGTTGTCAATTTTTCTGGTGTCAAGAAGCTGACACAACTGACTTAAAAAAACACAAGTTTGAATTCGCCAAAAATAGGCTTTATTACGTTTTGATCACATGTGCTGCTGGCAACAGATAGGTGAGGTGAGTTGAGATGATGTTCATTATATGGGCTACTCTAAGTTAAGTTGGTTTAATTAAAACACAAGTTGAAACCAGCCAAAAATCAGCTTTATCATGTTCTTATCACAAGTGCTGCTGTCAACAAATAGTTGAGGTAAGTTGAAATGATGTTCAGCGTATTGGCTACTCTCAGTTAAGTAAAGTCGAGTAATTGCATGGCAAGTGGCAGTAGGAATTGTGCAAGAATCCGTGACTCACGAATGCTGCTGAGGTACAAACAGGTTAGCCAGGATGAGATGAGGTAAGTCTTCATTAGGTTAGCCTTAGTAAGGCTGCTCTCATGGAAATAAGCGTTGGTATTTTGTAAGAAACAGTGACATCATGTTTGTTTTTTCTGACTCCATCTCAACAGAAGCTAGAGGTATGTCTGTTGTGTTTGACTTGGTGATGTGCTAATGTGCACGAGTCTGAGGCACCTTTGTTTGAATGTTTTATGCTTGTTTATTTTTTGTTGTTGTTTTGTGTTGAATTCCTTTGCTTTGTTATGTGTTCAAAAATCCTCTGAAATGCAAGTGCAAAGTGCAGCATTAACACGCGCCCGGGCGACCGGCTAGATACCGTTCGCTCGGGTGAGGGGTCAATATGACCCCCTGAGATCTCGGCAATTAAGAAATCTAAAGACGCCAGACTCACCAGGTGTGTTGACCTGTACATGAACTTACCTAGGTCAAAGTTTGAGGTTCCTAGGTCATGACCCTCAGGTCAAATAAGGTCAAACAAGGTCAAATTCCAGGTTGGTCTCCAAAGTGCCTCCAGAACGTATAATTCGAAGTGAGCACCAGAAACTACATCCTACAGCAAGCACTAGAGTAATAAAACATGTTGGTTTTGGCCTTGATCTGACCTTTACACCTCGCCTTAGGTCAACGTACTTTGCCCCTTCAATATTTGTGTTGCCTAAGAAAGCATCTCAAAGATGTATGGCTTCGTCTAACACTCCGTTGTTACATCAGATTGAACGATTCTCTAGAAATTGACTTCGCTTACACCATAGTCTGACTTTGACCTGCCATAGGTGAGCGACCTCAAAAGGTGCATCTAAATTTGTGATGCCAAAGGATACACTGTTAAATTGTCGACAGCTTTGCAAAATGTGGCGCGGCTACACCGCGCCGCTCGCAAACCATTTCGAAATAACTTTCGGGAGGGGGTCAATTTGACCCCCACCCGAGCCCGCGTTAAAACATTGGTTTTGCTTAGTTTTTGACGCTCATCACACTGTTATCAATGATTATCCTTTAATGTATCTTGTTTCACCTTAATGACCTAACATGTTTAAAAGAAAACGGTTTTGTCGCGTTTATGATGCTACGTCCATACCAACTTGAAATGCATGTCTTTGTTTACTGAAGTATCTCTCACTTGCCAATAAGTTCCATCTTTTGTGAACTGAATTTGTCCCTCCTTTGCGGTCTTTTTGCAATGAGATTTTTCACTCCTGCCCTGGTTCAAAAACGATTATAGATCATTGCTCCGAGGCGTCCTACGCGGATCAATACACCGTGAAAGTACTACTTTCCGCTGGCGAAGGACACGTTTGAGCCGGTTCAGCACACTGGTTATTGCACGGTTCGACAGGCCATCAATTTGGACATATTTCCCAAATGTGATATTTCACCTTTCACGGAAATGTACCACGATTAACCTCAGGCCGGTCGAACGACCGTGTCCTGATGCTTATAGGGCGTCGACTCCATGATCCCGGTAGTGAATCCGCGTCCTCGCCCGGCGGCAGGTGCTGGTGACCCCGGGTCGAACGGTGCATCTGGACTTGACCCCGCTGCGCACCACGTGGCGGCAGCGGCCCTGCCTGGCTGGGCCCCACGGCTACGCCGAGTTCGAGCGCTGCCTGACCGACCAGATCCTGGTGAACCTCAACGTGTCCCTCACAGACAAGCCGTGCCGCCTGCCCGGCCAGCCCTTCGAGGGGAGGAGCTGCACCTCGTATCAGGACTACCTGGCCGCGCTCGCCACGCCCGGTGAGCCCGCCGTGCCCCCCCCCCCCCCCCCCCCATACACAAGCCGAGAGAGAGAGAGAGAGAGAGAGGAGAGAGAGAGAGAGAGAGAGAGAGGAGAGAGAGAGAGAGAGAGCGAGAGAGAGAGGAGAGAGAGAGAGAGGAGAGAGAGAGATGAGAGAGAGAGAGAGAGAGAGAGAGAGAGAGAGAGAGAGAGAGAGAGAGAGAGGAGAGAGAGAGAGAGAGAGGAGAGAGAGAGAGAGAGAGGAGAGAGAGAGACAGACAGAGACAGACAGACAGACAGACAGACAGACAGACAGACAGCAGAGACAGACAGACAGACAGACAGACAGACAGACAGACAGACAGACAGACAGACAGACAGACAGACAGACAGACAGACAGACAGACAGGACAGACAGACAGACAGACAGACAGACAGACAGACAGACAGACAGACAGACAGACAGACAGACAGACAGACAGACAGACAGACAGACAGACAGACAGACAGACAGACAGACAGACAGACAGACAGACAGACAGACAGACAGACAGACAGACAGACAGACAGACAGACAGGACAGACAGACAGACAGACAACAGACAGACAGACAGACAGACAGACAGACAGACAGACAGACGACAGACAGACAGACGACAGACAGACAGACAGACAGACAGACAGACAGACAGACAGACAGACAGACAGACAGACAGACAGACAGACAGACAGACAGACAGACAGACAGACAGACAGACAGACAGACGGACAGACAGACAGACAGACAGACAGACAGACAGACAGACAGACAGACAGACAGACAGACAGACAGACAGACAGGACAGACAGACAGACAGACAGACAGACAGACAGACAGACACAGACAGACAGACAGACAGACAGACAGACAGACAGACAGACAGACAGACAGACAGACAGACAGACAGACAGACAGACAGACAGACAGACAGACAGACAGACAGACGGACAGACGGACAGACAGACAGACAGACAGACAGACAGACAGACAGACAGACAGACAGACAGAGACAGAGACAAGAGAGAGGGAGAGGGAGAGGGAGAGGGAGAGGGAGAGATAATTCACCCATTCACCCACCCAGAGATTCACCCATCCCACCCAAAAGCCTTGGCGAAAGGTCTCTGCTAGCAGGAGTCCACGGAAACGGGTGGATAGTGCTGTCACGCCAGTGTCTCGTGGGAGTAAGCAAAAACGCGGAAGCACAGCTGGCAGCTCTTTCTTTTGAAGCGCAGTCGAGGCCCGTCCACACCTGTTGATTGAATGCAGACTTCTCTGTAGGTTCTGCAGCCAGCCAGCTGTTGCATATTAGCAATGCTATATTTAAGCCCACAGGTCCGCAAAGTGCGAGTGTGAGAAGGGCTCAAAAGTGGTACACCCAGATTGTAACAGCTCACTGGCTGCAGAATCGGGGGTGATAAAATCTTCCGACTTGGTGGATTTGGTCGGCGACAAAAATGTGTACATTCACTTGGTGCCAAAAATGTTATTGGCGGAACCTTTTGGTGACAGCAACGACGAAATATTCAGTATTTTCTGCAAAAACTAATATGGGGTCTCCATACACAGCTACTATGCCTCCATGGTAACACTTTTCGTCGCAAAACGCAACCAAACCTTTCAGTGGAGACTCAGCACCGTACCCGACGCCACCACGATATCCTTTTTAGGGTTCATCCCAGCTCGGCGACAAAATTGTCCTATGATATTTTAGGTGGTCGCTCGCTTCGGCGACAATCCAGCGACAAATCAGTGTATTTCTTATGGCGGGGCCTGTCGGCCGATTCGTTGGTTTTAACAGCCGGTTCTGAGTGTCCCAAACTAGGCGGTCTAAAATACTGAAAAATATCTAGATACGAGGATTCATCTGGCCGCGCGGGCATGTTTCAATTGTTGCGATGCGACATTGTGAGATGGGCAGTGCATTTCAATGCGCTGTAAGTTGGCAAGCGGCATTCGCATTGCTGTGTCATGAATGCCTGTCCACGATTCAGTTTTCGGGCCTCGTTTACGTCGATGGCGGTGTCGCGATTCAGCATCCTGTGCTCAGCGACGGGTCATTGACAGGTCAGGGTAAGTCGGGAGACTATCCGCTCAAGGTAGAAATTGACCTGTAAATATCCAAGGCACAGAAAAATCTGCTGACTCACTGTAGCAGTCACCACCGACTAGTCTTCCTCCCATTGAAATGAACCGTGGGTTCGATGTTGAGGTCTGGTGGCACTCTTCCCAATGGACGGGAATGGCAAGAGATGATAAGGGTTTTGAAGTACCAATGTATGGTATTTTTGCTCTTGTCCTGATTGAGAATGGTAGCCAGTCACAGACATCTACAAATCAGGGATGCACCTAGTTTTCTATTCAGTTCAGGGCTCCATCCCCCAAGCCTGTTTAGAAGTGCGCCAACCTGGAAAGCTTCCATATTTTTGGGATGACTGCAAAATTTGTCACTGCTCCGCAACCTTTTTCAGAAATATATGCCCCTGCTTGCAATGCAATTATTTCAGCAGTGTTTTGTCGGCATTTAAGCAATAATTCACAATTCAACCTTCTGCAAAATGAATCTAGGTACCTGGGAATGTTTATGGTAGCCAGTGATGCAAGCAATGGAAGGGTAATGGAAAGTGAAGAGTGAGGTGGTGCAGCAAATGTAGGCAATAAAAAGGGGGGGGGTATAGGTTCCATTACCAACTTCCCCAGTACCAAGACTTTTACTGCAAATGGGAGGAGGTTTTGTAGAATTGTGAGCTAACTGCCCTATGATTTCAGTGAAAGATTGACTCCTGGTTGCCCTTGAGGACAATGTTGGCTATTTGCTGATGATAGAACCACTAACAGTAACAGGAAAGCCCGGAAGTGATTTGTTCTGCAGAGTTCTTCCATACGCATAGTTTCTTTGCACTTTTTAGCATGATACTTGCATGGGTGCAAATATGGCAGATTTCTTTGCTATGTTTGCCAACACTAAATTGAAAAATTATACCGATGGAATTCTAAGCAAAACCATTGTATGCATTAAATACAGGCTGTGAAGGCAGACAGCCTGCATTATGTGTAGCCTACAATGATGAAAGAAATACATATTGTTTGCCTCGTGGGGGCATAATGACTGAGTGTCAATGTGTATGCATAATTATGGGGAGATAGCAGCCCATGGGTCATGGTCAGCGAATCAAGCACAGAGGAGACGGCTTTGCGTAAAAGTTTGCTTTTTCTCATTAGTTTTGTTACCTTCCAGCTAAAAGTTAGATTGTTGTCCGTCCCAATGGCGCAGTTGGTTAGGGCGCCTGTCTTACGATCCAACCACCCGTGGCGGGGCGGGTTTGGGTCGCTTTGGGGCGCTCGGTATAAGCATTTGACAGGTATGGCCTGCGGCCGGTGGCAGCGGTCGCGATGAAAGTCAGCTGACGTCAGAGGGCAGGACGGACTGTGCCGACCATCGCGGCACGTTAAGCTTTCTTCACCAAATCCTGCCGTTGACATGCAATTGCACGATCGGGTGGTAGGTGTCAGGGCTCACACAGCAAGCGCTCCTTAGCGTGCGATCTGATCCCTGAAATCCATCCATTCAAAGAGCTCGGATCAAATCTGAAAAAGTGTTTGGGGGAGGAGAAATCAGCCTTGAGCAGGCCAAGTCAACATGGAAGTTGTATGAGGCTTCAGAAATTGATTTGGATTAACACTCCTGCATATATATGCCCAGTATCTCATTTAACCTTGGATCAGCATGCGAATTGGCATGCAAACGACAACTTTGGCTTGCTGATTAACTTTCTAATAGCGTTTGGATGCTTCTAACGAAATGTGCCATTCTGCCGTACCAGCCGATGTTTTCATTACCTGAAATGCAGATTTCTATATCAGTGCACGCAAAACAAATCAAAAGGATGATACGCAATCATTTAAACCCTAACCTTGCTTCCCCGGTTTCCATAACGCGGACTGATAGAGGGGAGGGGGGAGGGGCAATCTCCTACCGTTTAGAAACAAGAAAAGTAGAGACGTGCCAAGGAATCTCACCTGTCATTAACGAGATCTTGTGATTGGTAAGAAGTCCCCTGTTCTTAATTGACCCCACTAGACCCAGTCTAAGGTCAAATTTTTCTGAACATCAATCCATTTCAGCTTAGCATATCCATATGAACGAAACCATGCACCGCAGAGACACTGAACATGAAGGATGCATGTTTCTTGCTTGTATTTGTTTCGAGCCTTTACTTATAATGCAGAGCTTCGTTGATGTAACAGTGCCATCCAGCCGCAAGCAGTCCGCAAAATTGTTGCTTGCCGCCTTGCGCCCCAGCTGGCCTTGGACATTCTTGCAATGTTCGTAAAAAAAACATCGCTACTCCGACACCAGAATTGCAAGGGAAACGTTTTTAGTGCCAACACACGCGCAACGGATGTCCCAGAAGCTACCAAAAATTTGAACGGGACTGCACAATATACCGGATTGGTATCAGAAATCCTTGGGGGGGGGGGGGGGGGCATGTCACATCGCCCCCCTTCCTCATCACATCGGGGCGACTATATTGTTCAGAAAAAAATAGCGGCCTGATGCAAAGCTATTAACAAACTCCAATACCATTGACTTGTTGGGGCACAGCGGAAGGCGCCCACCAGGCCACAAATGTCGCTCCAAGCTTGTAGCATGCCTAAGGTATGGTGGTTAGTTTGATGACGATTAAGATGAGGCTCGAAGCGCGCACGTGATTGTCATAAGGGGGCGTGGGCTCAAGGAGGCCTGCATATTGGACGTCATTCCCAGTGCTGTCTGCCACCGGTTTGAATTTTGTCATGTATTTTGCTGCCCTGGCGATCAGGGCCCTTCGATGTGTTTTTTTTTCGTGGCCGAGAAAAGCAAAGCAGGTGTAGATCGAGTTTAAACGCGAGGCCCCGGCAAGGTCCGAGAGTGGAAGAAGGCTGTTGTTGGGATTTGGCAATCCCATAGTTTGGGGCACGTGCGCCTGTTTTCCTAGCAGCAGCAGTTATCCTGACATAGATTTAAGGATATTGTAAGATGGAGCGTATTGGCTGTGTGCATGATATTGAAAGTTGCAATTGTGATGAAAGAAGCTTTTGGTGACATGTTGATTCCTGATGACTCTAATGGGCATGCACTTCATTTGCCATTTT